>NC_139559.1:82090316-82391669 GCF_965112155.1 Podarcis liolepis | reverse complement strand
AAAAGATTTCTTTGAAAAAATCCCTAAGCCCCGGAGTCACAATTTCATCAAAAATTTGACTTTTGGCAATTCACTCAAAAATGGTGCCAAAAGGTTGCAAATGCTCCCATGAAAGTGTTAGCGGTCAAAATAGAAGGCTTTTTATCACACGAGAAGAAATCAGCCCTCGACAACTTAACCGGCAGAAAAAGGGTTTTTGAAAAAATCCCTAAGCCCCGGGGTCACAATTTCATCGAAAATCTGACTTTCGGCTTTTCACTCAAAAATTGTGCCAAACGGTTGCAAATGCTCCCCTGAGAGGTTTGGCGGTCGAAACAGAAGGCTTTATATCAACAGGACAAAAAATCATCCCTCGCCGACTTAACCGGTAGAAAAAGATTTCTTTGAAAAAATCCCTAAGGCCCGGGGTCACAATTTCATCAAAAATCTGACCTTTGGCAATTCACTCAAAAATGGTGCCAAAAGGTTGCAAATGCTCCCCTGAAAGGGTCAGCGGTCAAAAGAGAAGCCTTTTTATCACAGGACAAGAAATCAGCCCTCGACAACTTAACCAGCAGAAAAAGATTTCTTTGAAAAAATCCCTAAGCCCCGGGGTCACAATTTCATCAAAAATTTGACTTTCGGCAATTCACTCAAAAATGTTGCCAAACGGATGTAAATGCTCCCCTGAAAGGGTTGGCGGTTTAAACAGAAGGCCTTTTATCACAGGACAAGAAATAAGGCCTCGACAACTAAAGCGGCAGAAAATAATTTTTTTGAAAAAATCTCTAAACCCCGGGGTCACAATTTCATCAAAAATGTGACTTTTGGAAATTCACTCAAAAATGGTGCGAAAAGGTGGCAAATGCTCACATGAAAGTGTTAGCGGACAAAACAGAAGGCTTTTTATCACAGGACAAGAAATCAGCCCTCGACAACTTAACCGGCAGAAAATGATTTTTTTGAAAAAATCCCTAAGCCCCGGGGTGACAATTTCAGCAAAAATCTGACTTTCGGCAATTCACTCAAAAATGGTGCCGCACGGTTGCAAATGCTCCCCTGAGAGGTTTGGCGGTCGAAACAGAAGGCCTTTTATCACAGGACAAGAAATCATCCCTCGCCGACTTAACCGGCAGAAAAAGATTTTTTTGAAAAAATCCCTAAGCCCCGGAGTCACAATTTCATCAAAAATTTGACTTTTGGCAATTCACTCAAAAATGGTGCCAAACGCTTGTAAATGCTCCCCTGAGAGGTTTGGCGGTCGAAACAGAAGCCTTTTTATCACAGGACAAGAAATCAGCCCTCGCCAACTTATCCGGCAGAAAAAGATTTTTTTAAAAAAAATCCCTAAGCCCCGGGGTCACAATTTCATCAAAAATGTGAGTTTCCGCTTTTCACTCAAAAATGGTGCCGAACTGTTGCAAATGCTCCCCTGAGAGGTTTGGCGGTCGAAACAGAAGCCTTTTTATAACAGGACAAGAAATCAGCCCTCGACAACTTAACCGGCAGAAAATAATTTTTTTTCAAAAAATCCCTAAGCCCTGGGGTCACAATTTCATAAAAAATGTGACTTTCGCTAATTCACTCAAAAATGGTACCAAACGGTTGTAAATGCTCCCCTGAGAGGTTTGGCGGTCGAAACAGAAGGCTTTTTATCACAGGACAAGAAATCAGCCCTCGACAACTTAACCAGCAGAAAAAGATTTTTTTGAAAAAATCCCTAAGCCCCGGGGTCACAATTTCATCAAAAATGTGACTTTCGTCAATTCACTGAAAAACGGTGCCAAACGGTTGTAAATGCTCCCCTGAGAGGTTTGGCGGTCGAAACAGAAGCCTTTTTATTAAAGGACAAGAAATCAGCCCTCGCCAACTTTTCCGGCAGAAAAAGATTTTTTTGAAAAAATCCCTAAGCCCCGGGGTCACAATTTCATCAAAAATCTGACTTTCGGCTTTTCACTCAAAACTGTGCCAAACGGTTGCAAATACTCCCCTGAGAGGTTTGTTGGTCGTAACAGAAGGCTTTTTATCACAGGACAAGAAATCAGCCCTCGACAACTTAACCCGCAGAAAAAAAAATCTTTGAAAAAATCTCTAAGCCACAATTTCACAAGGTCACAATTTCATGAAAAATTTGACTTTTGGCAATTCACTCAAAAATGGTGCCAAAAGGTTGCAAATGCTCCCCTGAGAGGTTTGGCGGTCGAAACAGAAGGCTTTTTATCACAGGACAAGAAATCATCCCTCGCCGACTTAACCGGCAGAAAAAGATTTTTTTGAAAAAAACCCTAAGCCCCGGGGTCACAATTTCAGCAAAAATCTGACTTTCGGCTTTTCACTCAAAAATGGCGCCAAACGGTTGCAAATGCTCCCCTGAGAGGTTTGGCGGTCGAAACAGAAGGCTTTTTATCACAGGACAAGAAATCAGCCCTCGACAACTTAACCGGCAGAAAAAAATTTCTTTGAAAAAATCTCTAAGCCCCGGGGTCACAATTTCGTCAAAAATGTGACTTTTGGCAATTCACTCAAAAAAGGTGCCAAAAGGCTGCAAATGCTCCCATGAAAGTGTTAGCGGTCGAAACAGAAGGCCTTTTATCACAGGACAAGAAATCATCCCTCGCCGACTTAACCGGCAGAAAAAGGGTTTTTGAAAAAATCCCTAAGCCCTGGGGTCACAATTTAATAAAAAAATCTAACTTTCGGCATTTCACTCAAAAATGGTGCCAAACGGTTGTAAATGCTCCCCTGAGAGGTTTGGCGGTCAAAACAGAATGCTTTTTATCACAGGACAAGAAATCAGCCCTCGACAACTTAAACGGAAGAAAAAGATTTCTTTGAAAAAATCCCTAAGCCCCGGAGTCACAATTTCATCAAAAATTTGACTTTTGGCAATTCACTCAAAAATGGTGCCAAAAGGTTGCAAATGCTCCCATGAAAGTGTTAGCGGTCAAAATAGAAGGCTTTTTATCACACGAGAAGAAATCAGCCCTCGACAACTTAACCGGCAGAAAAAGGGTTTTTGAAAAAATCCCTAAGCCCCGGGGTCACAATTTCATCGAAAATCTGACTTTCGGCTTTTCACTCAAAAATGGTGCCAAACGGTTGCAAATGCTCCCCTGAGAGGTTTGGCGGTCGAAACAGAAGGCTTTATATCACAGGACAAAAAATCATCCCTCGCCGACTTAACCGGTAGAAAAAGATTTCTTTGAAAAAATCCCTAAGGCCCGGGGTCACAATTTCATCAAAAATCTGACCTTTGGCAATTCACTCAAAAATGGTGCCAAAAGGTTGCAAATGCTCCCCTGAAAGGGTCAGCGGTCAAAAGAGAAGCCTTTTTATCACAGGACAAGAAATCAGCCCTCGACAACTTAACCAGCAGAAAAAGATTTCTTTGAAAAAATCCCTAAGCCCCGGGGTCACAATTTCATCAAAAATTTGACTTTCGGCAATTCACTCAAAAATGTTGCCAAACGGATGTAAATGCTCCCCTGAAAGGGTTGGCGGTTTAAACAGAAGGCCTTTTATCACAGGACAAGAAATAAGGCCTCGACAACTAAAGCGGCAGAAAATAATTTTTTTGAAAAAATCTCTAAACCCCGGGGTCACAATTTCATCAAAAATGTGACTTTTGGAAATTCACTCAAAAATGGTGCGAAAAGGTGGCAAATGCTCACATGAAAGTGTTAGCGGACAAAACAGAAGGCTTTTTATCACAGGACAAGAAATCAGCCCTCGACAACTTAACCGGCAGAAAATGATTTTTTTGAAAAAATCCCTAAGCCCCGGGGTGACAATTTCAGCAAAAATCTGACTTTCGGCAATTCACTCAAAAATGGTGCCGCACGGTTGCAAATGCTCCCCTGAGAGGTTTGGCGGTCGAAACAGAAGGCCTTTTATCACAGGACAAGAAATCATCCCTCGCCGACTTAACCGGCAGAAAAAGATTTTTTTGAAAAAATCCCTAAGCCCCGGAGTCACAATTTCATCAAAAATTTGACTTTTGGCAATTCACTCAAAAATGGTGCCAAACGCTTGTAAATGCTCCCCTGAGAGGTTTGGCGGTCGAAACAGAAGCCTTTTTATCACAGGACAAGAAATCAGCCCTCGCCAACTTATCCGGCAGAAAAAGATTTTTTTAAAAAAAATCCCTAAGCCCCGGGGTCACAATTTCATCAAAAATGTGAGTTTCCGCTTTTCACTCAAAAATGGTGCCGAACTGTTGCAAATGCTCCCCTGAGAGGTTTGGCGGTCGAAACAGAAGCCTTTTTATAACAGGACAAGAAATCAGCCCTCGACAACTTAACCGGCAGAAAATAATTTTTTTTCAAAAAATCCCTAAGCCCTGGGGTCACAATTTCATAAAAAATGTGACTTTCGCTAATTCACTCAAAAATGGTACCAAACGGTTGTAAATGCTCCCCTGAGAGGTTTGGCGGTCGAAACAGAAGGCTTTTTATCACAGGACAAGAAATCAGCCCTCGACAACTTAACCAGCAGAAAAAGATTTTTTTGAAAAAATCCCTAAGCCCCGGGGTCACAATTTCATCAAAAATGTGACTTTCGTCAATTCACTGAAAAACGGTGCCAAACGGTTGTAAATGCTCCCCTGAGAGGTTTGGCGGTCGAAACAGAAGCCTTTTTATTAAAGGACAAGAAATCAGCCCTCGCCAACTTTTCCGGCAGAAAAAGATTTTTTTGAAAAAATCCCTAAGCCCCGGGGTCACAATTTCATCAAAAATCTGACTTTCGGCTTTTCACTCAAAACTGTGCCAAACGGTTGCAAATACTCCCCTGAGAGGTTTGTTGGTCGTAACAGAAGGCTTTTTATCACAGGACAAGAAATCAGCCCTCGACAACTTAACCCGCAGAAAAAAAAATCTTTGAAAAAATCTCTAAGCCACAATTTCACAAGGTCACAATTTCATGAAAAATTTCACTTTTGGCAATTCACTCAAAAATGGTGCCAAAAGGTTGCAAATGCTCCCCTGAGAGGTTTGGCGGTCGAAACAGAAGGCTTTTTATCACAGGACAAGAAATCATCCCTCGCCGACTTAACCGGCAGAAAAAGATTTTTTTGAAAAAAACCCTAAGCCCCGGGGTCACAATTTCAGCAAAAATCTGACTTTCGGCTTTTCACTCAAAAATGGCGCCAAACGGTTGCAAATGCTCCCCTGAGAGGTTTGGCGGTCGAAACAGAAGGCTTTTTATCACAGGACAAGAAATCAGCCCTCGACAACTTAACCGGCAGAAAAAAATTTCTTTGAAAAAATCTCTAAGCCCCGGGGTCACAATTTCGTCAAAAATGTGACTTTTGGCAATTCACTCAAAAAAGGTGCCAAAAGGCTGCAAATGCTCCCATGAAAGTGTTAGCGGTCGAAACAGAAGGCCTTTTATCACAGGACAAGAAATCATCCCTCGCCGACTTAACCGGCAGAAAAAGGGTTTTTGAAAAAATCCCTAAGCCCTGGGGTCACAATTTAATAAAAAAATCTAACTTTCGGCATTTCACTCAAAAATGGTGCCAAACGGTTGTAAATGCTCCCCTGAGAGGTTTGGCGGTCAAAACAGAATGCTTTTTATCACAGGACAAGAAATCAGCCCTCGACAACTTAAACGGAAGAAAAAGATTTCTTTGAAAAAATCCCTAAGCCCCGGAGTCACAATTTCATCAAAAATTTGACTTTTGGCAATTCACTCAAAAATGGTGCCAAAAGGTTGCAAATGCTCCCATGAAAGTGTTAGCGGTCAAAATAGAAGGCTTTTTATCACACGAGAAGAAATCAGCCCTCGACAACTTAACCGGCAGAAAAAGGGTTTTTGAAAAAATCCCTAAGCCCCGGGGTCACAATTTCATTGAAAATCTGACTTTCGGCTTTTCACTCAAAAATGGTGCCAAACGGTTGCAAATGCTCCCCTGAGAGGTTTGGCGGTCGAAACAGAAGGCTTTATATCACAGGACAAAAAATCATCCCTCGCCGACTTAACCGGTAGAAAAAGATTTCTTTGAAAAAATCCCTAAGGCCCGGGGTCACAATTTCATCAAAAATCTGACCTTTGGCAATTCACTCAAAAATGGTGCCAAAAGGTTGCAAATGCTCCCCTGAAAGGGTCAGCGGTCAAAAGAGAAGCCTTTTTATCACAGGACAAGAAATCAGCCCTCGACAACTTAACCAGCAGAAAAAGATTTCTTTGAAAAAATCCCTAAGCCCCGGGGTCACAATTTCATCAAAAATTTGACTTTCGGCAATTCACTCAAAAATGTTGCCAAACGGATGTAAATGCTCCCCTGAAAGGGTTGGCGGTTTAAACAGAAGGCCTTTTATCACAGGACAAGAAATAAGGCCTCGACAACTAAAGCAGCAGAAAATAATTTTTTTGAAAAAATCTCTAAACCCCGGGGTCACAATTTCATCAAAAATGTGACTTTTGGAAATTCACTCAAAAATGGTGCGAAAAGGTGGCAAATGCTCACATGAAAGTGTTAGCGGACAAAACAGAAGGCTTTTTATCACAGGACAAGAAATCAGCCCTCGACAACTTAACCGGCAGAAAATGATTTTTTTGAAAAAATCCCTAAGCCCCGGGGTGACAATTTCAGCAAAAATCTGACTTTCGGCAATTCACTCAAAAATGGTGCCGCACGGTTGCAAATGCTCCCCTGAGAGGTTTGGCGGTCGAAACAGAAGGCCTTTTATCACAGGACAAGAAATCATCCCTCGCCGACTTAACCGGCAGAAAAAGATTTTTTTGAAAAAATCCCTAAGCCCCGGAGTCACAATTTCATCAAAAATTTGACTTTTGGCAATTCACTCAAAAATGGTGCCAAACGCTTGTAAATGCTCCCCTGAGAGGTTTGGCGGTCGAAACAGAAGCCTTTTTATCACAGGACAAGAAATCAGCCCTCGCCAACTTATCCGGCAGAAAAAGATTTTTTTAAAAAAAATCCCTAAGCCCCGGGGTCACAATTTCATCAAAAATGTGAGTTTCCGCTTTTCACTCAAAAATGGTGCCGAACTGTTGCAAATGCTCCCCTGAGAGGTTTGGCGGTCGAAACAGAAGCCTTTTTATAACAGGACAAGAAATCAGCCCTCGACAACTTAACCGGCAGAAAATAATTTTTTTTCAAAAAATCCCTAAGCCCTGGGGTCACAATTTCATAAAAAATGTGACTTTCGCTAATTCACTCAAAAATGGTACCAAACGGTTGTAAATGCTCCCCTGAGAGGTTTGGCGGTCGAAACAGAAGGCTTTTTATCACAGGACAAGAAATCAGCCCTCGACAACTTAACCGGCAGAAAAAAAATTCTTTGAAAAAATCTCTAAGCCCCGGGGTCACAATTTCATCAAAAATTTGACTTTTGGCAATTCACTCAAAAATGGTGTCAAAAGGTTGCGAATGCTCCCATGAAAGGGTTAGCGGTCAAAATAGAAGGCTTTTTATCACAGGAGAAGAAATCAGCCCTCGACAACTTAACCGGCAGAAAAAGGGTTTTTGAAAAAATCCCTAAGCCCCGGGGTCACAATTTCATCAAAAATCTGACTTTCGGCTTTTCACTCAAAAATGGTGCCGAACGGTTGCAAATGCTCCCCTGAGAGGTTTGGCGGTCGAAACAGAAGGCTTTTTATTACAGGAAGAAGAAATCAGCCCTCGACAACTTAACCGGCAGAAAAAAATTTCTTTGAAAAAATCTCTAAGCCCCGGCGTCACAATTTCATCAAAAATTTGACTTTTGGCAATTCACTCAAATATGGTGCCAAACGTTTGTAAATGCTCCCCTGAGAGGTTTGGCGGTCGAAACAGAAGGTTTTTTATCACAGGACAAAAAATCATCCCTCGCCGACTTAACCGGTAGAAAAAGATTTCTTTGAAAAAATCCATAAGCCCCAGGGTCACAATTTCATCAAAAATCTGACTTTTGGCAATTCACTCAAAAATGGTGCCAAAAGGTTGCAAATGCTCCCCTGAAAGGGTCAGCGGTCAAAAGAGAAGGCTTTTTATCACAGGACAAGAAATCAGCCCTCGACAACTTAACCGGCAGAAAATGATTTTTTTGAAAAAATCCCTAAGCCCCGGGGTCACAATTTCATAAAAAATGTGACTTTCGGCAATTCACTCAAAAATGGTACCAAACGGTTGTAAATGCTCCCCTGAGAGGTTTGGCGGTCGAAACAGAAGGCTTTTTATCACAGGACAAGAAATCAGCCCTCGACAACTTAACCGGCAGAAAAAAAATTCTTTGAAAAAATCTCTAAGCCCCGGGGTCACAATTTCATCAAAAATTTGACTTTTGGCAATTCACTCAAAAATGGTGCCAAAAGGTTGCAAATGCTCCCATGAAAGTGTTAGCGGTCAAAATAGAAGGCTTTTTATCACAGGAGAAGAAATCAGCCCTCGACAACTTAACCGGCAGAAAAAGGGTTTTTGAAAAAATCCCTAAGCCCCGGGGTCACAATTTCATCAAAAATCTGACTTTCGGCTTTTCACTCAAAAATGGTGCCGAACGGTTGCAAATGCTCCCCTGAGAGGTTTGGCGGTCGAAACAGAAGGCTTTTTATCACAGGACAAGAAATCAGCCCTCGACAACTTAACCGGCAGAAAAAAATTTCTTTGAAAAAATCTCTAAGCCCCGGCGTCACAATTTCATCAAAAATTTGACTTTTGGCAATTCACTCAAAAATGGTGCCAAACGGTTGTAAATGCTCCCCTGAGAGGTTTGGCGGTCGAAACAGAAGGTTTTTTATCACAGGACAAAAAATCATCCCTCGCCGACTTAACCGGTAGAAAAAGATTTCTTTGAAAAAATCCCTAAGCCCCGGGGTCACAATTTCATCAAAAATCTGACTTTTGGCAATTCACTCAAAAATGGTGCCAAAAGGTTGCAAATGCTCCCATGAAAGTGTTAGCGGTCAAAATAGAAGGCTTTTTATCACAGGAGAAGAAATCAGTCCTCGACAACTTAACCGGCAGAAAAAGGGTTTTTGAAAAAATCCCTAAGCCCCGGGGTCACAATTTCATCAAAAATCTGACTTTCGGCTTTTCACTCAAAAATGGTGCCGAACGGTTGCAAATGCTCCCCTGAGAGGTTTGGCGGTCGAAACAGAAGGCTTTTTATCACAGGACAAGAAATCAGCCCTCGACAACTTAACCGGCAGAAAAAAATTTCTTTGAAAAAATCTCTAAGCCCCGGCGTCACAATTTCATCAAAAATTTGACTTTTGGCAATTCACTCAAAAATGGTGCCAAACGGTTGTAAATGCTCCCCTGAGAGGTTTGGCGGTCGAAACAGAAGGTTTTTTATCACAGGACAAAAAATCATCCCTCGCCGACTTAACCGGTAGAAAAAGATTTCTTTGAAAAAATCCCTAAGCCCCGGGGTCACAATTTCATCAAAAATCTGACTTTTGGCAATTCACTCAAAAATGGTGCCAAAAGGTTGCAAATGCTCCCCTGAAAGGGTCAGCGGTCAAAAGAGAAGGCTTTTTATCACAGGACAAGAAATCAGCCCTCGACAACTTAACCGGCAGAAAATGATTTTTTTGAAAAAATCCCTAAGCCCCGGGGTCACAATTTCATCAAAAATGTGACTTTCGGCAATTCAATCAAAAATGGTGCCAAACGGTTGTAAATGCTCCCCTGAAAGGGTTGGCGGTCGAAACAGAAGGCTTTTTATCACAGGACAAGAAATCAGCCCTCGACAACTTAACCGGCAGAAAATGATTTTTTTGAAAAAATCCCTAAGCCCCGGGGTCACAATTTCATCAAAAATGTGACTTTCGGCAATTCACTCAAAAATGGTGCCAAACGCTTGTAAATGCTCCCCTGAGAGGTTTGGCGGTCGAAACAGAAGCCTTTTTATCAAAGGACAAGAAATCAGCCCTCGCCAACTTATCCGGCAGAAAAAGATTTTTTTTAAAAAAATCCCTAAGCCCCGGGGTCACAATTTCATCAAAAATTTGACTTTTGGCAATTCACTCAAAAATGGTGCCAAAAGGTTGCAAATGCTCCCATGAAAGTGTTAGCGGTCAAAACAGAAGGCTTTTTATCACAGGACAAGAAATCAGCCCTCGACAACTTAACCGGCAGAAAAAAATTTCTGTGAAAAAATCTCTAAGCCCCGGGGTCACAATTTCATCAAAAATTTGACTTTTGGCAATTCACTCAAAAATGGTGCCAAAAGGTTGCAAGTGCTCCCATGAAAGTGTTAGCGGTCAAAATAGAAGGCTTTTTATCACAGGAGTAGAAATCAGCCCTCGACAACTTAAAAGGAAGAAAAAAATTTCTTTGAAAAAAAGTTAAGCCCCGGGGTCACAATTTCGGCAAAAATCTGACTTTCGGCTTATCACTCAAAAATGGTGCCAAACGCTTGTAAATGCTCCCCTGAGAGGTTTGGCGGTCGAAACAGAAGGCCTTTTATCACAGGACAAGAAATCATCCCTCGCCGACTTAACCGGCAGAAAAAGATTTCTTTGAAAAAATCCCTAAGCCCCGGAGTCACAATTTCATCAAAAATTTGACTTTTGGCAATTCACAAAAAAATGGTGCCAAAAGGTTGCAAATGCTCCCATGAAAGTGTTAGCGGTCAAAAGAGAAGGCTTTTTATCACACGAGAAGAAATCAGCCCTCGACAACTTAACCGGCAGAAAAAGGGTTTTTGAAAAAATCCCTAAGCCCCGGGGTCACAATTTCATCAAAAATCTGACTTTCGGCTTTTCACTCAAAAATGGTGCCGAACGGTTGCAAATGCTCCCCTGAGAGGTTTGGCGGTCGAAACAGAAGGCTTTTTATCACAGGACAAGAAATCAGCCCTCGACAACTTAACCGGCAGAAAAAAATTTCTTTGAAAAAATCTCTAAGCCCCGGCGTCACAATTTCATCAAAAATTTGACTTTTGGCAATTCACTCAAAAATGGTGCCAAACGGTTGTAAATGCTCCCCTGAGAGGTTTGGCGGTTGAAACAGAAGGTTTTTTATCACAGGACAAAAAATCATCCCTCGCCGACTTAACCGGTAGAAAAAGATTTCTTTGAAAAAATCCCTAAGCCCCGGGGTCACAATTTCATCAAAAATCTGACTTTTGGCAATTCACTCAAAAATGGTGCCAAAAGGTTGCAAATGCTCCCATGAAAGTGTTAGCGGTCAAAATAGAAGGCTTTTTATCACAGGAGAAGAAATCAGTCCTCGACAACTTAACCGGCAGAAAAAGGGTTTTTGAAAAAATCCCTAAGCCCCGGGGTCACAATTTCATCAAAAATCTGACTTTCGGCTTTTCACTCAAAAATGGTGCCGAACGGTTGCAAATGCTCCCCTGAGAGGTTTGGCGGTCGAAACAGAAGGCTTTTTATCACAGGACAAGAAATCAGCCCTCGACAACTTAACCGGCAGAAAAAAATTTCTTTGAAAAAATCTCTAAGCCCCGGCGTCACAATTTCATCAAAAATTTGACTTTTGGCAATTCACTCAAAAATGGTGCCAAACGGTTGTAAATGCTCCCCTGAGAGGTTTGGCGGTCGAAACAGAAGGTTTTTTATCACAGGACAAAAAATCATCCCTCGCCGACTTAACCGGTAGAAAAAGATTTCTTTGAAAAAATCCCTAAGCCCCGGGGTCACAATTTCATCAAAAATCTGACTTTTGGCAATTCACGCAAAAATGGTGCCAAAAGGTTGCAAATGCTCCCCTGAAAGGGTCAGCGGTCAAAAGAGAAGGCTTTTTATCACAGGACAAGAAATCAGCCCTCGACAACTTAACCGGCAGAAAATGATTTTTTTGAAAAAATCCCTAAGCCCCGGGGTCACAATTTCATCAAAAATGTGACTTTCGGCAATTCACTCAAAAATGGTGCCAAACGCTTGTAAATGCTCCCCTGAGAGGTTTGGCGGTCGAAACAGAAGCCTTTTTATCAAAGGACAAGAAATCAGCCCTCGCCAACTTAACCGGCAGAAAAAAATTTCTTTGAAAAAATCTCTAAGCCCCGGGGTCACAATTTCATCAAAAATTTGACTTTTGGCAATTCACTCAAAAATGGTGCCAAAAGGTTGCAAATGCTCCCCTGAGAGGTTTGGCGGTCGAAACAGAAGGCCTTTTATCACAGGACAAGAAATCATCCCTCGCCGACTTAACCGGCAGAAAAAGATTTTTTTGAAAAAATCCCTAAGCCCCGGAGTCACAATTTCATCAAAAATTTGACTTTTGGCAATTCACTCAAAAATGGTGCCAAAAGGTTGCAAATGCTCCCCTGAAAGGGTCAGCGGTCAAAACAGAAGGCTTTTTATCACAGGACAAGAAATCAGCCCTCGACAACTAAAGCGGCAGAAAATAATTTTTTTGAAAAAATCTCTAAGCCCCGGGGTGACAATTTCAGCAAAAATCTGACTTTCGGCTTTTCACTCAAAAATGGTGCCGCACGGTTGCAATTGCTCCCCTGAGAGGTTTGGCGGTCGAAACAGAAGGCCTTTTATCACAGGACAAGAAATCATCCCACGCCGACTTAACCGGCAGAAAAAGATTTTTTTGAAAAAATCCCTAAGCCCCGGAGTCACAATTTCATCAAAAATTTGACTTTTGGCAATTCACTCAAAAATGGTGCCAAAAGGTTGCAAATGCTCCCCTGAGAGGTTTGGCGGTCGAAACAGAAGCCTTTTTATCAAAGGACAAGAAATCAGCCCTCGCCAACTTATCCGGCAGAAAAAGATTTTTTTAAAAAAAATCCCTAAGCCCCGGGGTCACAATTTCATAAAAAATGTGACTTTCCGCTTTTCACTCAAAAATGGTGCCGAACTGTTGCAAATTCTCCCCTGAGAGGTTTGGCGGTCGAAACAGAAGCCTTTTTATAACATGACAAGAAATCAGCCCTCAACAACTTAACCGGCAGAAAATGATTTTTTTGAAAAAATCCCTAAGCCCCGGGGTCACAATTTCATCAAAAATGTGACTTTCGCTAATTCACTCAAAAATGGTACCAAACGGTTGTAAATGCTCCCCTGAGAGGTTTGGCGGTCGAAACAGAAGGCTTTTTATCACAGGACAAGAAATCAGCCCTCGACAACTTAACCGGCAGAAAATGATTTTTTTGAAAAAATCCCTAAGCCCCGGGGTGACAATTTCAGCAAAAATCTGACTTTCGGCTTTTCACTCAAAAATGGTGCCGCACAGTTGCAAATGCTCCCCTGAGAGGTTTGGCGGTCGAAACAGAAGGCCTTTTATCACAGGACAAGAAATCATCCCTCGCCGACTTAACCGGCAGAAAAAGATTTTTTTGAAAAAATCCCTAAGCCCCGGAGTCACAATTTCATCAAAAATTTGACTTTTGGCAATTCACTCAAAAATGGTGCCAAAAGGTTGCAAATGCTCCCCTGAAAGGGTCAGCGGTCAAAACAGAAGGCTTTTTATCACAGGACAAGAAATCAGCCCTCGACAACTTAATCGGCAGAAAAAAATTTCTTTGAAAAAATCTCTAAGCCCCGGGTCACAATTTCATCAAAAATTTGACTTTTGGCAATTCACTCAAAAATGGTGCCAAAAGGTTGTAAATGCTCCCCTGAAAGGGTTGGCGCTCGAAACAGAAGGCCTTTTATCACAGGACAAGAAATAAGGCCTTGACAACTAAAGCGGCTGAAATAATTTTTTTGAAAAAATCTCTAAGCCCCGGGGTCACAATTTCATCAAAAATGTGACTTTGGGAAATTCACTCAAAAATGGTGCGAAAAGGTGGCAAATGCTCACATGAAAGGGTCAGCGGTCAAAACAGAAGGCTTTTTATCACAGGACAAGAAATCAGCCCTCGACAACTTAACCGGCAGAAAATGATTTTTTTGAAAAAATCCCTAAGCCCTGGGGTCACAATTTCATCAAAAATGTGACTTTCGGCAATTCACTCAAAAATGGTGCCGAACTGTTGCAAATTCTCCCCTGAGAGGTTTGGCGGTCGAAACAGAAGCCTTTTTATAACAGGACAAGAAATCAGCCCTCGACAACTTAACCGGCAGAAAATGATTTTTTTGAAAAAATCCCTAAGCCCCGGGGTCACAATTTCATCAAAAATGTGACTTTCGCTAATTCACTCAAAAATGGTACCAAACGGTTGTAAATGCTCCCCTGAGAGGTTTGGCGGTCGAAACAGAAGGCCTTTTATCACAGGACAAGAAATAAGGCCTCGACAACTAAAGCGGCAGAAAATAATTTTTTTGAAAAAATCTCTAAGCCCCGGGGTCACAATTTCATCAAAAATGTGACTTTTGGAAATTCACTCAAAAATGGTGCGAAAAGGTGGCAAATGCTCACATGAAAGTGTTAGCGGTCAGAACAGAAGGCTTTTGATCACAGGACAAGAAATCAGCCCTCGACAACTTAACCGGCAGAAAATGATTTTTTTGAAAAAATCCCTAAGCCCCGGGGTGACAATTTCAGCAAAAATCTGACTTTCGGCTTTTCACTCAAAAATGGTGCCGCACAGTTGCAAATGCTCCCCTGAGAGGTTTGGCGGTCGAAACAGAAGGCCTTTTATCACAGGAGAAGAAATCATCCCTCGCCGACTTAACCGGCAGAAAAAGATTTTTTTGAAAAAATCCCTAAGCCCCGGAGTCACAATTTCATCAAAAATTTGACTTTTGGCAATTCACTCAAAAATGGTGCCAAAAGGTTGCAAATGCTCCCCTGAAAGGTTCAGCGGTCAAAACAGAAGGCTTTTTATCACAGGACAAGAAATCAGCCCTCGACAACTTAACGGGCAGAAAATGATTTTTTTGAAAAAATCCCTAAGCCCCGGGGTCACAATTTCATCAAAAATCTGACTTTCGGCAATTCACTCAAAAATGGTGCCAAACGCTTGTAAATGCTCCCCTGAGAGGTTTGGCGGTCGAAACAGAAGCCTTTTTATCAAAGGACAAGAAATCAGCCCTCGCCAACGTATCCGGCAGAAAAAGATTTTTTTTAAAAAAATCCCTAAGCCCCGGGGTCACAATTTCATCAAAAATTTGACTTTTGGCAATTCACTCAAAAATGGTGCCAAAAGGTTGAAAATGCTCCCCTGAGAGGTTTGGCGGTCGAAACAGAAGCCTTTTTATCAAAGGACAAGAAATCAGCCCCCGCCAACTTATCCGGCAGAAAAAGATTTTTTTAAAAAAAATCCCTAAGCCCCGGGGTCACAATTTCATAAAAAATGTGACTTTCCGCTTTTCACTCAAAAATGGTGCCGAACTGTTGCAAATTCTCCCCTGAGAGGTTTGGCGGTCGAAACAGAAGCCTTTTTATAACAGGACAAGAAATCAGCCCTCGACAACTTAACCGGCAGAAAATGATTTTTTTGAAAAAATCCCTAAGCCCCGGGGTCACAATTTCATCAAAAATGTGACTTTCGCTAATTCACTCAAAAATGGTACCAAACGGTTGTAAATGCTCCCCTGAGAGGTTTGGCGGTCGAAACAGAAGGCTTTTTGTCACAGGACAAGAAATCAGCCCTCGACAACTTAACCGGCAGAAAATGATTTTTTTGAAAAAATCCCTAAGCCCCGGGGTGACAATTTCAGCAAAAATCTGACTTTCGGCTTTTCACTCAAAAATGGTGCCGCACAGTTGCAAATGCTCCCCTGAGAGGTTTGGCGGTCGAAACAGAAGGCCTTTTATCACAGGACAAGAAATCATCCCTCGCCGACTTAACCGGCAGAAAAAGATTTTTTTGAAAAAATCCCTAAGCCCCGGAGTCACAATTTCATCAAAAATTTGACTTTTGGCAATTCACTCAAAAATGGTGCCAAAAGGTTGCAAATGCTCCCCTGAAAGGGTCAGCGGTCAAAACAGAAGGCTTTTTATCACAGGACAAGAAATCAGCCCTCGACAACTTAATCGGCAGAAAAAAATTTCTTTGAAAAAATCTCTAAGCCCCGGGTCACAATTTCATCAAAAATTTGACTTTTGGCAATTCACTCAAAAATGGTGCCAAAAGGTTGTAAATGCTCCCCTGAAAGGGTTGGCGCTCGAAACAGAAGGCCTTTTATCACAGGACAAGAAATAAGGCCTTGACAACTAAAGCGGCTGAAATAATTTTTTTGAAAAAATCTCTAAGCCCCGGGGTCACAATTTCATCAAAAATGTGACTTTGGGAAATTCACTCAAAAATGGTGCGAAAAGGTGGCAAATGCTCACATGAAAGGGTCAGCGGTCAAAACAGAAGGCTTTTTATCACAGGACAAGAAATCAGCCCTCGACAACTTAACCGGCAGAAAATGATTTTTTTGAAAAAATCCCTAAGCCCTGGGGTCACAATTTCATCAAAAATGTGACTTTCGGCAATTCACTCAAAAATGGTGCCGAACTGTTGCAAATTCTCCCCTGAGAGGTTTGGCGGTCGAAACAGAAGCCTTTTTATAACAGGACAAGAAATCAGCCCTCGACAACTTAACCGGCAGAAAATGATTTTTTTGAAAAAATCCCTAAGCCCCGGGGTCACAATTTCATCAAAAATGTGACTTTCGCTAATTCACTCAAAAATGGTACCAAACGGTTGTAAATGCTCCACTGAGAGGTTTGGCGGTCGAAACAGAAGGCCTTTTATCACAGGACAAGAAATAAGGCCTCGACAACTAAAGCGGCAGAAAATAATTTTTTTGAAAAAATCTCTAAGCCCCGGGGTCACAATTTCATCAAAAATGTGACTTTTGGAAATTCACTCAAAAATGGTGCGAAAAGGTGGCAAATGCTCACATGAAAGTGTTAGCGGTCAGAACAGAAGGCTTTTGATCACAGGACAAGAAATCAGCCCTCGACAACTTAACCGGCAGAAAATGATTTTTTTGAAAAAATCCCTAAGCCCCGGGGTGACAATTTCAGCAAAAATCTGACTTTCGGCTTTTCACTCAAAAATGGTGCCGCACAGTTGCAAATGCTCCCCTGAGAGGTTTGGCGGTCGAAACAGAAGGCCTTTTATCACAGGAGAAGAAATCATCCCTCGCCGACTTAACCGGCAGAAAAAGATTTTTTTGAAAAAATCCCTAAGCCCCGGAGTCACAATTTCATCAAAAATTTGACTTTTGGCAATTCACTCAAAAATGGTGCCAAAAGGTTGCAAATGCTCCCCTGAAAGGGTCAGCGGTCAAAACAGAAGGCTTTTTATCACAGGACAAGAAATCAGCCCTCGACAACTTAACGGGCAGAAAATGATTTTTTTGAAAAAATCCCTAAGCCCCGGGGTCACAATTTCATCAAAAATCTGACTTTCGGCAATTCACTCAAAAATGGTGCCAAACGCTTGTAAATGCTCACCTGAGAGGTTTGGCGGTCGAAACAGAAGCCTTTTTATCAAAGGACAAGAAATCAGCCCTCGCCAACGTATCCGGCAGAAAAAGATTTTTTAAAAAAAAATCCCTAAGCCCCGGGGTCACAATTTCATCAAAAATGTGACTTTCTGCTTTTCACTCAAAAATGGTGCCGAACTGTTGCAAATGCTCCCCTGAGAGGTTTGGCGGTCGAAACAGAAGCCTTTTTATCAAAGGACAAGAAATCAGCCCCCGCCGACTTAACCGGCAGAAAAAGATTTTTTTGAAAAAATCCCTAAGCCCGGGGGTCACAATTTCATAAAAAATCTGACTTTCGGTAATTCACTCAAAAATGGTGCCGAACAGTTACAAATGCTCCCCTGAGAGGTTTGGTGGTCGAAACAGAAGCCTTTTTATCACAGGACAAGAAATCAGCCCTCGCCGACTTAACCGGCAGAAAAAGATTTTTTTGAAAAAATCCCTAAGCCCGGGGGTCACAATTTCATAAAAAATCTGACTTTCGGCTTTTCACTCAAAAATGGTGCCGCACGGTTGCAAATGCTCCCCTGAGAGGTTTGGCGGTCGAAACAGAAGCCTTTTTATCACAGGACAAGAAATCAGCCCTTGACAACTTAACCGGCAGAAAAAGATTTCTTTGAAAAAATCCCTAAGCCCAAGCGTCACAATTTCAGCAAAAATCAGACTTTCGGTTTTTCACTCAAAAATGGTGCCGAACGGTTGCAAATGCTCCCCTGAGAGGTTTGGTGGTCGAGACAGAAGGCTTTTTATACCAGGACAAGAAATCAGCCCTCGACAACTTAACCAGCAGAAAAAGATTTTTTTGAAAAAATCCCTAAGCCCCGGGGTCACAATTTCATCAAAAATGTGACTTTCGTCAATTCACTGAAAAACGGTGCCAAACGGTTGTAAATGCTCCCCTGAGAGGTTTGGCGGTCGAAACAGAAGCCTTTTTATTAAAGGACAAGAAATCAGCCCTCGCCAACTTTTCCGGCAGAAAAAGATTTTTTTGAAAAAATCCCTAAGCCCCGGGGTCACAATTTCATCAAAAATCTGACTTTCGGCTTTTCACTCAAAACTGTGCCAAACGGTTGCAAATACTCCCCTGAGAGGTTTGTTGGTCGTAACAGAAGGCTTTTTATCACAGGACAAGAAATCAGCCCTCGACAACTTAACCCGCAGAAAAAAAAATCTTTGAAAAAATCTCTAAGCCACAATTTCACAAGGTCACAATTTCATGAAAAATTTGACTTTTGGCAATTCACTCAAAAATGGTGCCAAAAGGTTGCAAATGCTCCCCTGAGAGGTTTGGCGGTCGAAACAGAAGGCTTTTTATCACAGGACAAGAAATCATCCCTCGCCGACTTAACCGGCAGAAAAAGATTTTTTTGAAAAAAACCCTAAGCCCCGGGGTCACAATTTCAGCAAAAATCTGACTTTCGGCTTTTCACTCAAAAATGGCGCCAAACGGTTGCAAATGCTCCCCTGAGAGGTTTGGCGGTCGAAACAGAAGGCTTTTTATCACAGGACAAGAAATCAGCCCTCGACAACTTAACCGGCAGAAAAAAATTTCTTTGAAAAAATCTCTAAGCCCCGGGGTCACAATTTCGTCAAAAATGTGACTTTTGGCAATTCACTCAAAAATGGTGCCAAAAGGCTGCAAATGCTCCCATGAAAGTGTTAGCGGTCGAAACAGAAGGCCTTTTATCACAGGACAAGAAATCATCCCTCGCCGACTTAACCGGCAGAAAAAGGGTTTTTGAAAAAATCCCTAAGCCCTGGGGTCACAATTTAATAAAAAAATCTAACTTTCGGCATTTCACTCAAAAATGGTGCCAAACGGTTGTAAATGCTCCCCTGAGAGGTTTGGCGGTCAAAACAGAATGCTTTTTATCACAGGACAAGAAATCAGCCCTCGACAACTTAAACGGAAGAAAAAAATTTCTTTGAAAAAAACGTTAAGCCCCGGGGTCACAATTTCGGCAAAAATCTGACTTTCGGCTTTTCACTCAAAAATGGTGCCGCACGGTTGGAAATGCTCCCCTGAGAGGTTTGGCGGTCGAAACAGAAGGCCTTTTATCACAGGACAAGAAATCATCCCTCGCCGACTTAACCGGCAGAAAAAGATTTCTTTGAAAAAATCCCTAAGCCCCGGAGTCACAATTTCATCAAAAATTTGACTTTTGGCAATTCACTCAAAAATGGTGCCAAAAGGTTGCAAATGCTCCCATGAAAGTGTTAGCGGTCAAAATAGAAGGCTTTTTATCACACGAGAAGAAATCAGCCCTCGACAACTTAACCGGCAGAAAAAGGGTTTTTGAAAAAATCCCTAAGCCCCGGGGTCACAATTTCATCGAAAATCTGACTTTCGGCTTTTCACTCAAAAATGGTGCCAAACGGTTGCAAATGCTCCCCTGAGAGGTTTGGCGGTCGAAACAGAAGGCTTTATATCACAGGACAAAAAATCATCCCTCGCCGACTTAACCGGTAGAAAAAGATTTCTTTGAAAAAATCCCTAAGGCCCGGGGTCACAATTTCATCAAAAATCTGACCTTTGGCAATTCACTCAAAAATGGTGCCAAAAGGTTGCAAATGCTCCCCTGAAAGGGTCAGCGGTCAAAAGAGAAGCCTTTTTATCACAGGACAAGAAATCAGCCCTCGACAACTTAACCAGCAGAAAAAGATTTCTTTGAAAAAATCTCTAAGCCCCGGGGTCACAATTTCATCAAAAATTTGACTTTCGGCAATTCACTCAAAAATGTTGCCAAACGGTTGTAAATGCTCCCCTGAAAGGGTTGGCGGTTTAAACAGAAGGCCTTTTATCACAGGACAAGAAATAAGGCCTCGTCAACTAAAGCGGCAGAAAATAATTTTTTTGAAAAAATCTCTAAGCCCCGGGGTCACAATTTCATCAAAAATGTGACTTTTGGAAATTCACTCAAAAATGGTGCGAAAAGGTGGCAAATGCTCACATGAAAGTGTTAGCGGACAAAACAGAAGGCTTTTTATCACAGGACAAGAAATCAGCCCTCGACAACTTAACCGGCAGAAAATGATTTTTTTGAAAAAATCCCTAAGCCCCGGGGTGA
Source organism: Podarcis liolepis (assembly GCF_965112155.1). Classification (NCBI taxonomy): domain Eukaryota; kingdom Metazoa; phylum Chordata; class Lepidosauria; order Squamata; family Lacertidae; genus Podarcis; species Podarcis liolepis. Next base: position 82,371,336 of record NC_139559.1, on the reverse strand, counting down.
CAATTTCAGCAAAATTCTGACTTTCGGCAATTCACTCAAAAATGGTGCCGCACGGTTGCAAATGCTCCCCTGAGAGGTTTGGCGGTCGAAACAGAAGGCCTTTTATCACAGGACAAGAAATCATCCCTCGCCGACTTAACCGGCAGAAAAAGATTTTTTTGAAAAAATCCCTAAGCCCCGGAGTCACAATTTCATCAAAAATTTGACTTTTGGCAATTCACTCAAAAATGGTGCCAAACGCTTGTAAATGCTCCCCTGAGAGGTTTGGCGGTCGAAACAGAAGCCTTTTTATCACAGGACAAGAAATCAGCCCTCGCCAACTTATCCGGCAGAAAAAGATTTTTTTAAAAAAAATCCCTAAGCCCCGGGGTCACAATTTCATCAAAAATGTGAGTTTCCGCTTTTCACTCAAAAATGGTGCCGAACTGTTGCAAATGCTCCCCTGAGAGGTTTGGCGGTCGAAACAGAAGCCTTTTTATAACAGGACAAGAAATAAAGCCTCGACAACTTAACCGGCAGAAAATAATTTTTTTGAAAAAATCCCTAAGCCCTGGGGTCACAATTTCATCAAAAATGTGACTTTCGCTAATTCACTCAAAAATGGTACCAAACGGTTGTAAATGCTCCCCTGAGAGGTTTGGCGGTCGAAACAGAAGGCTTTTTATCACAGGACAAGAAATCAGCCCTCGACAACTTAACCGGCAGAAAATGATTTTTTTGAAAAAATCCCTAAGCCCCGGGGTGACAATTTCAGCAAAAATCTGACTTTCGGCAATTCACTCAAAAATGGTGCCGCACGGTTGCAAATGCTCCCCTGAGAGGTTTGGCGGTCGAAACAGAAGGCCTTTTATCACAGGACAAGAAATCATCCCTCGCCGACTTAACCGGCAGAAAAAGATTTTTTTGAAAAAATCCCTAAGCCCCGGAGTCACAATTTCATCAAAAATTTGACTTTTGGCAATTCACTCAAAAATGGTGCCAAACGCTTGTAAATGCTCCCCTGAGAGGTTTGGCGGTCGAAACAGAAGCCTTTTTATCACAGGACAAGAAATCAGCCCTCGCCAACTTATCCGGCAGAAAAAGATTTTTTTAAAAAAAATCCCTAAGCCCCGGGGTCACAATTTCATCAAAAATGTGAGTTTCCGCTTTTCACTCAAAAATGGTGCCGAACTGTTGCAAATGCTCCCCTGAGAGGTTTGGCGGTCGAAACAGAAGCCTTTTTATAACAGGACAAGAAATCAGCCCTCGACAACTTAACCGGCAGAAAATAATTTTTTTGAAAAAATCCCTAAGCCCTGGGGTCACAATTTCATAAAAAATGTGACTTTCGCTAATTCACTCAAAAATGGTACCAAACGGTTGTAAATGCTCCCCTGAGAGGTTTGGCGGTCGAAACAGAAGGCTTTTTATCACAGGACAAGAAATCAGCCCTCGACAACTTAACCGGCAGAAAAAAAATTCTTTGAAAAAATCTCTAAGCCCCGGGGTCACAATTTCATCAAAAATTTGACTTTTGGCAATTCACTCAAAAATGGTGTCAAAAGGTTGCAAATGCTCCCATGAAAGGGTTAGCGGTCAAAATAGAAGGCTTTTTATCACAGGAGAAGAAATCAGCCCTCGACAACTTAACCGGCAGAAAAAGGGTTTTTGAAAAAATCCCTAAGCCCCGGGGTCACAATTTCATCAAAAATCTGACTTTCGGCTTTTCACTCAAAAATGGTGCCGAACGGTTGCAAATGCTCCCCTGAGAGGTTTGGCGGTCGAAACAGAAGGCTTTTTATTACAGGAAGAAGAAATCAGCCCTCGACAACTTAACCGGCAGAAAAAAATTTCTTTGAAAAAATCTCTAAGCCCCGGCGTCACAATTTCATCAAAAATTTGACTTTTGGCAATTCACTCAAAAATGGTGCCAAACGGTTGTAAATGCTCCCCTGAGAGGTTTGGCGGTCGAAACAGAAGGTTTTTTATCACAGGACAAAAAATCATCCCTCGCCGACTTAACCGGTAGAAAAAGATTTCTTTGAAAAAATCCCTAAGCCCCAGGGTCACAATTTCATCAAAAATCTGACTTTTGGCAATTCACTCAAAAATGGTGCCAAAAGGTTGCAAATGCTCCCCTGAAAGGGTCAGCGGTCAAAAGAGAAGGCTTTTTATCACAGGACAAGAAATCAGCCCTCGACAACTTAACCGGCAGAAAATGATTTTTTTGAAAAAATCCCTAAGCCCCGGGGTCACAATTTCATCAAAAATGTGACTTTCGGCAATTCACTCAAAAATGGTACCAAACGGTTGTAAATGCTCCCCTGAGAGGTTTGGCGGTCGAAACAGAAGGCTTTTTATCACAGGACAAGAAATCAGCCCTCGACAACTTAACCGGCAGAAAAAAAATTCTTTGAAAAAATCTCTAAGCCCCGGGGTCACAATTTCATCAAAAATTTGACTTTTGGCAATTCACTCAAAAATGGTGCCAAAAGGTTGCAAATGCTCCCATGAAAGTGTTAGCGGTCAAAATAGAAGGCTTTTTATCACAGGAGAAGAAATCAGCCCTCGACAACTTAACCGGCAGAAAAAGGGTTTTTGAAAAAATCCCTAAGCCCCGGGGTCACAATTTCATCAAAAATCTGACTTTCGGCTTTTCACTCAAAAATGGTGCCGAACGGGTGCAAATGCTCCCCTGAGAGGTTTGGCGGTCGAAACAGAAGGCTTTTTATCACAGGACAAGAAATCAGCCCTCGACAACTTAACCGGCAGAAAAAAATTTCTTTGAAAAAATCTCTAAGCCCCGGCGTCACAATTTCATCAAAAATTTGACTTTTGGCAATTCACTCAAAAATGGTGCCAAACGGTTGTAAATGCTCCCCTGAGAGGTTTGGCGGTCGAAACAGAAGGTTTTTTATCACAGGACAAAAAATCATCCCTCGCCGACTTAACCGGTAGAAAAAGATTTCTTTGAAAAAATCCCTAAGCCCCGGGGTCACAATTTCATCAAAAATCTGACTTTTGGCAATTCACTCAAAAATGGTGCCAAAAGGTTGCAAATGCTCCCCTGAAAGGGTCAGCGGTCAAAAGAGAAGGCTTTTTATCACAGGACAAGAAATCAGCCCTCGACAACTTAACCGGCAGAAAATGATTTTTTTGAAAAAATCCCTAAGCCCCGGGGTCACAATTTCATAAAAAATGTGACTTTCGGCAATTCACTCAAAAATGGTACCAAACGGTTGTAAATGCTCCCCTGAGAGGTTTGGCGGTCGAAACAGAAGGCTTTTTATCACAGGACAAGAAATCAGCCCTCGACAACTTAACCTGCAGAAAAAAAATTCTTTGAAAAAATCTCTAAGCCCCGGGGTCACAATTTCATCAAAAATTTGACTTTTGGCAATTCACTCAAAAATGGTGCCAAAAGGTTGCAAATGCTCCCATGAAAGTGTTAGCGGTCAAAATAGAAGGCTTTTTATCACAGGAGAAGAAATCAGTCCTCGACAACTTAACCGGCAGAAAAAGGGTTTTTGAAAAAATCCCTAAGCCCCGGGGTCACAATTTCATCAAAAATCTGACTTTCGGCTTTTCACTCAAAAATGGTGCCGAACGGTTGCAAATGCTCCCCTGAGAGGTTTGGCGGTCGAAACAGAAGGCTTTTTATCACAGGACAAGAAATCAGCCCTCGACAACTTAACCGGCAGAAAAAAATTTCTTTGAAAAAATCTCTAAGCCCCGGCGTCACAATTTCATCAAAAATTTGACTTTTGGCAATTCACTCAAAAATGGTGCCAAACGGTTGTAAATGCTCCCCTGAGAGGTTTGGCGGTCGAAACAGAAGGTTTTTTATCACAGGACAAAAAATCATCCCTCGCCGACTTAACCGGTAGAAAATGATTTTTTTGAAAAAATCCCTAAGCCCCGGGGTCACAATTTCATCAAAAATGTGACTTTCGGCAATTCAATCAAAAATGGTGCCAAACGGTTGTAAATGCTCCCCTGAAAGGGTTGGCGGTCGAAACAGAAGGCTTTTTATCACAGGACAAGAAATCAGCCCTCGACAACTTAACCGGCAGAAAATGATTTTTTTGAAAAAATCCCTAAGCCCCGGGGTCACAATTTCATCAAAAATGTGACTTTCGGCAATTCACTCAAAAATGGTGCCAAACGCTTGTAAATGCTCCCCTGAGAGGTTTGGCGGTCGAAACAGAAGCCTTTTTATCAAAGGACAAGAAATCAGCCCTCGCCAACTTATCCGGCAGAAAAAGATTTTTTTTAAAAAAATCCCTAAGCCCCGGGGTCACAATTTCATCAAAAATTTGACTTTTGGCAATTCACTCAAAAATGGTGCCAAAAGGTTGCAAATGCTCCCATGAAAGTGTTAGCGGTCAAAATAGAAGGCTTTTTATCACAGGAGTAGAAATCAGCCCTCGACAACTTAAAAGGAAGAAAAAAATTTCTTTGAAAAAAAGTTAAGCCCCGGGGTCACAATTTCGGCAAAAATCTGACTTTCGGCTTATCACTCAAAAATGGTGCCAAACGCTTGTAAATGCTCCCCTGAGAGGTTTGGCGGTCGAAACAGAAGGCCTTTTATCACAGGACAAGAAATCATCCCTCGCCGACTTAACCGGCAGAAAAAGATTTCTTTGAAAAAATCCCTAAGCCCCGGAGTCACAATTTCATCAAAAATTTGACTTTTGGCAATTCACTCAAAAATGGTGCCAAAAGGTTGCAAATGCTCCCATGAAAGTGTTAGCGGTCAAAAGAGAAGGCTTTTTATCACACGAGAAGAAATCAGCCCTCGACAACTTAACCGGCAGAAAAAGGGTTTTTAAAAAAATCCCTAAGCCCCGGGGTCACAATTTCATCGAAAATCTGAGTTTTGGCTTTTCACTCAAAAATGGTGCCGAACGGATGCAAATGCTCCCCTGAGAGGTTCGGCGGTCGAAACAGAAGGCTTTTTATCACAGGACAAGAAATCAGCCCTCGACAACTTAACCGGCAGAAAATGATTTTTTTGAAAAAATCCCTAAGCCCCGGGGTGACAATTTCAGCAAAAATGTGACTTTCCGCTTTTCACTCAAAAATGGTGCCGAACTGTTGCAAATGCTCCCCTGAGAGGTTTGGCGGTCGAAACAGAAGCCTTTTTATAACAGGACAAGAAATCAGCCCTCGACAACTTAACCGGCAGAAAATGATTTTTTTGAAAAAATCCCTAAACCCCGGGGTCATAATTTCATCAAAAATGTGACTTTCGGCAATTCACTCAAAAATGGTGCCAAACGCTTGTAAATGCTCCCCTGAGAGGTTTGGCGGTCGAAACAGAAGCCTTTTTATCAAAGGACAAGAAATCAGCCCTCGCCAACGTATCCGGCAGAAAAAGTTTTTTTTTAAAAAAATCCCTAAGCCCCGGGGTCACAATTTCATCAAAAATGTGACTTTCCGCTTTTCACTCAAAAATGGTGCCGAACTGTTGCAAATGCTCCCCTGAGAGGTTTGGCGGTCGAAACAGAAGCCTTTTTATAACAGGACAAGAAATCAGCCCTCGACAACTTAACCGGCAGAAAATGATTTTTTTGAAAAAATCCCTAAGCCCCGGGGTCATAATTTCATCAAAAATGTGACTTTCGGCAATTCACTCAAAAATGGTGCCAAACGCTTGTAAATGCTCCCCTGGGAGGTTTGGCGGTCGAAACAGAAGCCTTTTTATCAAAGGACAAGAAATCAGCCCTCGCCAACGTATCCGGCAGAAAAAGATTTTTTTAAAAAAAATCCCAAGCCCCGGGGTCACAATTTCATCAAAAATGTGACTTTCCGCTTTTCACTCAAAAATGGTGCCGAACTGTTGCAAATGCTCCCCTGAGAGGTTTGGCGGTCGAAACAGAAGACTTTTTATAACAGGACAAGAAATCAGCCCTCGACAACTTAACCGGCAGAAAATGATTTTTTTGAAAAAATCCCTAAGCCCCGGGGTCACAATTTCATCAAAAATGTGACTTTCCGCTTTTCACTCAAAAATGGTGCCGAACTGTTGCAAATGCTCCCCTGAGAGGTTTGGCGGTCGAAACAGAAGCCTTTTTATAACAGGACAAGAAATCAGCCCTCGACAACTTAACCGGCAGAAAATGATTTTTTTGAAAAAATCCCTAAACCCCGGGGTCATAATTTCATCAAAAATGTGACTTTCGGCAATTCACTCAAAAATGGTGCCAAACGCTTGTAAATGCTCCCCTGAGAGGTTTGGCGGTCGAAACAGAAGCCTTTTTATCAAAGGACAAGAAATCAGCCCTCGCCAACGTATCCGGCAGAAAAAGTTTTTTTTTAAAAAAATCCCTAAGCCCCGGGGTCACAATTTCATCAAAAATGTGACTTTCCGCTTTTCACTCAAAAATGGTGCCGAACTGTTGCAAATGCTCCCCTGAGAGGTTTGGCGGTCGAAACAGAAGCCTTTTTATAACAGGACAAGAAATCAGCCCTCGACAACTTAACCGGCAGAAAATGATTTTTTTGAAAAAATCCCTAAGCCCCGGGGTCATAATTTCATCAAAAATGTGACTTTCGGCAATTCACTCAAAAATGGTGCCAAACGCTTGTAAATGCTCCCCTGAGAGGTTTGGCGGTCGAAACAGAAGCCTTTTTATCAAAGGACAAGAAATCAGCCCTCGCCAACGTATCCGGCAGAAAAAGATTTTTTTAAAAAAAATCCCAAGCCCCGGGGTCACAATTTCATCAAAAATGTGACTTTCCGCTTTTCACTCAAAAATGGTGCCGAACTGTTGCAAATGCTCCCCTGAGAGGTTTGGCGGTCGAAACAGAAGACTTTTTATAACAGGACAAGAAATCAGCCCTCGACAACTTAACCGGCAGAAAATGATTTTTTTGAAAAAATCCCTAAGCCCCGGGGTCACAATTTCATCAAAAATGTGACTTTCCGCTTTTCACTCAAAAATGGTGCCGAACTGTTGTAAATGCTCCCCTGAGAGGTTTGGCGGTCGAAACAGAAGGCTTTTTATCAAAGGACAAGAAATCAGCCCTCGCCAACTTATCCGGCAGAAAAATATTTTTTTTAAAAAAATCCCTAAGCCCCGGGGTCACAATTTCATCAAAAATCTGACTTTTGGCTTTTCACTCAAAAATGGTGCCGAACGGTTACAAATGCTCCGCTGAGAGGTTTGGCGGTCGAAACAGAAGGCTTTTTATCACAGGACAAGAAATCAGCCCTCGACAACTTAACCGGCAGAAAATGATTTTTTTGAAAAAATCCCTAAGCCCCGGGGTCACAATTTCATCAAAAATGTGACTTTCGGCAATTCACTCAAAAATGGTGCCAAACGGTTGTAAATGCTCCCCTGAAAGGGTTGGCGGTCGAAACAGAAGGCTTTTTATCACAGGACAAGAAATCAGCCCTCGACAACTTAACCGGCAGAAAATGATTTTTTTGAAAAAATCCCTAAGCCCCGGGGTCACAATTTCATCAAAAATGTGACTTTCGGCAATTCACTCAAAAATGGTGCCAAACGCTTTTAAATGCTCCCTGAGAGGTTTGGCGGTCGAAACAGAAGCCTTTTTATCACAGGACAAGAAATCAGCCCTCGACAACTTAACCGGCAGAAAATGATTTTTTTGAAAAAATCCCTAAACCCCGGGGTCATAATTTCATCAAAAATGTGACTTTCGGCAATTCACTCAAAAATGGTGCCAAACGCTTGTAAATGCTCCCCTGAGAGGTTTGGCGGTCGAAACAGAAGCCTTTTTATCAAAGGACAAGAAATCAGCCCTCGCCAACGTATCCGGCAGAAAAAGTTTTTTTTTAAAAAAATCCCTAAGCCCCGGGGTCACAATTTCATCAAAAATGTGACTTTCCGCTTTTCACTCAAAAATGGTGCCGAACTGTTGCAAATGCTCCCCTGAGAGGTTTGGCGGTCGAAACAGAAGCCTTTTTATAACAGGACAAGAAATCAGCCCTCGACAACTTAACCGGCAGAAAATGATTTTTTTGAAAAAATCCCTAAGCCCCGGGGTCATAATTTCATCAAAAATGTGACTTTCGGCAATTCACTCAAAAATGGTGCCAAACGCTTGTAAATGCTCCCCTGAGAGGTTTGGCGGTCGAAACAGAAGCCTTTTTATCAAAGGACAAGAAATCAGCCCTCGCCAACGTATCCGGCAGAAAAAGATTTTTTTAAAAAAAATCCCAAGCCACGGGGTCACAATTTCATCAAAAATGTGACTTTCCGCTTTTCACTCAAAAATGGTGCCGAACTGTTGCAAATGCTCCCCTGAGAGGTTTGGCGGTCGAAACAGAAGACTTTTTATAACAGGACAAGAAATCAGCCCTCGACAACTTAACCGGCAGAAAATGATTTTTTTGAAAAAATCCCTAAGCCCCGGGGTCACAATTTCATCAAAAATGTGACTTTCCGCTTTTCACTCAAAAATGGTGCCGAACTGTTGCAAATGCTCCCCTGAGAGGTTTGGCGGTCGAAACAGAAGCCTTTTTATAACAGGACAAGAAATCAGCCCTCGACAACTTAACCGGCAGAAAATGATTTTTTTGAAAAAATCCCTAAACCCCGGGGTCATAATTTCATCAAAAATGTGACTTTCGGCAATTCACTCAAAAATGGTGCCAAACGCTTGTAAATGCTCCCCTGAGAGGTTTGGCGGTCGAAACAGAAGCCTTTTTATCAAAGGACAAGAAATCAGCCCTCGCCAACGTATCCGGCAGAAAAAGTTTTTTTTTAAAAAAATCCCTAAGCCCCGGGGTCACAATTTCATCAAAAATGTGACTTTCCGCTTTTCACTCAAAAATGGTGCCGAACTGTTGCAAATGCTCCCCTGAGAGGTTTGGCGGTCGAAACAGAAGCCTTTTTATAACAGGACAAGAAATCAGCCCTCGACAACTTAACCGGCAGAAAATGATTTTTTTGAAAAAATCCCTAAGCCCCGGGGTCATAATTTCATCAAAAATGTGACTTTCGGCAATTCACTCAAAAATGGTGCCAAACGCTTGTAAATGCTCCCCTGAGAGGTTTGGCGGTCGAAACAGAAGCCTTTTTATCAAAGGACAAGAAATCAGCCCTCGCCAACGTATCCGGCAGAAAAAGATTTTTTTAAAAAAAATCCCAAGCCCCGGGGTCACAATTTCATCAAAAATGTGACTTTCCGCTTTTCACTCAAAAATGGTGCCGAACTGTTGCAAATGCTCCCCTGAGAGGTTTGGCGGTCGAAACAGAAGACTTTTTATAACAGGACAAGAAATCAGCCCTCGACAACTTAACCGGCAGAAAATGATTTTTTTGAAAAAATCCCTAAGCCCCGGGGTCACAATTTCATCAAAAATGTGACTTTCCGCTTTTCACTCAAAAATGGTGCCGAACTGTTGTAAATGCTCCCCTGAGAGGTTTGGCGGTCGAAACAGAAGGCTTTTTATCAAAGGACAAGAAATCAGCCCTCGCCAACTTATCCGGCAGAAAAATATTTTTTTTAAAAAAATCCCTAAGCCCCGGGGTCACAATTTCATCAAAAATCTGACTTTTGGCTTTTCACTCAAAAATGGTGCCGAACGGTTACAAATGCTCCGCTGAGAGGTTTGGCGGTCGAAACAGAAGGCTTTTTATCACAGGACAAGAAATCAGCCCTCGACAACTTAACCGGCAGAAAATGATTTTTTTGAAAAAATCCCTAAGCCCCGGGGTCACAATTTCATCAAAAATGTGACTTTCGGCAATTCACTCAAAAATGGTGCCAAACGGTTGTAAATGCTCCCCTGAAAGGGTTGGCGGTCGAAACAGAAGGCTTTTTATCACAGGACAAGAAATCAGCCCTCGACAACTTAACCGGCAGAAAATGATTTTTTTGAAAAAATCCCTAAGCCCCGGGGTCACAATTTCATCAAAAATGTGACTTTCGGCAATTCACTCAAAAATGGTGCCAAACGCTTTTAAATGCTCCCTGAGAGGTTTGGCGGTCGAAACAGAAGCCTTTTTATCACAGGACAAGAAATCAGCCCTCGACAACTTAACCGGCAGAAAAAAATTTCTTTGAAAAAATCTCTAAGCCCCGGCGTCACAATTTCATCAAAAATTTGACTTTTGGCAATTCACTCAAAAATGGTGCCAAACGGTTGTAAATGCTCCCCTGAGAGGTTTGGCGGTCGAAACAGAAGGTTTTTTATCACAGGACAAAAAATCATCCCTCGCCGACTTAACCGGTAGAAAAAGATTTCTTTGAAAAAATCCCTAAGCCCCGGGGTCACAATTTCATCAAAAATCTGACTTTTGGCAATTCACTCAAAAATGGTGCCAAAAGGTTGCAAATGCTCCCCTGAAAGGGTCAGCGGTCAAAAGAGAAGGCTTTTTATCACAGGACAAGAAATCAGCCCTCGACAACTTAACCGGCAGAAAATGATTTTTTTGAAAAAATCCCTAAGCCCCGGGGTCACAATTTCATAAAAAATGTGACTTTCGGCAATTCACTCAAAAATGGTACCAAACGGTTGTAAATGCTCCCCTGAGAGGTTTGGCGGTCGAAACAGAAGGCTTTTTATCACAGGACAAGAAATCAGCCCTCGACAACTTAACCTGCAGAAAAAAAATTCTTTGAAAAAATCTCTAAGCCCCGGGGTCACAATTTCATCAAAAATTTGACTTTTGGCAATTCACTCAAAAATGGTGCCAAAAGGTTGCAAATGCTCCCATGAAAGTGTTAGCGGTCAAAATAGAAGGCTTTTTATCACAGGAGAAGAAATCAGTCCTCGACAACTTAACCGGCAGAAAAAGGGTTTTTGAAAAAATCCCTAAGCCCCGGGGTCACAATTTCATCAAAAATCTGACTTTCGGCTTTTCACTCAAAAATGGTGCCGAACGGTTGCAAATGCTCCCCTGAGAGGTTTGGCGGTCGAAACAGAAGGCTTTTTATCACAGGACAAGAAATCAGCCCTCGACAACTTAACCGGCAGAAAAAAATTTCTTTGAAAAAATCTCTAAGCCCCGGCGTCACAATTTCATCAAAAATTTGACTTTTGGCAATTCACTCAAAAATGGTGCCAAACGGTTGTAAATGCTCCCCTGAGAGGTTTGGCGGTCGAAACAGAAGGTTTTTTATCACAGGACAAAAAATCATCCCTCACCGACTTAACCGGTAGAAAATGATTTTTTTGAAAAAATCCCTAAGCCCCGGGGTCACAATTTCATCAAAAATGTGACTTTCGGCAATTCAATCAAAAATGGTGCCAAACGGTTGTAAATGCTCCCCTGAAAGGGTTGGCGGTCGAAACAGAAGGCTTTTTATCACAGGACAAGAAATCAGCCCTCGACAACTTAACCGGCAGAAAATGATTTTTTTGAAAAAATCCCTAAGCCCCGGGGTCACAATTTCATCAAAAATGTGACTTTCGGCAATTCACTCAAAAATGGTGCCAAACGCTTGTAAATGCTCCCCTGAGAGGTTTGGCGGTCGAAACAGAAGCCTTTTTATCAAAGGACAAGAAATCAGCCCTCGCCAACTTATCCGGCAGAAAAAGATTTTTTTTAAAAAAATCCCTAAGCCCCGGGGTCACAATTTCATCAAAAATTTGACTTTTGGCAATTCACTCAAAAATGGTGCCAAAAGGTTGCAAATGCTCCCATGAAAGTGTTAGCGGTCAAAATAGAAGGCTTTTTATCACAGGAGTAGAAATCAGCCCTCGACAACTTAAAAGGAAGAAAAAAATTTCTTTGAAAAAAAGTTAAGCCCCGGGGTCACAATTTCGGCAAAAATCTGACTTTCGGCTTATCACTCAAAAATGGTGCCAAACGCTTGTAAATGCTCCCCTGAGAGGTTTGGCGGTCGAAACAGAAGGCCTTTTATCACAGGACAAGAAATCATCCCTCGCCGACTTAACCGGCAGAAAAAGATTTCTTTGAAAAAATCCCTAAGCCCCGGAGTCACAATTTCATCAAAAATTTGACTTTTGGCAATTCACTCAAAAATGGTGCCAAAAGGTTGCAAATGCTCCCATGAAAGTGTTAGCGGTCAAAAGAGAAGGCTTTTTATCACACGAGAAGAAATCAGCCCTCGACAACTTAACCGGCAGAAAAAGGGTTTTTAAAAAAATCCCTAAGCCCCGGGGTCACAATTTCATCGAAAATCTGACTTTTGGCTTTTCACTCTAAAATGGTGCCGAACGGATGCAAATGCTCCCCTGAGAGGTTCGGCGGTCGAAACAGAAGGCTTTTTATCACAGGACAAGAAATCAGCCCTCGACAACTTAACCGGCAGAAAATGATATTTTTGAAAAAATCACTAAGCCCCGGGGTGACAATTTCAGCAAAAATGTGACTTTCCGCTTTTCACTCAAAAATGGTGCCGAACTGTTGCAAATGCTCCCCTGAGAGGTTTGGCGGTCGAAACAGAAGCCTTTTTATAACAGGACAAGAAATCAGCCCTCGACAACTTAACCGGCAGAAAATGATTTTTTTGAAAAAATCCCTAAACCCCGGGGTCATAATTTCATCAAAAATGTGACTTTCGGCAATTCACTCAAAAATGGTGCCAAACGCTTGTAAATGCTCCCCTGAGAGGTTTGGCGGTCGAAACAGAAGCCTTTTTATCAAAGGACAAGAAATCAGCCCTCGCCAACGTATCCGGCAGAAAAAGTTTTTTTTTAAAAAAATCCCTAAGCCCCGGGGTCACAATTTCATCAAAAATGTGACTTTCCGCTTTTCACTCAAAAATGGTGCCGAACTGTTGCAAATGCTCCCCTGAGAGGTTTGGCGGTCGAAACAGAAGCCTTTTTATAACAGGACAAGAAATCAGCCCTCGACAACTTAACCGGCAGAAAATGATTTTTTTGAAAAAATCCCTAAGCCCCGGGGTCATAATTTCATCAAAAATGTGACTTTCGGCAATTCACTCAAAAATGGTGCCAAACGCTTGTAAATGCTCCCCTGAGAGGTTTGGCGGTCGAAACAGAAGCCTTTTTATCAAAGGACAAGAAATCAGCCCTCGCCAATGTATCCGGCAGAAAAAGATTTTTTTAAAAAAAATCCCAAGCCCCGGGGTCACAATTTCATCAAAAATGTGACTTTCCGCTTTTCACTCAAAAATGGTGCCGAACTGTTGCAAATGCTCCCCTGAGAGGTTTGGCGGTCGAAACAGAAGACTTTTTATAACAGGACAAGAAATCAGCCCTCGACAACTTAACCGGCAGAAAATGATTTTTTTGAAAAAATCCCTAAGCCCCGGGGTCACAATTTCATCAAAAATGTGACTTTCCGCTTTTCACTCAAAAATGGTGCCGAACTGTTGCAAATGCTCCCCTGAGAGGTTTGGCGGTCGAAACAGAAGCCTTTTTATAACAGGACAAGAAATCAGCCCTCGACAACTTAACCGGCAGAAAATGATTTTTTTGAAAAAATCCCTAAACCCCGGGGTCATAATTTCATCAAAAATGTGACTTTCGGCAATTCACTCAAAAATGGTGCCAAACGCTTGTAAATGCTCCCCTGAGAGGTTTGGCGGTCGAAACAGAAGCCTTTTTATCAAAGGACAAGAAATCAGCCCTCGCCAACGTATCCGGCAGAAAAAGTTTTTTTTTAAAAAAATCCCTAAGCCCCGGGGTCACAATTTCATCAAAAATGTGACTTTCCGCTTTTCACTCAAAAATGGTGCCGAACTGTTGCAAATGCTCCCCTGAGAGGTTTGGCGGTCGAAACAGAAGCCTTTTTATAACAGGACAAGAAATCAGCCCTCGACAACTTAACCGGCAGAAAATGATTTTTTTGAAAAAATCCCTAAGCCCCGGGGTCATAATTTCATCAAAAATGTGACTTTCGGCAATTCACTCAAAAATGGTGCCAAACGCTTGTAAATGCTCCCCTGAGAGGTTTGGCGGTCGAAACAGAAGCCTTTTTATCAAAGGACAAGAAATCAGCCCTCGCCAACGTATCCGGCAGAAAAAGATTTTTTTAAAAAAAATCCCAAGCCCCGGGGTCACAATTTCATCAAAAATGTGACTTTCCGCTTTTCACTCAAAAATGGTGCCGAACTGTTGCAAATGCTCCCCTGAGAGGTTTGGCGGTCGAAACAGAAGACTTTTTATAACAGGACAAGAAATCAGCCCTCGACAACTTAACCGGCAGAAAATGATTTTTTTGAAAAAATCCCTAAGCCCCGGGGTCACAATTTCATCAAAAATGTGACTTTCCGCTTTTCACTCAAAAATGGTGCCGAACTGTTGCAAATGCTCCCCTGAGAGGTTTGGCGGTCGAAACAGAAGGCTTTTTATCAAAGGACAAGAAATCAGCCCTCGCCAACTTATCCGGCAGAAAAATATTTTTTTTAAAAAAATCCCTAAGCCCCGGGGTCACAATTTCATCAAAAATCTGACTTTTGGCTTTTCACTCAAAAATGGTGCCGAACGGTTACAAATGCTCCGCTGAGAGGTTTGGCGGTCGAAACAGAAGGCTTTTTATCACAGGACAAGAAATCAGCCCTCGACAACTTAACCGGCAGAAAATGATTTTTTTGAAAAAATCCCTAAGCCCCGGGGTCACAATTTCATCAAAAATGTGACTTTCGGCAATTCACTCAAAAATGGTGCCAAACGGTTGTAAATGCTCCCCTGAAAGGGTTGGCGGTCGAAACAGAAGGCTTTTTATCACAGGACAAGAAATCAGCCCTCGACAACTTAACCGGCAGAAAATGATTTTTTTGAAAAAATCCCTAAGCCCCGGGGTCACAATTTCATCAAAAATGTGACTTTCGGCAATTCACTCAAAAATGGTGCCAAACGCTTTTAAATGCTCCCTGAGAGGTTTGGCGGTCGAAACAGAAGCCTTTTTATCAAAGGACAAGAAATCAGCCCTCGCCAACTTAACCGGCAGAAAAAAATTTCTTTGAAAAAATCTCTAAGCCCCGGGGTCACAATTTCATCAAAAATTTGACTTTTGGCAATTCACTCAAAAATGGTGCCAAAAGGTTGCAAATGCTCCCCTGAGAGGTTTGGCGGTCGAAACAGAAGGCCTTTTATCACAGGACAAGAAATCATCCCTCGCCGACTTAACCGGCAGAAAAAGATTTTTTTGAAAAAATCCCTAAGCCCCGGAGTCACAATTTCATCAAAAATTTGACTTTTGGCAATTCACTCAAAAATGGTGCCAAAAGGTTGCAAATGCTCCCCTGAAAGGGTCAGCGGTCAAAACAGAAGGCTTTTTATCACAGGACAAGAAATCAGCCCTCGACAACTAAAGCGGCAGAAAATAATTTTTTTGAAAAAATCTCTAAGCCCCGGGGTGACAATTTCAGCAAAAATCTGACTTTCGGCTTTTCACTCAAAAATGGTGCCGCACGGTTGCAATTGCTCCCCTGAGAGGTTTGGCGGTCGAAACAGAAGGCCTTTTATCACAGGAAAAGAAATCATCCCACGCCGACTTAACCGGCAGAAAAAGATTTTTTTGAAAAAATCCCTAAGCCCCGGAGTCACAATTTCATCAAAAATTTGACTTTTGGCAATTCACTCAAAAATGGTGCCAAAAGGTTGCAAATGCTCCCCTGAGAGGTTTGGCGGTCGAAACAGAAGCCTTTTTATCAAAGGACAAGAAATCAGCCCTCGCCAACTTATCCGGCAGAAAAAGATTTTTTTTAAAAAAATCCCTAAGCCCCGGGGTCACAATTTCATAAAAAATGTGACTTTCCGCTTTTCACTCAAAAATGGTGCCGAACTGTTGCAAATTCTCCCCTGAGAGGTTTGGCGGTCGAAACAGAAGCCTTTTTATAACATGACAAGAAATCAGCCCTCAACAACTTAACCGGCAGAAAATGATTTTTTTGAAAAAATCCCTAAGCCCCGGGGTCACAATTTCATCAAAAATGTGACTTTCGCTAATTCACTCAAAAATGGTACCAAACGGTTGTAAATGCTCCCCTGAGAGGTTTGGCGGTCGAAACAGAAGGCTTTTTATCACAGGACAAGAAATCAGCCCTCGACAACTTAACCGGCAGAAAATGATTTTTTTGAAAAAATCCCTAAGCCCCGGGGTGACAATTTCAGCAAAAATCTGACTTTCGGCTTTTCACTCAAAAATGGTGCCGCACAGTTGCAAATGCTCCCCTGAGAGGTTTGGCGGTCGAAACAGAAGGCCTTTTATCACAGGACAAGAAATCAGCCCTCGACAACTTAATCGGCAGAAAAAAATTTCTTTGAAAAAATCTCTAAGCCCCGGGTCACAATTTCATCAAAAATTTGACTTTTGGCAATTCACTCAAAAATGGTGCCAAAAGGTTGCAAATGCTCCCCTGAAAGGGTCAGCGGTCAAAACAGAAGGCTTTTTATCACAGGACAAGAAATCAGCCCTCGACAACTTAATCGGCATAAAAAAATTTCTTTGAAAAAATCTCTAAGCCCCGGGTCACAATTTCATCAAAAATTTGACTTTTGGCAATTCACTCAAAAATGGTGCCAAAAGGTTGTAAATGCTCCCCTGAAAGGGTTGGCGCTCGAAACAGAAGGCCTTTTATCACAGGACAAGAAATAAGGCCTTGACAACTAAAGCGGCTGAAATAATTTTTTTGAAAAAATCTCTAAGCCCCGGGGTCACAATTTCATCAAAAATGTGACTTTGGGAAATTCACTCAAAAATGGTGCGAAAAGGTGGCAAATGCTCACATGAAAGGGTCAGCGGTCAAAACAGAAGGCTTTTTATCACAGGACAAGAAATCAGCCCTCGACAACTTAACCGGCAGAAAATGATTTTTTTGAAAAAATCCCTAAGCCCTGGGGTCACAATTTCATCAAAAATGTGACTTTCGGCAATTCACTCAAAAATGGTGCCGAACTGTTGCAAATTCTCCCCTGAGAGGTTTGGCGGTCGAAACAGAAGCCTTTTTATAACAGGACAAGAAATCAGCCCTCGACAACTTAACCGGCAGAAAATGATTTTTTTGAAAAAATCCCTAAGCCCCGGGGTGACAATTTCAGCAAAAATGTGACTTTTGGAAATTCACTCAAAAATGGTGCGAAAAGGTGGCAAATCCTCACATGAAAGTGTTAGCGGTCAGAACAGAAGGCTTTTGATCACAGGACAAGAAATCAGCCCTCGACAACTTAACCGGCAGAAAATGATTTTTTTGAAAAAATCTCTAAGCCCCGGGGTGACAATTTCAGCAAAAATCTGACTTTCGGCTTTTCACTCAAAAATGGTGCCGCACAGTTGCAAATGCTCCCCTGAGAGGTTTGGCGGTCGAAACAGAAGGCCTTTTATCACAGGAGAAGAAATCATCCCTCGCCGACTTAACCGGCAGAAAAAGATTTTTTTGAAAAAATCCCAAAGCCCCGGAGTCACAATTTCATCAAAAATTTGACTTTTGGCAATTCACTCAAAAATGGTGCCAAAAGGTTGCAAATGCTCCCCTGAAAGGGTCAGCGGTCAAAACAGAAGGCTTTTTATCACAGGACAAGAAATCAGCCCTCGACAACTTATCGGGCAGAAAATGACTTTTTTGAAAAAATCCCTAAGCCCCGGGGTCACAATTTCATCAAAAATCTGACTTTCGGCAATTCACTCAAAAATGGTGCCAAACGCTTGTAAATGCTCCCCTGAGAGGTTTGGCGGTCGAAACAGAAGCCTTTTTATCAAAGGACAAGAAATCAGCCCTCGCCAACGTATCCGGCAGAAAAAGATTTTTTTAAAAAAAATCCCTAAGCCCCGGGGTCACAATTTCATCAAAAATTTGACTTTCCGCTTTTCACTCAAAAATGGTGCCGAACTGTTGCAAATGCTCCCCTGAGAGGTTTGGCGGTCGAAACAGAAGCCTTTTTATAACAGGACAAGAAATCAGCCCTCAACAACTTAACCGGCAGAAAATGATTTTTTTGAAAAATTCCCTAAGCCCCGGGGTCACAATTTCATCAAAAATCTGACTTTTGGCAATTCACTCAAAAATGGTGCCAAACGGTTGTAAATGCTCCCCTGAGAGGTTTGGCGGTCGAAACAGAAGGCTTTTTATCACAGGACAAGAAATCAGCCCTCGACAACTTAACCGGCAGAAAATGATTTTTTTGAAAAAATCCCTAAGCCCCGGGGTCACAATTTCATAAAAAATGTGACTTTCGGCAATTCACTCAAAAATGTTGCCAAACGGTTGTAAATGCTCCCCTGAAAGGGTTGGCGGTCAAAACAGAAGGCCTTTTATCACAGGACAAGAAATCAGCCCTCGACAACTTAACCGGCAGAAAAAAATTTCTTTGAAAAAATCTCTAAGCCCCGGGGTCACAATTTCATCAAAAATCTGACTTTTGGCAATTCACTCAAAAATGGTGCCAAAAGGTTGCAAATGCTCCCCTGAAAGGGTCAGCGGTCAAAAGAGAAGGCTTTTTATCACAGGACAAGAAATCAGCCTTCGACAACTTAACCGGCAGAAAATGATTTTTTTGAAAAAATCCCTAAGCCCCGGGGTCACAATTTCATCAAAAATGTGACTTTCGGCAATTCACTCAAAAATGTTGCCAAACGGTTGTAAATGCTCCCCTGAAAGGTTTGGCGGTCGAAACAGAAGGCCTTTTATCACAGGACAAGAAATAAGGCCTCGACAACTAAAGCGGCAGAAAATAATTTTTTTGAAAAAATCTCTAAGCCCCGGGGTCACAATTTCATCAAAAATGTGACTTTTGGAAATTCAGTCAAAAATGGTGCGAAAAGGTGGCAAATGCTCACATGAAAGTGTTAGCGGTCAGAACAGAAGGCTTTTTATCACAGGAGAAGAAATCAGCCCTCGACAACTTAACCGGCAGAAAATGATTTTTTTGAAAAAATCCCTAAGCCCCGGGGTCACAATTTCATCAAAAATCTGACTTTCGGCTTTTCACTCAAAAATGGTGCCGAACGGTTGCAAATGCTCCCCTGAGAGGTTTGGCGGTCGAAACAGAAGGCTTTTTATCACAGGACAAGAAATCAGCCCTCGACAACTTAACCGGCAGAAAATGATTTTTTTGAAAAAATCCCTAAGCCCCGGGGTCACAATTTCATAAAAAATGTGACTTTCGGCAATTCACTCAAAAATGTTGCCAAACGGTTGTAAATGCTCCCCTGAAAGGGTTGGCGGTCGAAACAGAAGGCCTTTTATCACAGGACAAGAAATAAGGCCTCGACAACTAAAGCGGCAGAAAATAATTTTTTTGAAAAAATCTCTAAGCCCCGGGGTCACAATTTCATCAAAAATGTGACTTTTGGAAATTCAGTCAAAAATGGTGCGAAAAGGTGGCAAATGCTCACATGAAAGTGTTACCGGTCAGAACAGAAGACTTTTGATCACAGGACAAGAAATCAGCCCTCGACAACTTAACCGGCAGAAAAAAATTTCTTTGAAAAAATCTCTAAGCCCCGGCGTCACAATTTCATCAAAAATTTGACTTTTGGCAATTCACTCAAAAATGGTGCCAAACGGTTGTAAATGCTCCCCTGAGAGGTTTGGCGGTCGAAACAGAAGGCTTTTTATCACAGGACAAAAATCATCCCTCGCCGACTTAACCGGTAGAGAAAGATTTCTTTGAAAAAATCCCTAAGCCCCGGGGTCACAATTTCATCAAAAATCTGACTTTTGGCAATTCACTCAAAAATGGTGCCAAAAGGTTTAAAATGCTCCCCTGAAAGGGTCAGCGTCAAAAGAGAAGGCTTTTTATCACAGGACAAGAAATCAGCCCTCGACAACTTAACCGGCAGAAAATGATTTTTTTGAAAAAATCCCTAAGCCCCGGGGTCACAATTTCATCAAAAATCTGACTTTCGGCTTTTCACTCAAAAATGGTGCCGAACGGTTGCAAATGCTCCCCTGAGAGGTTTGGATGTCGAAACAGAAGGCCTTTTATCACAGGACAAGAAATCATCCCTTGCCGACTTAACCGGCAGAAAAAGATTTTTTTGAAAAAATCCCTAAGCCCCGGAGTCACAATTTCATCAAAAATTTGACTTTTGGCAATTCACTCAAAAATGGTGCCAAACGGTTGTAAATGCTCCCCGAGAGGTTTGGCGGTCGAAACAGAAGGCTTTTTATCACAGGACAAAAAATCATCCCTCGCCGACTTAACCGGTAGAAAAAGATTTCTTTGAAAAAATCCCTAAGCCCCGGGGTCACAATTTCATCAAAAATCTGACTTTTGGCAATTCACTCAAAAATGGTGCCGCACGGTTGCAAATGCTCCCCTGAGAGGTTTGGCGGTCGAAACAGAAGGCCTTTTATCACAGGAGAAGAAATCATCCCTCGCCGACTTAACCGGCAGAAAAAGATTTTTTTGAAAAAATCCCAAAGCCCCGGAGTCACAATTTCATCAAAAATTTGACTTTTGGCAATTCACTCAAAAATGGTGCCAAAAGGTTGCAAATGCTCCCCTGAAAGGGTCAGCGGTCAAAACAGAAGGCTTTTTATCACAGGACAAGAAATCAGCCCTCGACAACTTAACCGGCAGAAAATGATTTTTTTGAAAAAATCCCTAAGCCCCGGGGTCACAATTTCATCAAAAATCTGACTTTCGGCAATTCACTCAAAAATGGTGCCAAACGCTTGTAAATGCTCCCCTGAGAGATTTGGCGGTCGAAACAGAAGCCTTTTTATCAAAGGACAAGAAATCAGCCCTCGCCAACTTATCCGGCAGAAAAATATTTTTTTAAAAAAAATCCCTAAGCCCCGGGGTCAAAATTTCATCAAAAATGTGACTTTCCGCTTTTCACTCAAAAATGGTGCCGAACTGTTGCAAATGCTCTCCTGAGAGGTTTGGCGGTTGAAACAGAAGCCTTTTTATAACAGGACAAGAAATCAGCCCTCGACAACTTAACCGGCAGAAAATAATTTTTTTGAAAAAATCTCTAAGCCCCGGGGTCACAATTTCATCAAAAATGTGACTTTTGGAAATTCAGTCAAAAATGGTGCGAAAAGGTGGCAAATGCTCACATGAAAGTGTTAGCGGTCAGAACATAAGGCTTTTTATCACAGGAGAAGAAATCAGCCCTCGACAACTTAACCGGCAGAAAATGATTTTTTTGAAAAAATCCCTAAGCCCCGGGGTCACAATTTCATCAAAAATCTGACTTTCGGCAATTCACTCAAAAATGGTGCCAAACGCTTGTAAATGCTCCCCTGAGAGGTTTGGCGGTCGAAACAGAAGCCTTTTTATCAAAGGACAAGAAATCAGCCCTCGCCAACTTATCCGGCAGAAAAATATTTTTTTAAAAAAAATCCCTAAGCCCCGGGGTCACAATTTCATCAAAAATGTGACTTTCCGCTTTTCACTCAAAAATGGTGCCGAACTGTTGCAAATGCTCCCCTGAGAGGTTTGGCGGTCGAAACAGAAGGCTTTTTATCACAGGACAAGAAATCAGCCCTCGACAACTTAACCGGCAGAAAAAAATTTCTTTGAAAAAATCTCTAAGCCCCGGCGTCACAATTTCATCAAAAATATGACTTTTGGCAATTTACTCAAAAATGGTGCCGCACGGTTGCAAATGCTCCCCTGAGAGGTTTGGCGGTCGAAACAGAAGGCCTTTTATCACAGGAGAAGAAATCATCCCTCGCCGACTTAACCGGCAGAAAAAGATTTTTTTGAAAAAATCCCTAAGCCCCGGAGTCACAATTTCATCAAAAATTTGACTTTTGGCAATTCACTCAAAAATGGTGCCAAAAGGTTGCAAATGCTCCCCTGAAAGGGTCAGCGGTCAAAACAGAAGGCTTTTTATCACAGGACAAGAAATCAGCCCTCGACAACTTAACCGGCAGAAAATGATTTTTTTGAAAAAATCCCTAAGCCCCGGGGTCACAATTTCATCAAAAATCTGACTTTCGGCAATTCACTCAAAAATGGTGCCAAACGCTTGTAAATGCTCCCCTGAGAGGTTTGGCGGTCGAAACAGAAGCCTTTTTATCAAAGGACAAGAAATCAGCCCTCGCCAACTTATCAGGCAGAAAAATATTTTTTAAAAAAAAATCCCTAAGCCCCGGGGTCACAATTTCATCAAAAATGTGACTTTCTGCTTTTCACTCAAAAATGGTGCCGAACTGTTGCAAATGCTCCCCTGAGAGGTTTGGCGGTCGAAACAGAAGCCTTTTTATAACAGGACAAGAAATCAGCCCTCGACAACTTAACCGGCAGAAAATAATTTTTTTGAAAAAATCCCTAAGCCCCGGGGTCACAATTTCATCAAAAATGTGACTTTCGCTAATTCACTCAAAAATGGTACCAAACGGTTGTAAATGCTCCCCTGGGAGGTTTGGCGGTCGAAACAGAAGGCTTTTAATCACAGGACAAGAAATCAGCACTCGACAAGTTAACCGGCAGAAAAAAATTTCTTTGAAAAAATCTCTAAGCCCCGGGGTCACAATTTCATCAAAAATTTGACTTTTGGCAATTCACTCAAAAATGGTGCCAAACGGTTGTAAATGCTCCCCTGAGAGGTTTGGCGGTCGAAACAGAAGCCTTTTTATCAAAGGACAAGAAATCAGCCCTCGACAACTTAACCGGCAGAAAATAATTTTTTTGAAAAAATCCCTAAGCCCCGGGGTCACAATTTCATCAAAAATGTGACTTTTGCTAATTCACTCAAAAATGGTGCCAAACGGTTGTAAATGCTCCCCTGAGAGGTTTGGCGGTCGAAACAGAAGGCTTTTTATCACAGGACAAAAAAAATCATCCCCCGCCGACTTAACCGGTAGAAAAAGATTTCTTTGAAAAAATCCCTAAGCCCCGGGGTCACAATTTCATCAAAAATTTGACTTTTGGCAATTCACTCAAAAATGGTGCCAAAAGGTTTAAAATGCTCCCCTGAAAGGGTCAGCGTCAAAAAAGAAGGCTTTTTATCACAGGACAAGAAATCAGCCCTCGACAACTTAACCGGCAGAAAATGATTTTTTTGAAAAAATCCCTAAGCCCCGGGGTCACAATTTCATCAAAAATCTGACTTTCGGCTTTTCACTCAAAAATGGTGCCAAACGGTTGCAAATGCTCCCCTGAGAGGTTTGGATGTCGAAACAGAAGGCCTTTTATCACAGGACAAGAAATCATCCCTTGCCGACTTAACCGGCAGAAAAAGATTTTTTTGAAAAAATCCCTAAGCCCCGGAGTCACAATTTCATCAAAAATTTGACTTTTGGCAATTCACTCAAAAATGGTGCCAAACGGTTGTAAATGCTCCCCGAGAGGTTTGGCGGTCGAAACAGAAGGCTTTTTATCACAGGACAAAAAATCATCCCTCGCCGACTTAACCGGTAGAAAAAGATTTCTTTGAAAAAATCCCTAAGCCCCGGGGTCACAATTTCATCAAAAATCTGACTTTTGGCAATTCACTCAAAAATGGTGCCGCACGGTTGCAAATGCTCCCCTGAGAGGTTTGGCGGTCGAAACAGAAGGCCTTTTATCACAGGAGAAGAAATCATCCCTCGCCGACTTAACCGGCAGAAAAAGATTTTTTTGAAAAAATCCCAAAGCCCCGGAGTCACAATTTCATCAAAAATTTGACTTTTGGCAATTCACTCAAAAATGGTGCCAAAAGGTTGCAAATGCTCCCCTGAAAGGGTCAGCGGTCAAAACAGAAGGCTTTTTATCACAGGACAAGAAATCAGCCCTCGACAACTTAACCGGCAGAAAATGATTTTTTTGAAAAAATCCCTAAGCCCCGGGGTCACAATTTCATCAAAAATCTGACTTTCGGCAATTCACTCAAAAATGGTGCCAAACGCTTGTAAATGCTCCCCTGAGAGGTTTGGCGGTCGAAACAGAAGCCTTTTTATCAAAGGACAAGAAATCATCCCTCGCCAACTTATCCGGCAGAAAAATATTTTTTTAAAAAAAATCCCTAAGCCCCGGGGTCAAAATTTCATCAAAAATGTGACTTTCCGCTTTTCACTCAAAAATGGTGCCGAACTGTTGCAAATGCTCTCCTGAGAGGTTTGGCGGTTGAAACAGAAGCCTTTTTATAACAGGACAAGAAATCAGCCCTCGACAACTTAACCGGCAGAAAATAATTTTTTTGAAAAAATCTCTAAGCCCCGGGGTCACAATTTCATCAAAAATGTGACTTTTGGAAATTCAGTCAAAAATGGTGCGAAAAGGTGGCAAATGCTCACATGAAAGTGTTAGCGGTCAGAACAGAAGGCTTTTTATCACAGGAGAAGAAATCAGCCCTCGACAACTTAACCGGCAGAAAATGATTTTTTTGAAAAAATCCCTAAGCCCCGGGGTCACAATTTCATCAAAAATCTGACTTTCGGCAATTCACTCAAAAATGGTGCCAAACGCTTGTAAATGCTCCCCTGAGAGGTTTGGCGGTCGAAACAGAAGCCTTTTTATCAAAGGACAAGAAATCAGCCCTCGCCAACTTATCCGGCAGAAAAATATTTTTTTAAAAAAAATCCCTAAGCCCCGGGGTCACAATTTCATCAAAAATGTGACTTTCCGCTTTTCACTCAAAAATGGTGCCGAACTGTTGCAAATGCTCCCCTGAGAGGTTTGGCGGTCGAAACAGAAGGCTTTTTATCACAGGACAAGAAATCAGCCCTCGACAACTTAACCGGCAGAAAAAAATTTCTTTGAAAAAATCTCTAAGCCCCGGCGTCACAATTTCATCAAAAATATGACTTTTGGCAATTTACTCAAAAATGGTGCCGCACGGTTGCAAATGCTCCCCTGAGAGGTTTGGCGGTCGAAACAGAAGGCCTTTTATCACAGGAGAAGAAATCATCCCTCGCCGACTTAACCGGCAGAAAAAGATTTTTTTGAAAAAATCCCTAAGCCCCGGAGTCACAATTTCATCAAAAATTTGACTTTTGGCAATTCACTCAAAAATGGTGCCAAAAGGTTGCAAATGCTCCCCTGAAAGGGTCAGCGGTCAAAACAGAAGGCTTTTTATCACAGGACAAGAAATCAGCCCTCGACAACTTAACCGGCAGAAAATGATTTTTTTGAAAAAATCCCTAAGCCCCGGGGTCACAATTTCATCAAAAATCTGACTTTCGGCAATTCACTCAAAAATGGTGCCAAACGCTTGTAAATGCTCCCCTGAGAGGTTTGGCGGTCGAAACAGAAGCCTTTTTATCAAAGGACAAGAAATCAGCCCTCGCCAACTTATCCGGCAGAAAAATATTTTTTTAAAAAAAATCCCTAAGCCCCGGGGTCACAATTTCATCAAAAATGTGACTTTCCGCTTTTCACTCAAAAATGGTGCCGAACTGTTGCAAATGCTCCCCTGAGAGGTTTGGCGGTCGAAACAGAAGGCTTTTTATCACAGGACAAGAAATCAGCCCTCGACAACTTAACCGGCAGAAAAAAATTTCTTTGAAAAAATCTCTAAGCCCCGGCGTCACAATTTCATCAAAAATATGACTTTTGGCAATTTACTCAAAAATGGTGCCGCACGGTTGCAAATGCTCCCCTGAGAGGTTTGGCGGTCGAAACAGAAGGCCTTTTATCACAGGAGAAGAAATCATCCCTCGCCGACTTAACCGGCAGAAAAAGATTTTTTTGAAAAAATCCCTAAGCCCCGGAGTCACAATTTCATCAAAAATTTGACTTTTGGCAATTCACTCAAAAATGGTGCCAAAAGGTTGCAAATGCTCCCCTGAAAGGGTCAGCGGTCAAAACAGAAGGCTTTTTATCACAGGACAAGAAATCAGCCCTCGACAACTTAACCGGCAGAAAATGATTTTTTTGAAAAAATCCCTAAGCCCCGGGGTCACAATTTCATCAAAAATCTGACTTTCGGCAATTCACTCAAAAATGGTGCCAAACGCTTGTAAATGCTCCCCTGAGAGGTTTGGCGGTCGAAACAGAAGCCTTTTTATCAAAGGACAAGAAATCAGCCCTCGCCAACTTATCAGGCAGAAAAATATTTTTTTTAAAAAAATCCCTAAGCCCCGGGGTCACACTTTCATCAAAAATGTGACTTTCTGCTTTTCACTCAAAAATGGTGCCGAACTGTTGCAAATGCTCCCCTGAGAGGTTTGGCGGTCGAAACAGAAGCCTTTTTATAACAGGACAAGAAATCAGCCCTCGACAACTTAACCGGCAGAAAATAATTTTTTTGAAAAAATCCCTAAGCCCCGGGGTCACAATTTCATCAAAAATGTGACTTTCGCTAATTCACTCAAAAATGGTACCAAACGGTTGTAAATGCTCCCCTGGGAGGTTTGGCGGTCGAAACAGAAGGCTTTTAATCACAGGACAAGAAATCAGCACTCGACAAGTTAACCGGCAGAAAAAAATTTCTTTGAAAAAATCTCTAAGCCCAGGGGTCACAATTTCATCAAAAATTTGACTTTTGGCAATTCACTCAAAAATGGTGCCAAACGGTTGTAAATGCTCCCCTGAGAGGTTTGGCGGTCGAAACAGAAGCCTTTTTATCAAAGGACAAGAAATCAGCCCTCGACAACTTAACCGGCAGAAAATAATTTTTTTGAAAAAATCCCTAAGCCCCGGGGTCACAATTTCATCAAAAATGTGACTTTTGCTAATTCACTCAAAAATGGTGCCAAACGGTTGTAAATGCTCCCCTGAGAGGTTTGGCGGTCGAAACAGAAGGCTTTTTATCACAGGACAAAAAAAATCATCCCCCGACAACTTAACCGGCAGAAAATGATTTTTTTGAAAAAATCCCTAAGCCCCGGGGTCACAATTTCATAAAAAATGTGACTTTCGGCAATTCACTAAAAATGTTGCCAAACGGTTGTAAATGCTCCCCTGAAAGGGTTGGCGGTCGAAACAGAAGGCCTTTTATCACAGGACAAGAAATAAGGCCTCGACAACTAAAGCGGCAGAAAATAATTTTTTTGAAAAAATCTCTAAGCCCCGGGGTCACAATTTCATCAAAAATGTGACTTTTGGAAATTCACTCAAAAATGGTGCGAAAAGGTGGCAAATGCTCACATGAAAGTGTTAGCGGTCAGAACAGAAGGCTTTTGATCACAGGACAAGAAATCAGCCCTCGACAACTTAACCGGCAGAAAAAAATTTCTTTGAAAAAATCTCTAAGCCCCGGCGTCACAATTTCATCAAAAATATGACTTTTGGCAATTTACTCAAAAATGGTGCCAAACGGTTGTAAATGCTCCCCTGAGAGTTTTGGCGGTCGAAACAGAAGGCTTTTTATCACAGGACAAGAAATCAGCCCTCGACAACTTAACCGGCAGAAAAAAATTTCTTTGAAAAAATCTCTAAGCCCCGGCGTCACAATTTCATCAAAAATATGACTTTTGGCAATTTACTCAAAAATGGTGCCAAACGGTTGTAAATGCTCCCCTGAGAGTTTTGGCGGTCGAAACAGAAGGCTTTTTATCACAGGACAAAAAATCATCCCTCGCCGACTTAACCGGTAGAAAATGATTTTTTTGAAAAAATCCCTAAGCCCCGGGGTCACAATTTCATAAAAAATCTGACTTTCGGCTTTTCACTCAAAAATGGTGCCGAACGGTTGCAAATGCTCCCCTGAGAGGTTTGGCGGTCGAAACAGAAGGCTTTTTATCACAGGACAAGAAATCAGCCCTCGACAACTTAACCGGCAGAAAAAAATTTCTTTGAAAAAATCTCTAAGCCCCGGCGTCACAATTTCATCAAAAATATGACTTTTGGCAATTCACTCAAAAATGGTGCCAAACGGTTGCAAATGCTCCCCTGAGAGGTTTGGCGGTCGAAACAGAAGGCTTTTTATCACAGTACAAAAAATCATCCCTCGCCGACTTAACCGGTAGAAAAAGATTTCTTTGAAAAAATCCCTAAGCCCCGCGGGGGGTCACAATTTCATCAAAAATCTGACTTTTGGCAATTCACTCAAAAATGGTGCCAAAAGGTTGCAAATGCTCCCCTGAAAGGGTCAGCGGTCAAAAGAGAAGGCTTTTTATCACAGGACAAGAAATCAGCCCTCGACAACTTAACCGGCAGAAAATGATTTTTTTGAAAAAATCCCTAAGCCCCGGGGTCACAATTTCATCAAAAATGTGACTTTTGGCAATTCACTCAAAAGAGTTGCCAAACGGTTGTAAATGCTCCCCTGAAAGGGTCAGCGGTCAAAAGAGAAGGCTTTTTATCACAGGACAAGAAATCAGCCCTCGACAACTTAACCGGCAGAAAAAAATTTCTTTGAAAAAATCCCTAAGCCCCGGGGTCACAATTTCATCAAAAATCTGACTTTTGGCAATTCACTCAAAAAATGGTGCCAAAAGGTTTAAAATGCTCCCCTGAAAGGGTCAGCGGTCAAAAGAGAAGGCTTTTTATCACAGGACAAGAAATCAGCCCTCGACAACTTAACCGGCAGAAAATGATTTTTTTGAAAAAATCCCTAAGCCCCGGGGTCACAATTTCATAAAAAATGTGACTTTCGGCAATTCACTCAAAAATGTTGCCAAACGGTTGTAAATGCTCCCCTGAAAGGGTTGGCGGTCGAAACAGAAGGCCTTTTATCACAGGACAAGAAATAAGGCCTCGACAACTAAAGCGGCAGAAAATAATTTTTTTGAAAAAATCTCTAAGCCCCGGGGTCACAATTTCATCAAAAATGTGACTTTTGGAAATTCACTCAAAAATGGTGCGAAAAGGTGGCAAATGCTCACATGAAAGTGTTAGCGGTCAGAACAGAAGGCTTTTGATCACAGGACAAGAAATCAGCCCTCGACAACTTAACCGGCAGAAAAAAATTTCTTTGAAAAAATCTCTAAGCCCCGGCGTCACAATTTCATCAAAAATTTGACTTTTGGCAATTCACTCAAAAATGGTGCCAAACGGTTGCAAATGCTCCCCTGAGAGGTTTGGCGGTCGAAACAGAAGGCTTTTTATCACAGTACAAAAAATCATCCCTCGCCGACTTAACCGGTAGAAAAAGATTTCTTTGAAAAAATCCCTAAGCCCCGGGGTCACAATTTCATCAAAAATTTGACTTTTGGCAATTCACTCAAAAATGGTGCCAAAAGGTTGCAAATGCTCCCCTGAGAGGTTTGGCGGTCGAAACAGAAGGCTTTTGATCACAGGACAAGAAATCAGCCCTCGACAACTTAACCGGCAGAAAAAAATTTCTTTGAAAAAATCTCTAAGCCCCGGCGTCACAATTTCATCAAAAATTTGACTTTTGGCAATTCACTCAAAAATGGTGCCAAACGGTTGTAAATGCTCCCCTGAGAGGTTTGGCGGTCGAAACAGAAGGCTTTTTATCACAGGACAAAAAATCATCCCTCGCCGACTTAACCGGTAGAAAAAGATTTCTTTGAAAAAATCCCTAAGCCCCGGGGTCACAATTTCATCAAAAATCTGACTTTTGGCAATTCACTCAAAAATAGTGCCAAAAGGTTAAAAATGCTCCCCTGAAAGGGTCAGCGGTCAAAAGAGAAGGCTTTTTATCACAGGACAAGAAATCAGCCCTCGACAACTTAACCGGCAGAAAATGATTTTTTTGAAAAAATCCCTAAGCCCCGGGGTCACAATTTCATCAAAAATCTGACATTCGGCTTTTCACTCAAAAATGGTGCCGAACGGTTGCAAATGCTCCCCTGAGAGGTTTGGATGTCGAAACAGAAGGCCTTTTATCACAGGACAAGAAATCATCCCTTGCCGACTTAACCGGCAGAAAAAGATTTTTTTGAAAAAATCCCTAAGCCCCGGAGTCACAATTTCATCAAAAATTTGACTTTTGGCAATTCACTCAAAAATGGTGCCAAACGGTTGTAAATGCTCCCCTGAGAGGTTTGGCGGTCGAAACAGAAGGCCTTTTATCACAGGAGAAGAAATCATCCCTCGCCGACTTAACCGGCAGAAAAAGATTTTTTTGAAAAAATCCATAAGCCCCGGAGTCACAATTTCATCAAAAATTTGACTTTTGGCAATTCACTCAAAAATGGTGCCAAAAGGTTGCAAATGCTCCCCTGAAAGGGTCAGCGGTCAAAACAGAAGGCTTTTTATCACAGGACAAGAAATCAGCCCTCGACAACTTAACCGGCAGAAAATGATTTTTTTGAAAAAATCCCTAAGCCCCGGGGTCACAATTTCATCAAAAATCTGACTTTCGGCAATTCACTCAAAAATGGTGCCAAACGCTTGTAAATGCTCCCCTGAGAGGTTTGGCGGTCGAAACAGAAGCCTTTTTATCAAAGGACAAGAAATCATCCCTCGCCAACTTATCCGGCAGAAAAATATTTTTTTTAAAAAAATCCCTAAGCCCCGGGGTCACAATTTCATCAAAAATGTGACTTTTGGCAATTCACTCAAAAATGGTGCCAAACGGTTGTAAATGCTCCCCTGAGAGGTTTGGCGGTCGAAACAGAAGGCTTTTTATCACAGGACAAAAAATCATCCCTCGCCGACTTAACCGGTAGAAAAAGATTTCTTTGAAAAAATCCCTAAGCCCCGGGGTCACAATTTCATCAAAAATTTGACTTTTGGCAATTCACTCAAAAATGGTGCCAAACGGTTGTAAATGCTCCCCTGAGAGGTTTGGCGGTCGAAACAGAAGGCCTTTTATCACAGGAGAAGAAATCATCCCTCGCCGACTTAACCGGTAGAAAAAGATTTCTTTGAAAAAATCCCTAAGCCCCGGGGTCACAATTTCATCAAAAATCTGACTTTTGGCAATTCACTCAAAAAATGGTGCCAAAAGGTTTAAAATGCTCCCCTGAAAGGGTCAGCGGTCAAAAGAGAAGGCTTTTTATCACAGGACAAGAAATCAGCCCTCGACAACTTAACCGGCAGAAAATGATTTTTTTGAAAAAATCCCTAAGCCCCGGGGTCACAATTTCATAAAAAATGTGACTTTCGGCAATTCACTCAAAAATGTTGCCAAACGGTTGTAAATGCTCCCCTGAAAGGGTTGGCGGTCGAAACAGAAGGCCTTTTATCACAGGACAAGAAATAAGGCCTCGACAACTAAAGCGGCAGAAAATAATTTTTTTGAAAAAATCTCTAAGCCCCGGGGTCACAATTTCATCAAAAATGTGAGTTTTGGAAATTCAGTCAAAAATGGTGCGAAAAGGTGGCAAATGCTCACATGAAAGTGTTAGCGGTCAGAACAGAAGGCTTTTGATCACAAGACAAGAAATCAGCCCTCGACAACTTAACCGGCAGAAAAAAATTTCTTTGAAAAAATCTCTAAGCCCCGGCGTCACAATTTCATCAAAAATTTGACTTTTGGCAATTCACTCAAAAATGGTGCCAAACGGTTGTAAATGCTCCCCTGAGAGGTTTGGCGGTCGAAACAGAAGGCTTTTTATCACAGGACAAAAAATCATCCCTCGCCGACTTAACCGGTAGAAAAAGATTTCTTTGAAAAAATCCCTAAGCCCCGGGGTCACAATTTCATCAAAAATCTGACTTTTGGCAATTCACTCAAAAATGGTGCCAAAAGGTTGCAAATGCTCCCCTGAAAGGGTCAGCGGTCAAAAGAGAAGGCTTTTTATCACAGGACAAGAAATCAGCCCTCGACAACTTAACCGGCAGAAAATGATTTTTTTGAAAAAATCCCTAAGCCCCGGGGTCACAATTTCATCAAAAATCTGACTTTCGGCTTTTCACTCAAAAATGGTGCCGAACGGTTGCAAATGCTCCCCTGAGAGGTTTGGATGTCGAAACAGAAGGCCTTTTATCACAGGACAAGAAATCATCCCTTGCCGACTTAACCGGCAGAAAAAGATTTTTTTGAAAAAATCCCTAAGCCCCGGAGTCACAATTTCATCAAAAATTTGACTTTTGGCAATTCACTCAAAAATGGTGCCAAACGGTTGTAAATGCTCCCCTGAGAGGTTTGGCGGTCGAAACAGAAGGCTTTTTATCACAGGACAAAAAATCATCCCTCGCCGACTTAACCGGTAGAAAAAGATTTCTTTGAAAAAATCCCTAAGCCCCGGGGTCACAATTTCATCAAAAATCTGACTTTCGGCAATTCACTCAAAAATGGTGCCACACGGTTGCAAATGCTCCCCTGAAAGGGTCAGCGGTCAAAACAGAAGGCTTTTTATCACAGGACAAGAAATCAGCCCTCGACAACTTAACCGGCAGAAAATGATTTTTTTGAAAAAATCCCTAAGCCCCGGGGTCACAATTTCATCAAAAATCTGACTTTCGGCAATTCACTCAAAAATGGTGCCAAACGCTTGTAAATGCTCCCCTGAGAGGTTTGGCGGTCGAAACAGAAGCCTTTTTATCAAAGGACAAGAAATCAGCCCTCGCCAACTTATCCGGCAGAAAAATATTTTTTTAAAAAAAATCCCTAAGCCCCGGGGTCACAATTTCATCAAAAATGTGACTTTCCGCTTTTCACTCAAAAATGGTGCCGAACTGTTGCAAATGCTCCCCTGAAAGTGTTGGCGGTCGAAACAGAAGGCCTTTTATCACAGGACAAGAATTAAGGCCTCGACAACTAAAGCGGCAGAAAATAATTTTTTTGAAAAAATCCCTAAGCCCCGGGGTCACAATTTCATCAAAAATGTGACTTTTGGAAATTCACTCAAAAATGGTGCGAAAAGGTGGCAAATGCTCACATGAAAGTGTTAGCGGTCAGAACAGAAGGCTTTTGATCACAGGACAAGAAATCAGCCCTCGACAACTTAACCGACAGAAAATGATTTTTTTGAAAAAATCCCTAAGCCCCGGGGTGACAATTTCAGCAAAAATCTGACTTTCGGCTTTTCACTCAAAAATGGTGCCGCACGGTTGCAAATGCTCCCCTGAGAGGTTTGGCGGTCGAAACAGAAGCCTTTTTATAACAGGACAAGAAATCAGCCCTCTACAACTTAACCGGCAGAAAATATTTTTTTTGAAAAAATCGCTAAGCCCCGGGGTCACAATTTCATCAAAAATTTGACTTTTGGCAATTCACTCAAAAATGGTGCCAAAAGGTTGCAAATGCTCCCATGAAAGTGTTAGCGGTCAAAATAGAAGGCTTTTTATCACAGGAGAAGAAATCAGCCCTCGACAACTTAACCGGCAGAAAAAAATTTCTTTGAAAAAATCTCTAAGCCCCGGGGTCACAATTTCATCAAAAATTTGACTTTTGGCAATGCACTCAAAAATGGTGCCAAAAGGTTGCAAATGCTCCCCTGAGAGGTTTGGCGGTCGAAAGAGAAGGCTTTTTATCACAGGACAAGAAATCAGCCCTCGACAACTTAACCAGCAGAAAAAAATTTCTTTGAAAAAATCTCTAAGCCCCGGGGTCACAATTTCATCAAAAATTTGATTTTTGGCAATTCACTCAAAAATGGTGCCAAACGGTTGTAAATGCTCCCCTGAGAGGTTTGGCGGTCGAAACAGAAGGCTTTTTATCACAGGACAAAAAATCATCCCTCGCCGACTTAACCGGTAGAAAAAGATTTCTTTGAAAAAATCCCTAAGCCCCGGGGTCACAATTTCATCAAAAATCTGACTTTTGGCAATTCACTCAAAAAGGGTGCCAAAAGGTTGCAAATGCTCCCCTGAAAGGGTCAGCGGTCAAAAGAGAAGGCTTTTTATCACTGGACAAGAAATCAGCCCTCGACAACTTAACCGGCAGAAAATGATTTTTTTAAAAAATTCCCTCAGCCCCGGGGTCACAATTTCATCAAAAATGTGACTTTCGGCAATTCACTCAAAAATGGTGCCAAACGGTTGTAAATGCTCCCCTGAAAGGGTTGGCGGTCGAAACAGAAGGCTTTTTATCACAGGACAAGAAATCAGCCCTCGACAATTTAACCGGCAGAAAATGATTTTTTTGAAAAAATCCCTAAGCCCCGGGGTCAAAATTTCATCAAAAATGTGACTTTCGGCAATTCACTCAAAAATGGTGCCAAACGCTTGTAAATGCTCCCCTGAGAGGTTTGGCGGTCGAAACAGAAGCCTTTTTATCAAAGGACAAGAAATCAGCCCTCGCCAACTTATCCGGCAGAAAAAGATTTTTTTAAAAAAAATCCCTAAGCCCCGGGGTCACAATTTCATCAAAAATTTGACTTTTGGCAATTCACTCAAAAATGGTGCCAAAAAATGCAAATGCTCCCCTGAAAGGGTCAGCGGTCAAAACAGAAGGCTTTTTATAACAGGACAAGAAATCAGCCCTCGACAACTTAACCGGCAGAAAATAATTTTTTTGAAAAAATCCCGAAGCCCCGGGGTCACAATTTCATCAAAAATGTGACTTTCGCTAATTCACTCAAAAATGGAACCAAACGGTTGTAAATGCTCCCCTGAGAGGTTTGGCGGTCGAAACAGAAGGCTTTTTATCACAGGACAAAAAATCATCCCTCGCCGACTTAACCGGTAGAAAAAGATTTCTTTGAAAAAATCCCTAAGCCCCGGGGTCACAATTTCATCAAAAATCTGACTTTTGGCAATTCACTCAAAAATGGTGCCAAAAGGTTGCAAATGCTCCCCTGAAAGGGTCAGCGGTCAAAAGAGAAGGCTTTTTATCACAGGACAAGAAATCAGCCCTCGACAACTTAACCGGCAGAAAATGATTTTTTTGAAAAAATCCCTAAGCCCCGGGGTGACAATTTCAGCAAAAATCTGACTTTCGGCTTTTCACTCAAAAATGGTGCCGCACGGTTGCAAATGCTCCCCTGAGAGGTTTGGCGGTCGAAACAGAAGGCCTTTTATCACAGGAGAAGAAATCATCCCTCGCCGACTTAACCGGCAGAAAAAGATTTTTTTGAAAAAATCCCTAAGCCCCGGAGTCACAATTTCATCAAAAATTTGACTTTTGGCAATTCACTCAAAAATGGTGCCAAAAGGTTGCAAATGCTCCCCTGAAAGGGTCAGCGGTCAAAACAGAAGACTTTTTATCACAGGACAAGAAATCAGCCCTCGACAACTTAACCGGCAGAAAATGATTTTTTTGAAAAAATCCCTAAGCCCCGGGGTCACAATTTCATCAAAAATCTGACTTTTGGCAATTCACTCAAAAATGTTGCCAAACGGTTGTAAATGCTCCCCTGAAAGGGTTGGCGGTCGAAACAGAAGGCCTTTTATCACAGGACAAGAAATAAGGCCTCGACAACTAAAGCGGCAGAAAATAATTTTTTTGAAAAAATCTCTAAGCCCCGGGGTCACAATTTCATCAAAAATGTGACTTTTGGCAATTCACTCAAAAATGGTGCCAAAAGGTTGCAAATGCTCCCATGAAAGTGTTAGCGGTCAAAATAGAAGGCTTTTTATCACAGGAGAAGAAATCAGCCCTCGACAACTTAACCGGCAGAAAAAAATTTCTTTGAAAAAATCTCTAAGCCCCGGGGTCACAATTTCATCAAAAATTTGACTTTTGGCAATTCACTCAAAAATGGTGCCAAAAGGTTGCAAATGCTCCCCTGAGAGGTTTGGCGGTCGAAACAGAAGGCTTTTTATCACAGGACAAGAAATCAGCCCTCGACAACTTAACCCGCAGAAAAAAATTTCTTTGAAAAAATCTCTAAGCCCCGGCGTCACAATTTCATCAAAAATATGACTTTTGGCAATTCACTCAAAAATGGTGCCAAACGGTTGTAAATGCTCCCCTGAGAGGTTTGGCGGTCGAAACAGAAGGCTTTTTATCACAGGACAAAAAATCATCCCTCGCCGACTTAACCGGTAGAAAATGATTTTTTTGAAAAAATCCCTAAGCCCCGGGGTCACAATTTCATCAAAAATCTGACTTTCGGCTTTTCACTCAAAAATGGTGCCGAACGGTTGCAAATGCTCCCCTGAGAGGTTTGGCGGTCGAAACAGAAGGCTTTTTATCACAGGACAAGAAATCAGCCCTCGACAACTTAACCGGCAGAAAAAAATTTCTTTGAAAAAATCTCTAAGCCCCGGCGTCACAATTTCATCAAAAATATGACTTTTGGCAATTCACTCAAAAATGGTGCCAAACGGTTGTAAATGCTCCCCTGAAAGGTTTGGCGGTCGAAACAGAAGGCTTTTTATCACAGGACAAGAAATCATCTCTCACCGACTTAACCGGTAGAAAAAGATTTCTTTGAAAAAATCCCTAAGCCCCGGGGTCACAATTTCATCAAAAATGTGACTTTTGGCAATTCACTCAAAAATGGTGCCAAAAGGTTGCAAATGCTCCCCTGAAAGGGTTGGCGGTCGAAACAGAAGGCCTTTTATCACAGGACAAGAAATCAGCCCTCGACAACTTAACCGGCAGAAAATGATTTTTTTGAAAAAATCCCTAAGCCCCGGGGTCACAATTTCATCAAAAATCTGACTTTTGGCAATTCACTCAAAAATGGTGCCAAAAGGTTGCAAATGCTCCCCTGAAAGGGTCAGCGGTCAAAACAGAAGACTTTTTATCACAGGACAAGAAATCAGCCCTCGACAACTTAACCGGCAGAAAATGATTTTTTTGAAAAAATCCCTAAGCCCCGGGGTCACAATTTCATCAAAAATCTGACTTTTGGCAATTCACTCAAAAATGTTGCCAAACGGTTGTAAATGCTCCCCTGAAAGGGTTGGCGGTCGAAACAGAAGGCCTTTTATCACAGGACAAGAAATAAGGCCTCGACAACTAAAGCGGCAGAAAATAATTTTTTTGAAAAAATCTCTAAGCCCCGGGGTCACAATTTCATCAAAAATGTGACTTTTGGCAATTCACTCAAAAATGGTGCCAAAAGGTTGCAAATGCTCCCATGAAAGTGTTAGCGGTCAAAATAGAAGGCTTTTTATCACAGGAGAAGAAATCAGCCCTCGACAACTTAACCGGCAGAAAAAAATTTCTTTGAAAAAATCTCTAAGCCCCGGGGTCACAATTTCATCAAAAATTTGACTTTTGGCAATTCACTCAAAAATGGTGCCAAAAGGTTGCAAATGCTCCCCTGAGAGGTTTGGCGGTCGAAACAGAAGGCTTTTTATCACAGGACAAGAAATCAGCCCTCGACAACTTAACCCGCAGAAAAAAATTTCTTTGAAAAAATCTCTAAGCCCCGGCGTCACAATTTCATCAAAAATATGACTTTTGGCAATTCACTCAAAAATGGTGCCAAACGGTTGTAAATGCTCCCCTGAGAGGTTTGGCGGTCGAAACAGAAGGCTTTTTATCACAGGACAAAAAATCATCCCTCGCCGACTTAACCGGTAGAAAATGATTTTTTTGAAAAAATCCCTAAGCCCCGGGGTCACAATTTCATCAAAAATCTGACTTTCGGCTTTTCACTCAAAAATGGTGCCGAACGGTTGCAAATGCTCCCCTGAGAGGTTTGGCGGTCGAAACAGAAGGCTTTTTATCACAGGACAAGAAATCAGCCCTCGACAACTTAACCGGCAGAAAAAAATTTCTTTGAAAAAATCTCTAAGCCCCGGCGTCACAATTTCATCAAAAATATGACTTTTGGCAATTCACTCAAAAATGGTGCCAAACGGTTGTAAATGCTCCCCTGAAAGGTTTGGCGGTCGAAACAGAAGGCTTTTTATCACAGGACAAGAAATCATCTCTCACCGACTTAACCGGTAGAAAAAGATTTCTTTGAAAAAATCCCTAAGCCCCGGGGTCACAATTTCATCAAAAATGTGACTTTTGGCAATTCACTCAAAAATGGTGCCAAAAGGTTGCAAATGCTCCCCTGAAAGGGTTGGCGGTCGAAACAGAAGGCCTTTTATCACAGGACAAGAAATCAGCCCTCGACAACTTAACCGGCAGAAAATGATTTTTTTGAAAAAATCCCTAAGCCCCGGGGTCACAATTTCATCAAAAATGTGACTTTCGGCAATTCACTCAAAAATAGTGCCAAACGCTTGTAAATGCTCCCCTGAAACGGTTGGCGGTCGAAACAGAAGGCTTTTTATCACAGGACAAGAAATCAGCCCTCGACAACTTAACCGGCAGAAAAAAATTTCTTTGAAAAAATCTCTAAGCCCCGGGGTCACAATTTCATCAAAAATTTGACTTTTGGCAATTCACTCAAAAATGGTGCCAAAAGGTTGCAAATGCTCCCCTGAAAGGGTCAGCGGTCAAAAGAGAAGGCTTTTTATCACAGGACAAGAAATCAGCCCTCGACAACTTAACTGGCAGAAAATGATTTTTTTGAAAAAATCCCTAAGCCCCGGGGTCACAATTTCATCAAAAATGTGACTTTCGGCAATTCACTCAAAAATGTTGCCAAACGGTTGTAAATGCTCCCCTGAAAGGGTTGGCGGTCGAAACAGAAGGCCTTTTATCACAGGACAAGAAATAAGGCCTCGACAACTAAAGCGGCAGAAAATAATTTTTTTGAAAAAATCTCTAAGCCCCGGGGTCACAATTTCATCAAAAATGTGACTTTTGGAAATTCACTCAAAAATGTTGCGAAAAGGTGGCAAATGCTCACATGAAAGTGTTAGCGGTCAGAACAGAAGGCTTTTGATCACAGGACAAGAAATCAGCCCTCGACAACTTAACCGGCAGAAAATGATTTTTTTGAAAAAATCCCTAAGCCCCGGAGTCACAATTTCATCAAAAATTTGACTTTTGGCAATTCACTCAAAAATGGTGCCAAAAGGTTGCAAATGCTCCCCTGAAATGGTCAGCGGTCAAAACAGAAGGCTTTTTATCACAGGACAAGAAATCAGCCCTCGACAACTTAACCGGCAGAAAATGATTTTTTTGAAAAAATCCCTAAGCCCCGGGGTCACAATTTCATCAAAAATGTGACTTTCGGCAATTCACTCAAAAATGTTGCCAAACGCTTGTAAATGCTCCCCTGAGAGGTTTGGCGGTCGAAACAGAAGCCTTTTTATAACAGGACAAGAAATCAGCCCTCGACAACTTAACCGGCAGAAAATGATTTTTTTGAAAAAATCCCTAAGCCCCGGGGTGACAATTTCAGCAAAAATCTGACTTTCGGCTTTTCACTCAAAAATGGTGCCGCACGGTTGCAAATGCTCACATGAAAGTGTTAGCGGTCAGAACAGAAGGCTTTTCATAACAGGACAAGAAATCAGCCCTCGACAACTTCACCGGCAGAAAATAATTTTTTTGAAAAAATCCCTAAGCCCCGAGGTCACAATTTCATCAAAAATGTGACTTTCGCTAATTCAATCAAAAATGGTCCCAAACGGTTGTAAATGCTCCCCTGAGAGGTTTGGCGGTCGAAACAGAAGGCTTTTTATAACAGGACAAGAAATCAGCCCTTGCCGACGTAACCAGCAGAAAAAGGGTTTTTGAAAAAATCCCTAAGCCCCGGGGTCACAATTTCATCAAAAATGTGACTTTCGGCAATTCACTCAAAAATGGTGCCAACAGGTTGTAAATGCTCCCCTGAGAGGTTTGGCGGTCGAAACAGAAGGCTTTTTATCACAGGGCAAGAAATCAGCCGCGAAAACTTAACCGGCAGAAAAAAATTTCTTTGAAAAAATCTCTAAGCCCCGGAGTCACAATTTCATCAAAAATATGACTTTTGGCAATTCACTCAAAAATGGTGCCGAACGGTTGTAAATGCTCCCCTGAGAGTTTTGGCGGTCGAAACAGAAGGCTTTTTATCACAGGACAAGAAATCAGCCCTCACCGACTTAACCGGTAGAAAAAGATTTCTTTGAAAAAATCCCTAAGCCCCGGGGTCACAATTTCATCAAAAATGTGACTTTTGGCAATTCACTCAAAAATGGTGCCAAAAGGTTGCAAATGCTCCCCTGAAAGGGTTGGCGGTCGAAACAGAAGGCCTTTTATCACAGCACAAGAAATCAGCCCTCGACAACTTAACCGGCAGAAAATGATTTTTTTGAAAAAATCCCTAAGCCCCGGGGTCACAATTTCATCAAAAATGTGACTTTCGGCAATTCACTCAAAAATGTTGCCAAACGCTTGTAAATGCTCCCCTGAGAGGTTTGGCGGTCGAAACAGAAGCCTTTTTATAACAGGACAAGAAATCAGCCCTCGACAACTTAACCGGCAGAAAATGATTTTTTTGAAAAAATC
Organism: Podarcis liolepis; assembly: GCF_965112155.1. NCBI lineage: Eukaryota > Metazoa > Chordata > Lepidosauria > Squamata > Lacertidae > Podarcis > Podarcis liolepis. The sequence goes on along the minus strand of NC_139559.1, from coordinate 82,331,536 downwards.
CCTAAGCCCCGGGGTGACAATTTCATCAAAAATGTGACTTTTGGCAATTCACTCAAAAATGGTGCCAAAAGGTTGCAAATGCTCCCCTGAAAGGGTTGGCGGTCGAAACAGAAGGCCTTTTATCACAGGACAAGAAATCAGCCCTCGACAACTTAACCGGCAGAAAATGATTTTTTTGAAAAAATCCCTAAGCCCCGGGGTCACAATTTCATCAAAAATGTGACTTTCGGCAATTCACTCAAAAATGTTGCCAAACGCTTGTAAATGCTCCCCTGAGAGGTTTGGCGGTCGAAACAGAAGCCTTTTTATAACAGGACAAGAAATCAGCCCTCGACAACTTAACCGGCAGAAAATGATTTTTTTGAAAAAATCCCTAAGCCCCGGGGTGACAATTTCAGCAAAAATCTGACTTTCGGCTTTTCACTCAAAAATGGTGCCGCACGGTGGCAAATGCTCACATGAAAGTGTTAGCGGTCAGAACAGAAGGCTTTTCATAACAGGACAAGAAATCAGCCCTCGACAACTTCACCGGCAGAAAATAATTTTTTTGAAAAAATCCCTAAGCCCCGAGGTCACAATTTCATCAAAAATGTGACTTTCGCTAATTCAATCAAAAATGGTCCCAAACGGTTGTAAATGCTCCCCTGAGAGGTTTGGCGGTCGAAACAGAAGGCTTTTTATAACAGGACAAGAAATCAGCCCTTGCCGACGTAACCAGCAGAAAAAGGGTTTTTGAAAAAATCCCTAAGCCCCGGGGTCACAATTTCATCAAAAATGTGACTTTCGGCAATTCACTCAAAAATGGTGCCAACAGGTTGTAAATGCTCCCCTGAGAGGTTTGGCGGTCGAAACAGAAGGCTTTTTATCACAGGGCAAGAAATCAGCCGCGAAAACTTAACCGGCAGAAAAAAATTTCTTTGAAAAAATCTCTAAGCCCCGGAGTCACAATTTCATCAAAAATATGACTTTTGGCAATTCACTCAAAAATGGTGCCAAACGGTTGCATATGCTCCCCTGAGAGGTTTGGCGGTAGAAACAGAAGCCTTTTTATAACAGGACAAGAAATCAGCCCTCGACAACTTAGCCGGCAGAAAATAATTTTTTTGAAAAAATCCCTAAGCCCCGGGGTCACAATTTCATCAAAAATCTGACTTTCGGCTTTTCACTCAAAAATGGTGCCGAACGGTTGTAAATGCTCCCCTGAGAGTTTTGGCGGTCGAAACAGAAGGCTTTTTATCACAGGACAAAAAATCATCCCTCACCGACTTAACCGGTAGAAAAAGATTTCTTTGAAAAAATCCCTAAGCCCCGGGGTCACAATTTCATCAAAAATGTGACTTTTGGCAATTCACTCAAAAATGGTGCCAAAAGGTTGCAAATGCTCCCCTGAAAGGGTTGGCGGTCGAAACAGAAGGCCTTTTATCACAGGACAAGAAATCAGCCCTCGACAACTTAACCGGCAGAAAATGATTTTTTTGAAAAAATCCCTAAGCCCCGGGGTCACAATTTCATCAAAAATGTGACTTTCGGCAATTCACTCAAAAATGGTGCCAAACGCTTGTAAATGCTCCCCTGAAACGGTTGGCGGTCGAAACAGAAGGCTTTTTATCACAGGACAAGAAATCAGCCCTCGACAACTTATCCGGCAGAAAAAAATTTCTTTGAAAAAATCTCTAAGCCCCGGGGTCACAATTTCATCAAAAATTTGACTTTTGGCAATTCACTCAAAAATGGTGCCAAAAGGTTGCAAATGCTCCCCTGAAAGGGTCAGCGGTCAAAAGAGAAGGCTTTTTATCACAGGACAAGAAATCAGCCCTCGAAAAACTTAACAGGCAGAAAAAAGATTTTTTTGAAAAAATCCCTAATCCCCGGGGTCACAATTTCATCAAAAATCTGACTTTCGGCAATTCACCCAAAAATGGTGCCAACAGGTTGTAAATGCTCCCCTGAGAGGTTTGGCGGTCGAAACAGAAGGCTTTTTATCACAGGACAAGAAATCAGCCGCGAAAACTTAACCGGCAGAAAAAAAATTCTTTGAAAAAATCTCTAAGCCCCGGGGTCACAATTTCATCAAAAATATGACTTTTGGCAATTCACTCAAAAATGGTGCCAAACGGTTGCATATGCTCCCCTGAGAGGTTTGGCGGTAGAAATAGAAGGCTTTTTATCACAGGACAAGAAATCATCCCTCGCCGACTTAACCGGCAGAAAAAGATTTTTTTGAAAAAAACCCTAAGCCCCGGGGACACAATTTCAGCAAAAATCTGACTTTCGGCTTTTCACTCAAAAATGGTGCCGCACGGTTGCAAATGCTCCCCTGAGAGGTTTGGCGGTGGAAACAGAAGCCTTTTTATCACAGGACAAGAAATCATCCCTCGCCGACTTAAACGGCAGAAAAAGATTTTTTTGAAAAAACCCCTAAGCCCCGGGGTCACAATTTCATCAAAAATGTGACTTTTTGCAATTCACTCAAAAATGGTGCCAAAAGTTTGCACATGCTCCTATGAAAGTGTTAGCGGTCAAAACAGAAGGCTTTTTCTCACAGGACAAGAAATCAGCCCTCGAAAAACTTAACAGGCAGAAAAAAGATTTTTTTGAAAAAATCCCTAATCCCCGGGGTCACAATTTCATCAAAAATCTGACTTTCGGTAATTCACTCAAAAATGGTGCCGAACAGTTACAAAGGCTCCCCTGAAAGGTATGGCGGTCGAAACAGAAGGCTTTTTATCACAGGTCAAGAAATCAGCCCTCGACAACTTAACCGGCAGAAAAAGATTTCTTTGAAAAAATCCCTAAGCCCCAGGGTCACAATTTCAGCAAAAATCTGACTTTCGGCTTTTCACTCAAAAATAGTGCCGCACGGTTGCAAATGCTCCCCTGAGAGGTTTGGCGGTCGAAACAGAAGCCTTTTTATCACAGGACAAGAAATCAGCCCTTGACAACTTAACCGGCAGAAAAAGATTTCTTTGAAAAAATCCCTAAGCCCCGGGGTCACAATTTCATCAAAAATGTGACTTTCCGCTTTTCACTCAAAAATGGTGCCGAACTGTTGCAAATGCTCCCCTGAGAGGTTTGGCGGTCGAAACAGAAGCCTTTTTATAACAGGACAAGAAATCAGCCCTCGCCAACTTTTCTGGCAGAAAAAGATTTTTTTGAAAAAATCCCTAAGCCCCGGGGTCACAATTTCAGCAAAAATCTGACTTTCGTCTTTTCACTCAAAAATGGTGCCGAACGGTTGCAAATGCTCCCTGAGAGGTTTGTTGGTCGTAACAGTAGGCTTTTTATCACAGGAAAAAAATCAGCCCTCGACAACTTAACCGGCAGAAAAAAATTTCTTTGAAAAAATATTTAAGCCAGAATTTCACAAGGTCACAATTTCATCAATAGTTTGACTTTCGGCAAATCACTCAAAAATGGTGACAAACGTTTGTAAATGCTCCCCTGAGAGGGTTGGCGGTCGAAAGAGAAGCCTTTTTATCAAACGACAAGAAATCAGCCCTCGACAACTTAACCGGCAGAAAATATTTTTTTTGAAAAAATCCCTAATCCCCGGGGTCACAATTTCATCAAAAATTTGACTTTTTGCAATTCACTCAAAAATGGTGCCAAAAGGTTGCACAGGCTCCCATGAAAGTGTTAGCGGTCAAAATAGAAGGCTTTTTATCACAGGACAAGAAATCAGCCCTCGACAAGTTAACCGGCAGAAAATAATTTCTTTGAAAAAATCCCTAAGCCCCGGGGTCACAATTTCATCAAAAATATGACTTTTGGCAATTCACTCAAAAATGTTGCCAAACGGTTGCATATGCTCCCCTGAGAGGTTTGGCGGTCGAAACAGAAGGCTTTTTATCACAGGACAAGAAATCATCCCTCGCCGACTTAACCGGCAGAAAAAGATTTTTTTGAAAAAAACCCTAAGCCCCGGGGTCACAATTTCAGCAAAAATCTGACTTTCGGCTTTTCACTCAAAAATGGTGCCGAACAGTTGTAAATGCTCCCCTGAGAGGTTTGGCGGTCGAAACAGAAGTCATTTTATCACAGGACAAGAAATCAGCCCTCGACAACTTAACCCGCAGAAAAAAATTTCTTTGAAAAAATCTCTAAGCCACAATTTCACAAGGTCACAATTTCATCAAAAATTTGACTTTTGGCAATTCACTCAAAAATGGTGCCAAAAGGTTGCAAATGCTCCCATGAAAGTGTTAGCAGTCAAAACAGAAGGCTTTTTATCACAGGAGAAGAAATCAGCCCTCGACAACTTAACCGGCAGAAAATAATTTTTTTGAAAAAATCCCTAAGCCCCGGGGTCACAATTTCATCAAAAATGTGACTTTCGCTAATTCACTCAAAAATGGTACCAAACGGTTGTAAATGCTCCCCTGAGAGGTTTGGCGGTCGAAACAGAAGGCTTTTTATCACAGGACAAGAAATCAGCCCTCGACAACTTAACCGGCAGAAAAAAATTTCTTTGAAAAAATCCCTAAGCCCCGGGGGGGTCACAATTTCATCAAAAATTTGACTTTTGGCAATTCACTCAAAAATTGTGCCAAAAGGTTGCAAATGCTCCCATGAAAGTGTTAGCGGTCAAAATAGAAGGCTTCTTATCACAGGACAAGAAATCAGCCCTCGACAACTTATCCGGCAGAAAAAGATTTTTTAAAAAAAAATCCCTAAGCCCCGGGGTCACAATTTCATCAAAAATGTGACTTTCCGCTTTTCACTCAAAAATGGTGCCGAACTGTTGCAAATGCTCCCATGAGAGGTTTGGCGGTCGAAACAGAAGCCTTTTTATAACAGGACAAGAAATCAGCCCTCGACAACTTAACCGGCAGAAAATAATTTTTTTGAAAAAATCCCTAAGCCCCGGGGTCACATTTGCATCAAAAATGTGACTTTCGCTAATTCACTCAAAAATGGTACCAAACGGTTGTAAATGCTCCCCTGAGAGGTTTGGCGGTCGAAACAGAAGGCTTTTTATCACAGGACAAGAAATCAACCCTCGACAACTTAACCGGCAGAAAATAATTTTTTTGAAAAAATCCCTAAGCCCCGGGGTCACAATTTCATCAAAAATGTTACTTTCGCTAATTCACTCAAAAATGGTGCCAAAAGCTTGCAAATGCTCCCCTGAAAGGGTCAGCGGTCAAAACAGAAGGCTTTTTATCACAGGACAAGAAATCAGCCCTTGACAACTTAACCGGCAGAAAAAAATTTCTTTGAAAAAATCTCTAAGCCCCGGAGTCACAATTTCATCAAAAATATGACTTTTGGCAATTCACTCAAAAATGTTGCCAAACGGTTGTATATGCTCCCCTGAGAGGTTTGGCGGTTGAAACAGAAGGCTTTTTATCACAGGACAAGAAATCATCCCTCGCCGACTTAACCGGCAGAAAAAGATTTTTTTGAAAAAATCCCTAAGCCCCGGGGTCACAATTTCATCAAAAATGTGACTTTTTGCAATTCACTCAAAAATGGTGCCAAAAGTTTGCACATGCTCCCATGAAAGTGTTAGCGGTCAAAACAGAAGGCTTTTTATCACAGGACAAGAAATCAGCCCTCGAAAAACTTAACAGGCAGAAAAAAGATTTTTTTGAAAAAATCCCTAATCCCCGGGGTCACAATTTCATCAAAAATCTGACTTTCGGTAATTCACTCAAAAATGGTGCCGAACAGTTACAAATGCTCCCCTGAAAGGTTTGGCGGTCGAAACAGAAGGCTTTTTATCACAGGACAAGAAATGAGCCCTCGACAACTTAACCGGCAGAAAAAGATTTCTTTGAAAAAATCCCTAAGCCCCAGGGTCACAATTTCAGCAAAAATCTGACTCGGCTTTTCACTCAAAAATGGTGCCGCACGGTTGCAAATGCTCCCCTGAGAGGTTTGGTGGTCGAAACAGAAGCCTTTTTATCACAGGACAAGAAATCAGCCCTCGCCGACTTAACCGGCAGAAAAAGATTTTTTTGAAAAAATCCCTAAGCCCCGGGGTCACAATTTCATAAAAAATCTGACCTTCGGCTTTTCACTCAAAAATGGTGCCGCACGGTTGCAAATGCTCCCCTGAGAGGTTTGGCGGTCGAAACAGAAGGCTTTTTATAACAGGACAAGAAATCAGCCCTTGACAACTTAACCGGCAGAAAAAGATTTTTTTGAAAAAAATCCCTAAGGCCTGGGGTCACAATTTCATAAAAAATCTGCCTTTCGGCAATTCACTGAAAAACGGTGCCAAACGGTTGTAAATGCTCCCCTGAGAGGTTTGGCGGTCGAAACAGAAGCCTTTTTAGTAAAGGACAAGAAATCAGCCCTCGCCAACTTTTCCGGAAGAAAAAGATTTTTTTGAAAAAATCCCTAAGCCCCGGGGTCACAATTTCATCAAAAATGTGACTTTCGGCAATTCACTCAAAAATGGTGCCAAACGGTTGTAAATGCTCCCCTGAGAGGTTTGGCGGTCGAAACAGAAGGCTTTTTATCACAGGACAAGAAATCAGCCGTGAAAACTTAACCGGCAGAAAAAGATTTTTTTGAAAAAAATCCCTAAGCCCCGGGGTCACCATTTCATCAAAAATTTGACTTTTTGCAATTCACTCAAAAATGGTGCCAAAAGGTTGCACAGGCTCCCATGAAAGTGTTAGCGGTCAAAATAGAAGGCTTTTTATCACAGGACAAGAAATCAGCCCTCGACAACTTAACCGGCAGAAAATAATTTCTTTGAAAAAATCCCTAAGCCCCGGGGTCACAATTTCATAAAAAATATGACTTTTGGCAATTCACTCAAAAATGGTGAAGAACGGTTGCAAATGCTCCCATGAAAGGGTCAGCGGTCAAAACAGAAGGCTTTTTATCACAGGACAAGAAATCAGCCCTCGACAACTTAACCGGCCGAAAAAGATTTTTTTGAAAAAAAACCTAAGCCCCGGGGTCACAATTTCATAAAAAATCTGACTTTCGGCAATTCACTGAAAAACGGTGCCAAACGGTTGTAAATGCTCCCCTGAGAGGTTTGGCGGTCGAAACAGAAGCCTTTTTAGTAAAGGACAAGAAATCAGCCCTCGCCAACTTTTCCGGCAGAAAAAGATTTTTTTGAAAAAATCCCTAAGCCCCGGGGTCACCATTTCAGCAAAAATCTGACTTTCGGCTTTTCACTCAAAAATGGTGCTCCCATGAAAGTGTTAGCGGTCAAAATAGAAGGCTTTTTATCACAGGACAAGAAATCAGCCCTCGACAACTTAACCGGCAGAAAATAATTTCTTTGAAAAAATCCCTAAGCCCCGGGGTCACAATTTCATCAAAAATATGACTTTTGGCAATTCACTCAAAAATGTTGCCAAACGGTTGCATATGCTCCCCTGAGAGGTTTGGCGGTCGAAACAGAAGGCTTTTTATCACAGGACAAGAAATCATCCCTCGCCGACTTAACCGGCAGAAAAAGATTTTTTTGAAAAAAACCCTAAGCCCCGGGGTCACAATTTCAGCAAAAATCTGACTTTCGGCTTTTCACTCAAAAATGGTGCCGAACGGTTGCAAATGCTCCCATGAAAGGGTCAGCGGTCAAAACAGAAGGCTTTCTATCACAGGACAAGAAATCAGCCCTCGACAACTTAACCGGCAGAAAAAGATTTTTTTGAAAAAAAACCTAAGCCCCGGGGTCACAATTTCATAAAAAATCTGACTTTCGGCAATTCACTCAAAAATGGTGCCGCACGGTTGCAAATGCTCCCCTGAGAGGTTTGGCGGTCGAAACAGAAGCCTTTATATCACAGGACAAGAAATCAGCCCTCGCCGACTTAACCGGCAGAAAAATATTTTTTTGAAAAAATCCCTAAGCCCCGGGGTCACAATTTCAGCAAAAATCTGACTTTCGGCTTTTCACTCAAAAATGGTGCCGAACGGTTGTAAATGCTCCCCTGAGAGGTTTGGCGGTCGAAACAGAAGGCATTTTATCACAGGACAAGAAATCAGCCCTCGACAACTTAACCCGCAGAAAAAAATTTCTTTGAAAAAATCTCTAAGCCACAATTTCACAAGGTCACAATTTCATCAAAAATTTGACTTTTGGCAATTCACTCAAAAATGGTGCCAAAAGGTTGCAAATGCTCCCATGAAAGTGTTAGCAGTCAAAACAGAAGGCTTTTTATCACAGGACAAGAAATCAGCCCTCGACAACTTAACCGGCAGAAAAAAAATTACTTTGAAAAAATCTCTAAGCCCCGGGGTCACAATTTCATCAAAAATTTGACTTTTGGCAATTCACTCAAAAATGGTGCCAAAAGTTTGCAAATGCTCCCCTGAAAGGGTCAGCGGTCAAAACAGAAGGCTTTTTATCACAGGACAAGAAATCAACCCTCGACAACTTATCCAGCAGAAAAAGATTTTTTTTAAAAAAATCCCTAAGCCCCGGGGTCACAATTTCATCAAAAATTTGACTTTCCGCTTTTCACTCAAAAATGGTGCCGAACTGTTGCAAATGCTGCCCTGAGAGGTTTGGCAGTCGAAACAGAAGCCTTTTTATAACAGGGCAAGAAATCAGCCCTCGACAACTTAACCGGCAGAAAATAATTTTTTTGAAAAAATCCCTAAGCCCCGGGGTCACAATTTCATCAAAAATGTGACTTTCGCTAATTCACTCAAAAATGGTACCAAACGGTTGCAAATGCTCCCCTGAGAGGTTTGGCGGTCGAAACAGAAGGCTTTTTATCACAGGACAAGAAATCAGCCCTCGACAACTTAACCGGCAGAAATTTTTTTTTTTGAAAAAATCCCTAAGCCCCGGGGTCACAATTTCATCAAAAATTTGACTTTTGGCAATTCACTCAAAAATGGTGCCAAAAGGTTGCAAATGCTCCCCTGAAAGGGTCAGCGGTCAAAACAGAAGGCTTTTTATCACAGGACAAGAAATCAGCCCTCGACAACTTAACCGGCAGAAAAAAATTTCTTTGAAAAAATCTCTAAGCCCCGGGGTCACAATTTCATCAAAAATTTGACTTTTGGCAATTCACTCAAAAATGGTGCCAAAAGGTTGCAAATGCTCCCATGAAAGTGTTAGCGGTCAAAATAGAAGGCTTTTTATCACAGGAGAAGAAATCAGCCCTCGACAACTTAACCGGCAGAAAAAGGGTTTTTGAAAAAATCCCTAAGCCCCCGGGTCACAATTTCATAAAAAATCTGACTTTCGGATTTTCACTCAAAAATGGTGCCGAACGGTTGCAAATGCTCCCCTGAGAGGTTTGGCGGTCGAAACAGAAGGCTTTTTATCACAGGACAAGAAATCAGCCCTCGACAACTTAACCGGCAGAAAAAAATTTCTTTGAAAAAATCTCTAAGCCCCGGCGTCACAATTTCATAAAAAATCTGACTTTCGGCAATTCACTCAAAAATGGTGCCGCACGGTTGCAAATGCTCCCCTGAGAGGTTTGGCGGTCGAAACAGAAGCCTTTATATCACAGGACAGGAAATCAGCCCTCGCCGACTTAACCGGCAGAAAAATATTTTTTTGAAAAAATCCCTAAGCCCCGGGGTCACAATTTCAGCAAAAATGTGACTTTCGGCTTTTCACTCAAAAATGGTGCCGAACGGTTGTAAAAGCTCCCCTGAGAGGTTTGGCGGTCGAAACAGAAGGCATTTTATCACAGGACAAGAAATCAGCCCTCGACAACTTAACCCGCAGAAAAAAATTTCTTTGAAAAAATCTCTAAGCCACAATTTCACAAGGTCACAATTTCATCAAAAATTTGACTTTTGGCAATTCACTCAAAAATGGTGCCAAAAGGTTGCAAATGCTCCCCTGAAAGGGTCAGCGGTCAAAAGAGAAGGCTTTTTATCACAGGACAAGAAATCAGCCCTCGACAACTTAACCGGCAGAAAATGATTTTTTTGAAAAAATCCCTAAGCCCCGGGGTCACAATTTCATCAAAAATGTGACTTTCCGCTTTTCACTCAAAAATGGTGCCAAACGGTTGTAAATGCTCCCCTGAAAGGGTTGGCGGTCGAAACAGAAGGCCTTTTATCACAGGACAAGAAATAAGGCCTCGACAACTTAACCGGCAGAAAATGATTTTTTTGAAAAAATCCCTAAGCCCCGGGGTCACAATTTCATCAAAAATCTGACTTTCGGCTTTTCACTCAAAAATGGTGCCGAACGGTTGCAAATGCTCCCCTGAGAGGTTTGGCGGTCGAAACAGAAGGCTTTTTATCACAGGACAAGAAATCAGCCCTCGACAACTTAACCGGCAGAAAAAAATTTCTTTGAAAAAATCTCTAAGCCCCGGGGTCACAATTTCATCAAAAATTTGACTTTTGGCAATTCACTCAAAAATGGTGCCAAAAGTTTGCAAATGCTCCCCTGAAAGGGTCAGCGGTCAAAACAGAAGGCTTTTTATCACAGGACAAGAAATCAACCCTCGACAACTTAACCGGCAGAAAAAAATTTCTTTGAAAAAATCTCTAAGCCCTGGGGTCACAATTTCATCAAAAATGTGACTTTCGGCAATTCACTCAAAAATGGTGCGAAAAGCTTGCAAATGCTCACATGAAAGTGTTAGCGGTCAGAACAGAAGGCTTTTGATCACAGGACAAGAAATCAGCCCTCGACAACTTAACCGGCAGAAAATGATTTTTTTGAAAAAATCTCTAAGCCCCGGCGTCACAATTTCAGCAAAAATCTGACTTTCGGCTTTTCACTCAAAAATGGTCCGCACGGTTGCAAATGCTCCCCTGAGAGGTTTGGCGGTCGAAACAGAAGGCTTTTTATCACAGGACAAAAAATCATCCCTCGCCGACTTAACCGGTAGAAAAAGATTTCTTTGAAAAAATCCCTAAGCCCCGGGGTCACAATTTCATCAAAAATGTGACTTTTGGCAATTCACTCAAAAATGGTGCCAAAAGGTTGCAAATGCTCCCCTGAAAGGGTCAGCGGTCAAAAGAGAAGGCTTTTTATCACAGGACAAGAAATCAGCCCTCGACAACTTAAACGGCAGAAAATGATTTTTTTGAAAAAATCCCTAAGCCCCGGGGTCACAATTTCATCAAAAATGTGACTTTCGGCAATTCACTCAAAAATGTTGCCAAATGGTTGTAAATGCTCCCCTGAAAGGGTTGGCGGTCGAAACAGAAAGCCTTTTATCACAGGACAAGAAATAAGGCCTCGACAACTAAAGCGGCAGAAAATAATTTTTTTGAAAAAATCTCTAAGCCCCGGGGTCACAATTTCATCAAAAATGTGACTTTTGGAAATTCACTCAGAAATGGTGCGAAAAGCTTGCAAATGCTCACATGAAAGTGTTAGCGGTCAGAACAGAAGGCTTTTGATCACAGGACAAGAAATCAGCCCTCGACAACTTAACCGGCAGAAAATGATTTTTTTGAAAAAATCCCTAAGCCCCGGAGTCACAATTTCATCAAAAATTTGACTTTCGGCTTTTCACTCAAAAATGGTCCGCACGGTTGTAAATGCTCCCCTGAGAGGTTTGGCGGTCGAAACAGAAGGCATTTTATCACAGGACAAGAAATCAGCCCTCGACAACTTAACCCGCAGAAAAAAATTTCTTTGAAAAAATCTCTAAGCCACAATTTCACAAGGTCACAATTTCATCAAAAATTTGACTTTTGGCAATTCACTCAAAAATGGTGCCAAAAGGTTGCAAATGCTCCCATGAAAGTGTTAGCAGTCAAAACAGAAGGCTTTTTATCACAGGACAAGAAATCAGCCCTCGACAACTTAACCGGCAGAAAAAAAATTACTTTGAAAAAATCTCTAAGCCCCGGGGTCACAATTTCATCAAAAATTTGACTTTTGGCAATTCACTCAAAAATGGTGCCAAAAGTTTGCAAATGCTCCCCTGAAAGGGTCAGCGGTCAAAACAGAAGGCTTTTTATCACAGGACAAGAAATCAACCCTCGACAACTTATCCAGCAGAAAAAGATTTTTTTTAAAAAAATCCCTAAGCCCCGGGGTCACAATTTCATCAAAAATTTGACTTTCCGCTTTTCACTCGAAAATGGTGCCGAACTGTTGCAAATGCTGCCCTGAGAGGTTTGGCAGTCGAAACAGAAGCCTTTTTATAACAGGGCAAGAAATCAGCCCTCGACAACTTAACCGGCAGAAAATAATTTTTTTGAAAAAATCCCTAAGCCCCGGGGTCACAATTTCATCAAAAATGTGACTTTCGCTAATTCACTCAAAAATGGTACCAAACGGTTGCAAATGCTCCCCTGAGAGGTTTGGCGGTCGAAACAGAAGGCTTTTTATCACAGGACAAGAAATCAGCCCTCGACAACTTAACCGGCAGAAATTTTTTTTTTTGAAAAAATCCCTAAGCCCCGGGGTCACAATTTCATCAAAAATTTGACTTTTGGCAATTCACTCAAAAATGGTGCCAAAAGGTTGCAAATGCTCCCCTGAAAGGGTCAGCGGTCAAAACAGAAGGCTTTTTATCACAGGACAAGAAATCAGCCCTCGACAACTTAACCGGCAGAAAAAAATTTCTTTGAAAAAATCTCTAAGCCCCGGGGTCACAATTTCATCAAAAATTTGACTTTTGGCAATTCACTCAAAAATGGTGCCAAAAGGTTGCAAATGCTCCCATGAAAGTGTTAGCGGTCAAAATAGAAGGCTTTTTATCACAGGAGAAGAAATCAGCCCTCGACAACTTAACCGGCAGAAAAAGGGTTTTTGAAAAAATCCCTAAGCCCCCGGGTCACAATTTCATAAAAAATCTGACTTTCGGATTTTCACTCAAAAATGGTGCCGAACGGTTGCAAATGCTCCCCTGAGAGGTTTGGCGGTCGAAACAGAAGGCTTTTTATCACAGGACAAGAAATCAGCCCTCGACAACTTAACCGGCAGAAAAAAATTTCTTTGAAAAAATCTCTAAGCCCCGGCGTCACAATTTCATAAAAAATCTGACTTTCGGCAATTCACTCAAAAATGGTGCCGCACGGTTGCAAATGCTCCCCTGAGAGGTTTGGCGGTCGAAACAGAAGCCTTTATATCACAGGACAGGAAATCAGCCCTCGCCGACTTAACCGGCAGAAAAATATTTTTTTGAAAAAATCCCTAAGCCCCGGGGTCACAATTTCAGCAAAAATGTGACTTTCGGCTTTTCACTCAAAAATGGTGCCGAACGGTTGTAAAAGCTCCCCTGAGAGGTTTGGCGGTCGAAACAGAAGGCATTTTATCACAGGACAAGAAATCAGCCCTCGACAACTTAACCCGCAGAAAAAAATTTCTTTGAAAAAATCTCTAAGCCACAATTTCACAAGGTCACAATTTCATCAAAAATTTGACTTTTGGCAATTCACTCAAAAATGGTGCCAAAAGGTTGCAAATGCTCCCCTGAAAGGGTCAGCGGTCAAAAGAGAAGGCTTTTTATCACAGGACAAGAAATCAGCCCTCGACAACTTAACCGGCAGAAAATGATTTTTTTGAAAAAATCCCTAAGCCCCGGGGTCACAATTTCATCAAAAATGTGACTTTCCGCTTTTCACTCAAAAATGGTGCCAAACGGTTGTAAATGCTCCCCTGAAAGGGTTGGCGGTCGAAACAGAAGGCCTTTTATCACAGGACAAGAAATAAGGCCTCGACAACTTAACCGGCAGAAAATGATTTTTTTGAAAAAATCCCTAAGCCCCGGGGTCACAATTTCATCAAAAATCTGACTTTCGGCTTTTCACTCAAAAATGGTGCCGAACGGTTGCAAATGCTCCCCTGAGAGGTTTGGCGGTCGAAACAGAAGGCTTTTTATCACAGGACAAGAAATCAGCCCTCGACAACTTAACCGGCAGAAAAAAATTTCTTTGAAAAAATCTCTAAGCCCCGGGGTCACAATTTCATCAAAAATTTGACTTTTGGCAATTCACTCAAAAATGGTGCCAAAAGTTTGCAAATGCTCCCCTGAAAGGGTCAGCGGTCAAAACAGAAGGCTTTTTATCACAGGACAAGAAATCAACCCTCGACAACTTAACCGGCAGAAAAAAATTTCTTTGAAAAAATCTCTAAGCCCTGGGGTCACAATTTCATCAAAAATGTGACTTTCGGCAATTCACTCAAAAATGGTGCGAAAAGCTTGCAAATGCTCACATGAAAGTGTTAGCGGTCAGAACAGAAGGCTTTTGATCACAGGACAAGAAATCAGCCCTCGACAACTTAACCGGCAGAAAATGATTTTTTTGAAAAAATCTCTAAGCCCCGGCGTCACAATTTCAGCAAAAATCTGACTTTCGGCTTTTCACTCAAAAATGGTCCGCACGGTTGCAAATGCTCCCCTGAGAGGTTTGGCGGTCGAAACAGAAGGCTTTTTATCACAGGACAAAAAATCATCCCTCGCCGACTTAACCGGTAGAAAAAGATTTCTTTGAAAAAATCCCTAAGCCCCGGGGTCACAATTTCATCAAAAATGTGACTTTTGGCAATTCACTCAAAAATGGTGCCAAAAGGTTGCAAATGCTCCCCTGAAAGGGTCAGCGGTCAAAAGAGAAGGCTTTTTATCACAGGACAAGAAATCAGCCCTCGACAACTTAAACGGCAGAAAATGATTTTTTTGAAAAAATCCCTAAGCCCCGGGGTCACAATTTCATCAAAAATGTGACTTTCGGCAATTCACTCAAAAATGTTGCCAAATGGTTGTAAATGCTCCCCTGAAAGGGTTGGCGGTCGAAACAGAAAGCCTTTTATCACAGGACAAGAAATAAGGCCTCGACAACTAAAGCGGCAGAAAATAATTTTTTTGAAAAAATCTCTAAGCCCCGGGGTCACAATTTCATCAAAAATGTGACTTTTGGAAATTCACTCAGAAATGGTGCGAAAAGCTTGCAAATGCTCACATGAAAGTGTTAGCGGTCAGAACAGAAGGCTTTTGATCACAGGACAAGAAATCAGCCCTCGACAACTTAACCGGCAGAAAATGATTTTTTTGAAAAAATCCCTAAGCCCCGGAGTCACAATTTCATCAAAAATTTGACTTTCGGCTTTTCACTCAAAAATGGTCCGCACGGTTGTAAATGCTCCCCTGAGAGGTTTGGCGGTCGAAACAGAAGGCATTTTATCACAGGACAAGAAATCAGCCCTCGACAACTTAACCCGCAGAAAAAAATTTCTTTGAAAAAATCTCTAAGCCACAATTTCACAAGGTCACAATTTCATCAAAAATTTGACTTTTGGCAATTCACTCAAAAATGGTGCCAAAAGGTTGCAAATGCTCCCATGAAAGTGTTAGCAGTCAAAACAGAAGGCTTTTTATCACAGGACAAGAAATCAGCCCTCGACAACTTAACCGGCAGAAAAAAAATTACTTTGAAAAAATCTCTAAGCCCCGGGGTCACAATTTCATCAAAAATTTGACTTTTGGCAATTCACTCAAAAATGGTGCCAAAAGTTTGCAAATGCTCCCCTGAAAGGGTCAGCGGTCAAAACAGAAGGCTTTTTATCACAGGACAAGAAATCAACCCTCGACAACTTATCCAGCAGAAAAAGATTTTTTTTAAAAAAATCCCTAAGCCCCGGGGTCACAATTTCATCAAAAATTTGACTTTCCGCTTTTCACTCAAAAATGGTGCCGAACTGTTGCAAATGCTGCCCTGAGAGGTTTGGCAGTCGAAACAGAAGCCTTTTTATAACAGGGCAAGAAATCAGCCCTCGACAACTTAACCGGCAGAAAATAATTTTTTTGAAAAAATCCCTAAGCCCCGGGGTCACAATTTCATCAAAAATGTGACTTTCGCTAATTCACTCAAAAATGGTACCAAACGGTTGCAAATGCTCCCCTGAGAGGTTTGGCGGTCGAAACAGAAGGCTTTTTATCACAGGACAAGAAATCAGCCCTCGACAACTTAACCGGCAGAAATTTTTTTTTTTGAAAAAATCCCTAAGCCCCGGGGTCACAATTTCATCAAAAATTTGACTTTTGGCAATTCACTCAAAAATGGTGCCAAAAGGTTGCAAATGCTCCCATGAAAGTGTTAGCGGTCAAAATAGAAGGCTTTTTATCACAGGAGAAGAAATCAGCCCTCGACAACTTAACCGGCAGAAAAAGGGTTTTTGAAAAAATCCCTAAGCCCCCGGGTCACAATTTCATAAAAAATCTGACTTTCGGATTTTCACTCAAAAATGGTGCCGAACGGTTGCAAATGCTCCCCTGAGAGGTTTGGCGGTCGAAACAGAAGGCTTTTTATCACAGGACAAGAAATCAGCCCTCGACAACTTAACCGGCAGAAAAAAATTTCTTTGAAAAAATCTCTAAGCCCCGGCGTCACAATTTCATAAAAAATCTGACTTTCGGCAATTCACTCAAAAATGGTGCCGCACGGTTGCAAATGCTCCCCTGAGAGGTTTGGCGGTCGAAACAGAAGCCTTTATATCACAGGACAGGAAATCAGCCCTCGCCGACTTAACCGGCAGAAAAATATTTTTTTGAAAAAATCCCTAAGCCCCGGGGTCACAATTTCAGCAAAAATGTGACTTTCGGCTTTTCACTCAAAAATGGTGCCGAACGGTTGTAAAAGCTCCCCTGAGAGGTTTGGCGGTCGAAACAGAAGGCATTTTATCACAGGACAAGAAATCAGCCCTCGACAACTTAACCCGCAGAAAAAAATTTCTTTGAAAAAATCTCTAAGCCACAATTTCACAAGGTCACAATTTCATCAAAAATTTGACTTTTGGCAATTCACTCAAAAATGGTGCCAAAAGGTTGCAAATGCTCCCCTGAAAGGGTCAGCGGTCAAAAGAGAAGGCTTTTTATCACAGGACAAGAAATCAGCCCTCGACAACTTAACCGGCAGAAAATGATTTTTTTGAAAAAATCCCTAAGCCCCGGGGTCACAATTTCATCAAAAATGTGACTTTCCGCTTTTCACTCAAAAATGGTGCCAAACGGTTGTAAATGCTCCCCTGAAAGGGTTGGCGGTCGAAACAGAAGGCCTTTTATCACAGGACAAGAAATAAGGCCTCGACAACTTAACCGGCAGAAAATGATTTTTTTGAAAAAATCCCTAAGCCCCGGGGTCACAATTTCATCAAAAATCTGACTTTCGGCTTTTCACTCAAAAATGGTGCCGAACGGTTGCAAATGCTCCCCTGAGAGGTTTGGCGGTCGAAACAGAAGGCTTTTTATCACAGGACAAGAAATCAGCCCTCGACAACTTAACCGGCAGAAAAAAATTTCTTTGAAAAAATCTCTAAGCCCCGGGGTCACAATTTCATCAAAAATTTGACTTTTGGCAATTCACTCAAAAATGGTGCCAAAAGTTTGCAAATGCTCCCCTGAAAGGGTCAGCGGTCAAAACAGAAGGCTTTTTATCACAGGACAAGAAATCAACCCTCGACAACTTAACCGGCAGAAAAAAATTTCTTTGAAAAAATCTCTAAGCCCTGGGGTCACAATTTCATCAAAAATGTGACTTTCGGCAATTCACTCAAAAATGGTGCGAAAAGCTTGCAAATGCTCACATGAAAGTGTTAGCGGTCAGAACAGAAGGCTTTTGATCACAGGACAAGAAATCAGCCCTCGACAACTTAACCGGCAGAAAATGATTTTTTTGAAAAAATCTCTAAGCCCCGGCGTCACAATTTCAGCAAAAATCTGACTTTCGGCTTTTCACTCAAAAATGGTCCGCACGGTTGCAAATGCTCCCCTGAGAGGTTTGGCGGTCGAAACAGAAGGCTTTTTATCACAGGACAAAAAATCATCCCTCGCCGACTTAACCGGTAGAAAAAGATTTCTTTGAAAAAATCCCTAAGCCCCGGGGTCACAATTTCATCAAAAATGTGACTTTTGGCAATTCACTCAAAAATGGTGCCAAAAGGTTGCAAATGCTCCCCTGAAAGGGTCAGCGGTCAAAAGAGAAGGCTTTTTATCACAGGACAAGAAATCAGCCCTCGACAACTTAAACGGCAGAAAATGATTTTTTTGAAAAAATCCCTAAGCCCCGGGGTCACAATTTCATCAAAAATGTGACTTTCGGCAATTCACTCAAAAATGTTGCCAAATGGTTGTAAATGCTCCCCTGAAAGGGTTGGCGGTCGAAACTGAAAGCCTTTTATCACAGGACAAGAAATAAGGCCTCGACAACTAAAGCGGCAGAAAATAATTTTTTTGAAAAAATCTCTAAGCCCCGGGGTCACAATTTCATCAAAAATGTGACTTTTGGAAATTCACTCAGAAATGGTGCGAAAAGCTTGCAAATGCTCACATGAAAGTGTTAGCGGTCAGAACAGAAGGCTTTTGATCACAGGACAAGAAATCAGCCCTCGACAACTTAACCGGCAGAAAATGATTTTTTTGAAAAAATCCCTAAGCCCCGGAGTCACAATTTCATCAAAAATTTGACTTTCGGCTTTTCACTCAAAAATGGTCCGCACGGTTGCAAATGCTCCCCTGAGAGGTTTGGCGGTCGAAACAGAAGGCCTTTTATCACAGGACAAGAAATCAGCCCTCGACGACTTAACCGGCAGAAAAAGATTTTTTTGAAAAAATCCCTAAGCCCCGGAGTCACAATTTCATCAAAAATTTGACTTTTGGCAATTCACTCAAAAATGGTGCCAAAAGGTTGCAAATGCTCCCATGAAAGTGTTAGCGGTCAAAACAGAAGGCTTTTTATCACAGGACAAGAAATCAGCCCTCGAAAAACTTAACAGGCAGAAAAAAGATATTTTTGAAAAAATCCCTAATCCCCGGGGTCACAATTTCATCAAAAATCTGACTTTCGGTAATTCACTCAAAAATGGTGCCGAACAGTTACAAATGCTCCCCTGAAAGGTTTGGCGGTCGAAACAGAAGGCTTTTTATCACAGGACAAGAAATCAGCCCTCGACAACTTAACCGGCAGAAAAAGATTCCTTTGAAAAAATCCCTAAGCCCCAGGGTCACAATTTCAGCAAAAATCTGACTTTCGGAAAATCACTCAAAAATGGTGACAAACGTTTGTAAATGCTCCCCTGAGAGGTTTGGCGGTCGAAAGAGAAGCCTTTTTATCAAAGGACAAGAAATCAGCCCTCGACAACTTAACCGGCAGAAAATAATTTTTTTGAAAAAATCCCTAAGCCCCGGGGTCACAATTTCATCAAAAATGTGACTTTCAGCAATTCACTCAAAAATGGTGCCAAACGCTTGTAAATGCTCCCCTGAGAGGTTTGGCGGTCGAAACAGAAGGCTTTTTATCACAGGACAAGAAATCAGCCCTCGACAACTTAACCGGCAGAAAAAAATTACTTTGAAAAAATCTCTAAGCCCCGGGGTCACAATTTCATCAAAAATCTGACTTTTGGCAATTCACTCAAAAATGGTGCCAAAAGCTTGCAAATGCTCCCATGAAAGTGTTAGCGGTCAAAATAGAAGGCTTTTTATCACAGGAGAAGAAATCAGCCCTCGACAACTTAACCGGCAGAAAAAGGGTTTTTGAAAAAATCCCTAAGCCCCCGGGTCACAATTTCATCAAAAATCTGACCTTTGGCTTTTCACTCAAAAATGGTGCCGAACGGTTGCAAATGCTCCCCTGAGAGGTTTGGCGGTCGAAACAGAAGGCTTTTTATCACAGGACAAGAAATCAGCCCTCGACAACTTAACCGGCAGAAAAAAATTTCTTTGAAAAAATCTCTAAGCCCCGGCGTCACAATTTCATCAAAAATTTGACTTTTGGCAATTCACTCAAATATGGTGCCAAACGGTTGTAAATGCTCCCCTGAGAGGTTTGGCGGTCGAAACAGAAGGCTTTTTATCACAGGACAAAAAATCATCCCTCGCCGACTTAACCGGTAGAAAAAGATTTTTTTGAAAAAAACCCTAAGCCCCGGGGTCACAATTTCAGCAAAAATCTGACTTTCGGCTTTTCACTCAAAAATGGTGCCGCACGGTTGCAAATGCTCCCCTGAGAGGTTTGGCGGTCGAAACAGAAGCCTTTTTATCACAGGACAAGAAATCAGCCCTCGACAACTTAACCGGCAGAAAATTATTTTTTTGAAAAAATCCCTAAGCCCCGGGGTCACAATTTCATCAAAAATGTGACTTTTTGCAATTCACTCAAAAATGGTGCCAAAAGTTTGCACATGCTCCCATGAAAGTGTTAGCGGTCAAAACAGAAGGCTTTTTATCACAGGACAAGAAATCAGCCCTCGAAAAACTTAACCGGCAGAAAAAAGATTTTTTTGAAAAAATCCCTAATCCCCGGGGTCACAATTTCATCAAAAATCTGACTTTCGGTAATTCACTCAAAAATGGTGCCGAACAGTTACAAATGCTCCCCTGAAAGGTTTGGCGGTCGAAACAGAAGGCTTTTTATCACAGGACAAGAAATCAGCCCTCGACAACTTAACCGGCAGAAAAAGATTCCTTTGAAAAAATCCCTAAGCCCCAGGGTCACAATTTCAGCAAAAATCTGACTTTCGGCAAATCACTCAAAAATGGTGACAAACGTTTGTAAATGCTCCCCTGAGAGGTTTGGCGGTCGAAAGAGAAGCCTTTTTATCAAAGGACAAGAAATCAGCCCTCGACAACTTAACCGGCAATAAATAATTTTTTTGAAAAAATCCCTAAGCCCCGGGGTCACAATTTCATCAAAAATGTGACTTTGGTAATTCACTCAAAAATGGTGCCAAACGGTTGTAAATGCTCCCCTGAGAGGTTTGGCGGTCGAAACAGAAGGCTTTTTATCACAGGACAAGAAATCAGCCCTCGACAACTTAACCGGCAGAAAAAAAATTCTTTGAAAAAATCTCTAACCCCCGGCGTCACAATTTCATCAAAAATTTGACTTTTGGCCATTCACTCAAATATGGTGCCAAACGGTTGTAAATGCTCCCCTGAGAGGTTTGGCGGTCGAAACAGAAGGCTTTTTATCACAGGACAAAAAATCACCCCTCGCCAACTTAACCGGTAGAAAAAGATTTCTTTGAAAAAATCCCTAAGCCCCGGGGTCAAAATTTCATCAAAAATCTGACTTTTGGCAATTCACTCAAAAATGGTGCCAAAAGGTTGCAAATGCTCCCCTGAAAGGGTCAGCGGTCAAAAGAGAAGGCTTTTTATCACAGGACAAGAAATCAGCCCTCGACAACTTAAACGGCAGAAAATGAATTTTTTGAAAAAATCCCTAAGCCCCGGGGTCACAATTTCATCAAAAATGTGACTTTCGGCAATTCACTCAAAATGTTGCCAAATGGTTGTAAATGCTCCCCTGAAAGGGTTGGCGGTCGAAACAGAAAGCCTTTTATCACAGGACAAGAAATAAGGCCTCGACAACTAAAGCGGCAGAAAATAATTTTTTTGAAAAAATCTCTAAGCCCCGGGGTCACAATTTCATCAAAAATGTGACTTTTGGAAATTCACTCAGAAATGGTGCGAAAAGCTTGCAAATGCTCACATGAAAGTGTTAGCGGTCAGAACAGAAGGCTTTTGATCACAGGACAAGAAATCAGCCCTCGACAACTTAACCGGCAGAAAATGATTTTTTTGAAAAAATCCCTAAGCCCCGGAGTCACAATTTCATCAAAAATTTGACTTTCGGCTTTTCACTCAAAAATGGTCCGCACGGTTGCAAATGCTCCCCTGAGAGGTTTGGCGGTCGAAACAGAAGGCCTTTTATCACAGGACAAGAAATCAGCCCTCGACGACTTAACCGGCAGAAAAAGATTTTTTTGAAAAAATCCCTAAGCCCCGGAGTCACAATTTCATCAAAAATTTGACTTTTGGCAATTCACTCAAAAATGGTGCCAAAAGGTTGCAAATGCTCCCATGAAAGTGTTAGCGGTCAAAACAGAAGGCTTTTTATCACAGGACAAGAAATCAGCCCTCGAAAAACTTAACAGGCAGAAAAAAGATATTTTTGAAAAAATCCCTAATCCCCGGGGTCACAATTTCATCAAAAATCTGACTTTCGGTAATTCACTCAAAAATGGTGCCGAACAGTTACAAATGCTCCCCTGAAAGGTTTGGCGGTCGAAACAGAAGGCTTTTTATCACAGGACAAGAAATCAGCCCTCGACAACTTAACCGGCAGAAAAAGATTCCTTTGAAAAAATCCCTAAGCCCCAGGGTCACAATTTCAGCAAAAATCTGACTTTCGGCAAATCACTCAAAAATGGTGACAAACGTTTGTAAATGCTCCCCTGAGAGGTTTGGCGGTCGAAAGAGAAGCCTTTTTATCAAAGGACAAGAAATCAGCCCTCGACAACTTAACCGGCAGAAAATAATTTTTTTGAAAAAATCCCTAAGCCCCGGGGTCACAATTTCATCAAAAATGTGACTTTTGGCAATTCACTCAAAAATGGTGCCAAAAGCTTGCAAATGCTCCCCTGAAAGGGTCAGCGGTCAAAACAGAAGGCTTTTTATCACAGGACAAGAAATCAGCCCTCGACAACTTAACCGGCAGAAAAAAATTTCTTTGAAAAAATCTCTAAGCCCCGGGGTCACAATTTCATCAAAAATTTGACTTTTGGCAATTCACTCAAAAATGGTGCCAAAAGGTTGCAAATGCTCCCATGAAAGTGTTAGCGGTCAAAACAGAAGGCTTTTTATCACAGGACAAGAAATCAGCCCTCGACAACTTAACCGGCAGAAAATTATTTTTTTGAAAAAATCCCTAAGCCCCGGGGTCACAATTTCATCAAAAATGTGACTTTCAGCAATTCACTCAAAAATGGTGCCAAACGCTTGTAAATGCTCCCCTGAGAGGTTTGGCGGTCGAAACAGAAGGCTTTTTATCACAGGACAAGAAATCAGCCCTCGACAACTTAACCGGCAGAAAAAAATTTCTTTGAAAAAATCTCTAAGCCCCGGCGTCACAATTTCATCAAAAATTTGACTTTTGGCAATTCACTCAAATATGGTGCCAAACGGTTGTAAATGCTCCCCTGAGAGGTTTGGCGGTCGAAACAGAAGGCTTTTTATCACAGGACAAAAAATCATCCCTCGCCGACTTAACCGGTAGAAAAAGATTTTTTTGAAAAAAACCCTAAGCCCCGGGGTCACAATTTCAGCAAAAATCTGACTTTCGGCTTTTCACTCAAAAATGGTGCCGCACGGTTGCAAATGCTCCCCTGAGAGGTTTGGCGGTCGAAACAGAAGCCTTTTTATCACAGGACAAGAAATCAGCCCTCGACAACTTAACCGGCAGAAAATTATTTTTTTGAAAAAATCCCTAAGCCCCGGGGTCACAATTTCATCAAAAATGTGACTTTTTGCAATTCACTCAAAAATGGTGCCAAAAGTTTGCACATGCTCCCATGAAAGTGTTAGCGGTCAAAACAGAAGGCTTTTTATCACAGGACAAGAAATCAGCCCTCGAAAAACTTAACCGGCAGAAAAAAGATTTTTTTGAAAAAATCCCTAATCCCCGGGGTCACAATTTCATCAAAAATCTGACTTTCGGTAATTCACTCAAAAATGGTGCCGAACAGTTACAAATGCTCCCCTGAAAGGTTTGGCGGTCGAAACAGAAGGCTTTTTATCACAGGACAAGAAATCAGCCCTCGACAACTTAACCGGCAGAAAAAGATTCCTTTGAAAAAATCCCTAAGCCCCAGGGTCACAATTTCAGCAAAAATCTGACTTTCGGCAAATCACTCAAAAATGGTGACAAACGTTTGTAAATGCTCCCCTGAGAGGTTTGGCGGTCGAAAGAGAAGCCTTTTTATCAAAGGACAAGAAATCAGCCCTCGACAACTTAACCGGCAATAAATAATTTTTTTGAAAAAATCCCTAAGCCCCGGGGTCACAATTTCATCAAAAATGTGACTTTGGTAATTCACTCAAAAATGGTGCCAAACGGTTGTAAATGCTCCCCTGAGAGGTTTGGCGGTCGAAACAGAAGGCTTTTTATCACAGGACAAGAAATCAGCCCTCGACAACTTAACCGGCAGAAAAAAAATTCTTTGAAAAAATCTCTAACCCCCGGCGTCACAATTTCATCAAAAATTTGACTTTTGGCAATTCACTCAAATATGGTGCCAAACGGTTGTAAATGCTCCCCTGAGAGGTTTGGCGGTCGAAACAGAAGGCTTTTTATCACAGGACAAAAAATCACCCCTCGCCAACTTAACCGGTAGAAAAAGATTTCTTTGAAAAAATCCCTAAGCCCCGGGGTCAAAATTTCATCAAAAATCTGACTTTTGGCAATTCACTCAAAAATGGTGCCAAAAGGTTGCAAATGCTCCCCTGAAAGGGTCAGCGGTCAAAAGAGAAGGCTTTTTATCACAGGACAAGAAATCAGCACTCGACAACTTAACCGGCAGAAAATGATTTTTTTGAAAAAATCCCTAAGCCCCGGGGTCACAATTTCATCAAAAATGTGACTTTCGGCAATTCACTCAAAAATGTTGCCAAACGGTTGTAAATGCTCCCCTGAAAGGGTTGGCGGTCGAAACAGAAGGCCTTTTATCACAGGACAAGAAATAAGGCCTCGACAACTAAAGCGGCAGAAATTTTTTTTTTTGAAAAAATCCCTAAGCCCTGGAGTCACAATTTCATCAAAAATTTGACTTTTGGCAATTCACTCAAAAATGGTGCCAAAAGCTTGCAAATGCTCCCCTGAAAGGGTCAGCGGTCAAAACAGAAGGCTTTTTATCACAGGACAAGAAATCAGCCCTCGACAACTTAACCGGCAGAAAAAAATTTCTTTGAAAAAATCTCTAAGCCCCGGCGTCACAATTTCATCAAAAATTTGACTTTTGGCAATTCACTCAAAAATGGTGCCAAAAGGTTGCAAATGCTCCCATGAAAGTGTTAGCGGTCAAAACAGAAGGCTTTTTTATCACAGGACAAGAAAACAGCCCTCGACAACTTAACCGGCAGAAAATTATTTTTTTGAAAAAATCCCTAAGCCCCGGGGTCACAATTACATCAAAAATGTGACTTTCGGCAATTCACTCAAAAATGGTGCCAAACGCTTGTAAATGCTCCCCTGAGAGGTTTGGCGGTCGAAACAGAAGCCTTTGTATCAAAGGACAAGAAATCAGCCCTCGCAAACTTATCCGACAGAAAAAGATTTCTTTGAAAAAATCCCTAAGCCCCGGGGTCACAATTTCATCAAAAATCTGACTTTTGGCAATTCACTCAAAAATGTTGCCGAATTGTTGCAAATGCTCCCATGAAAGTGTTAGCGGTCAAAATAGAAGGCTTTTTATCACAGGAGAAGAAATCAGCCCTCGACAACTTAACCGGCAGAAAAAGGGTTTTTGAAAAATCCCTAAGACCCGTGGTCACAATTTCATCAAAAATCTGACTTTCGGCTTTTCACTCAAAAATGGTGCCGAACGGTTGCAAATGCTCCCCTGAGAGGTTTGGCGGTCGAAACAGAAGGCTTTTTATCACAGGACAAGAAATCAGCCCTCGACAACTTAACCGGCAGAAAAAAATTTCTTTGAAAAAATCTCTAAGCCCCGGCGTCACAATTTCATCAAAAATTTGACTTTTGGCAATTCACTCAAATATGGTGCCAAACGGTTGTAAATGCTCCCCTGAGAGGTTTGGCGGTCGAAACAGAAGGCTTTTTATCACAGGACAAAAAATCATCCCTCGCCGACTTAACCGGTAGAAAAAGATTTTTTTGAAAAAAACCCTAAGCCCCGGGGTCACAATTTCAGCAAAAATCTGACTTTCGGCTTTTCACTCAAAAATGGTGCCGCACGGTTGCAAATGCTCCCCTGAGAGGTTTGGCGGTCGAAACAGAAGCCTTTTTATCACAGGACAAGAAATCAGCCCTCGACAACTTAACCGGCAGAAAAAGATTTTTTTGAAAAAATCCCTAAGCCCCGGGGTCACAATTTCATCAAAAATGTGACTTTTTGCAATTCACTCAAAAATGGTGCCAAAAGTTTGCACATGCTCCCATGAAAGTGTTAGTGGTCAAAACAGAAGGCTTTTTATCACAGGACAAGAAATCAGCCCTCGAAAAACTTAACAGGCAGAAAAAAGATTTTTTTGAAAAAATCCCTAATCCCCGGGGTCACAATTTCATCAAAAATCTGACTTTCGGTTATTCACTCAAAAATGGTGCCGAACAGTTACAAATGCTCCCCTGAAAGGTTTGGCGGTCGAAACAGAAGGCTTTTTATCACAGGACAAGAAATCAGCCCTCGACAACTTAACCGGCAGAAAAAGATTCCTTTGAAAAAATCCCTAAGCCCCAGGGTCACAATTTCAGCAAAAATCTGACTTTCGGCAAATCACTCAAAAATGGTGACAAACGTTTGTAAATGCTCCCCTGAGAGGTTTGGCGGTCGAAAGAGAAGCCTTTTTATCAAAGGACAAGAAATCAGCCCTCGACAACTTAACCGGCAGAAAATAATTTTTTTGAAAAAATCCCTTAGCCCCGGGGTCACAATTTCATCAAAAATGTGACTTTTGGCAATTCACTCAAATATGGTGCCAAACGGTTGTAAATGCTCCCCTGAGAGGTTTGGCGGTCGAAACAGAAGGCTTTTTATCACAGGACAAAAAATCACCCCTCACCAACTTAACCGGTAGAAAAAGATTTCTTTGAAAGAATCCCTAAGCCCCGGGGTCAAAATTTCACCAAAAATCTGACTTTTGGCAATTCACTCAAAAATGGTGCCAAAAGGTTGCAAATGCTCCCCTGAAAGGGTCAGCGGTCAAAAGAGAAGGCTTTTTATCACAGGACAAGAAATCAGCACTCGACAACTTAACCGGCAGAAAATGATTTTTTTGAAAAAATCCCTAAGCCCCGGGGTCACAATTTCATCAAAAATGTGACTTTCGGCAATTCACTCAAAAATGTTGCCAAACGGTTGTAAATGCTCCCCTGAAAGGGTTGGCGGTCGAAACAGAAGGCCTTTTATCACAGGACAAGAAATAAGGCCTCGACAACTAAAGCGGCAGAAAATTTTTTTTTTGAAAAAATCCCTAAGCCCTGGAGTCACAATTTCATCAAAAATTTGACTTTTGGCAATTCACTCAAAAATGGTGCCAAAAGCTTGCAAATGCTCCCCTGAAAGGGTCAGCGGTCAAAACAGAAGGCTTTTTATCACAGGACAAGAAATCAGCCCTCGACAACTTAACCGGCAGAAAAAAATTTCTTTGAAAAAATCTCTAAGCCCCGGGGTCACAATTTCATCAAAAATTTGACTTTTGGCAATTCACTCAAAAATGGTGCCAAAAGGTTGCAAATGCTCCCATGAAAGTGTTAGCGGTCAAAACAGAAGGCTTTTTATCACAGGACAAGAAATCAGCCCTCGACAACTTAACCGGCAGGAAAAAATTTCTTTGAAAAAATCTCTAAGCCCCGGCGTCACAATTTCATCAAAAATTTGACTTTTGGCAATTCACTCAAAAATGGTGCCAAACGGTTGTAAATGCTCCCCTGAGAGGTTTGGCGGTCGAAACAGAAGGCTTTTTATCACAGGACAAAAAATCATCCCTTGCCGACTTAACCGGTAGAAAAAGATTTCTTTGAAAAAATCCCTAAGCCCCGGGGTCAAAATTTCATCAAAAATCTGACTTTTGGCAATTCACTCAAAAATGTTGCCAAACGGTTGTAAATGCTCCCCTGAAAGGGTTGGCGGTCGAAATAGAAGGCCTTTTATCACAGGACAAGAAATAAGGCCTCGACAACTAAAACGGCAGAAAATAATTTTTTTGAAAAAATCTCTAAGCCCCGGGGTCACAATTACATAAAAAATGTGACTTTTGGAAATTCACTCAAAAATGGTGCGAAAAGGTGGCAAATGCTCACATGAAAGTGTTAGCGGTCAGAACAGAAGGCTTTTGATCACAGGACAAGAAATCAGCCCTCGACAACTTAACCGGCAGAAAATGATTTTTTTGAAAAAATCCCTAAGCCCCGGGGTGACAATTTCAGCAAAAATCTGACTTTCGGCTTTTCACTCAAAAATGGTCCGCACAGTTGCAAATGCTCCCCTGAGAGGTTTGGAGGTCGAAACAGAAGGCCTTTTATCACAGGACAAGAAATCATCCCTCGCCGACTTAACCGGCAGAAAAAGATTTTTTTGAAAAAATCCCTAAGCCCCGGAGTCACAATTTCATCAAAAATTTGACTTTTGGCAATTCACTCAAAAATGGTGCCAAAAGGTTGCAAATGCTCCCCTGAAAGGGTCAGCGGTCAAAACAGAAGGCTTTTTATAACAGGACAAGAAATCAGCCCTCGACAACTTAACCGGCAGAAAATTATTTTTTTGAAAAAATCCCTAAGCCCCGGGGTCACAATTTCATCAAAAATGTGACTTTCCGCAATTCACTCAAAAATGGTGCCAAACGCTTGTAAATGCTCCCCTGAGATGTTTGGCGGTCGAAACAGAAGCCTTTTTATCAAAGGACAAGAAATCAGCCCTCGCAAACTTATCCGGCAGAAAAAGATTTTTTTTAAAAAAATCTCTAAGCCCCGGGGTCACAATTTCATCAAAAATCTGACTTTTGGCAATTCACTCAAAAATGTTGCCAAAAGCTTGCAAATGCTCCCATGAAAGTGTTAGCGGTCAAAATAGAAGGCTTTTTATCACAGGAGAAGAAATCAGCCCTCGACAACTTAACCGGCAGAAAAAAGGTTTTTGAAAAATCCCTAAGCCCCGTGGTCACAATTTCATCAAAAATCTGACTTTCGGCTTTTCACTCAAAAATGGTGCCGAACGGTTGCAAATGCTCCCCTGAGAGGTTTGGCGGTCGAAACAGAAGGCTTTTTATCACAGGACAAGATATAAGCCCTCGACAACTTAACCGGCAGAAAAAGATTTTTTTGAAAAAATCCCTAAGCCCCGGGGTCACAATTTCATCAAAAATGTGACTTTCGGCAAATCACTCAAAAATGTTGCCAAACGGTTGTAAATGCTCCCCTGAAACGGTTGGCGGTCGAAACAGAAGGCCTTTTATCACAGGACAAGAAATAAGGCCTCGACAACTAAAGCGGCAGAAAATAATTTTTTTGAAAAAATCAATAAGCCCCGGGGTCACAATTTCATCAAAAATGTGACTTTCGGCAATTCACTCAAAAATGTTGCCAAACGGTTGTAAATGCTCCCCTGAAAGGGTTGGCGGTCGAAACAGAAGGCCTTTTATCACAGGACAAGAAATAAGGCCTCGACAACTAAAGCGGCAGAAAATTTTTTTTTTGAAAAAATCCCTAAGCCCTGGAGTCACAATTTCATCAAAAATTTGACTTTTGGCAATTCACTCAAAAATGGTGCCAAAAGCTTGCAAATGCTCCCCTGAAAGGGTCAGCGGTCAAAACAGAAGGCTTTTTATCACAGGACAAGAAATCAGCCCTCGACAACTTAACCGGCAGAAAAAAATTTCTTTGAAAAAATCTCTAAGCCCCGGGGTCACAATTTCATCAAAAATTTGACTTTTGGCAATTCACTCAAAAATGGTGCCAAAAGGTTGCAAATGCTCCCATGAAAGTGTTAGCGGTCAAAACAGAAGGCTTTTTATCACAGGACAAGAAATCAGCCCTCGACAACTTAACCGGCAGAAAATTATTTTTTTGAAAAAATCCCTAAGCCCCGGGGTCACAATTTCATCAAAAATCTGACTTTCGGCAATTCACTCAAAAATGGTGCCAAACGCTTGTAAATGCTCCCCTGAGAGGTTTGGCGGTCGAAACAGAAGCCTTTTTATCAAAGGACAAGAAATCAGCCCTCGCCAACTTATCCGGCAGAAAAAGATTTTTTTAAAAAAAATCCCTATGCCCCGGGGTCACAATTTCATCAAAAATGTGACTTTCCGCTTTTCACTCAAAAATGGTGCCGAATTGTTGCAAATGCTCCCCTGAGAGGTTTGGCGGTCGAAACAGAAGGCTTCTTATCACAGGACAAGAAATCAGCCCTCGACAACTTAACCGGCAGAAAAAAATTTCTTTGAAAAAATCTCTAAGCCCCGGGGTCACAATTTCATCAAAAATCTGACTTTTGGCAATTCACTCAAAAATGTTGCCAAAAGCTTGCAAATGCTCCCATGAAAGTGTTAGCGGTCAAAATAGAAGGCTTTTTATCACAGGAGAAGAAATCAGCCCTCGACAACTTAACCGGCAGAAAAAGGGTTTTTGAAAAATCCCTAAGCCCCGTGGTCACAATTTCATCAAAAATCTGACTTTCGGCTTTTCACTCAAAAATGGTGCCGAACGGTTGCAAATGCTCCCCTGAGAGGTTTGGCGGTCGAAACAGAAGGCTTTTTATCACAGGACAAGAAATCAGCCCTCGACAACTTAACCGGCAGAAAAAAATTTCTTTGAAAAAATCTCTAAGCCCCGGCGTCACAATTTCATCAAAAATTTGACTTTTGGCAATTCACTCAAATATGGTGCCAAACGGTTGTAAATGCTCCCCTGAGAGGTTTGGCGGTCGAAACAGAAGGCTTTTTATCACAGGACAAAAAATCATCCCTCGCCGACTTAACCGGTAGAAAAAGATTTTTTTGAAAAAAAACCCTAAGCCCCGGGGTCACAATTTCAGCAAAAATCTGACTTTCGGCTTTTCACTCAAAAATGGTGCCAAAAGTTTGCACATGCTCCCATGAAAGTGTTAGCGGTCAAAACAGAAGGCTTTTTATCACAGGACAAGAAATCAGCCCTCGAAAAACTTAACAGGCAGAAAAAAGATTTTTTTGAAAAAATCCCTAATCCCCGGGGTCACAATTTCATCAAAAATCTGACTTTCGGTAATTCACTCAAAAATGGTGCCGAACAGTTACAAATGCTCCCCTGAAAGGTTTGGCGGTCGAAACAGAAGGCTTTTTATCACAGGACAAGAAATCAGCCCTCGACAACTTAACCGGCAGAAAAAGATTCCTTTGAAAAAATCCCTAAGCCCCAGGGTCACAATTTCAGCAAAAATCTGACTTTCGGCAAATCACTCAAAAATGGTGACAAACGTTTGTAAAAAATCCCCTGAGAGGTTTGGCGGTCGAAAGAGAAGCCTTTTTATCAAAGGACAAGAAATCAGCCCTCGACAACTTAACCGGCAGAAAATAATTTTTTTGAAAAAATCCCTAAGCCCCGGGGTCACAATTTCATCAAAAATGTGACTTTGGTAATTCACTCAAAAATGGTGCCAAACGATTGTAAATGCTCCCCTGAGAGGTTTGGCGGTCGAAACAGAAGGCTTTTTATCACAGGACAAGAAATCAGCCCTCGACAACTTAACCGGCAGAAAAAAAATTCTTTGAAAAAATCTCTAACCCCCGGCGTCACAATTTCATCAAAAATTTGACTTTTGGCAATTCACTCAAATATGGTGCCAAACGGTTGTAAATGCTCCCCTGAGAGGTTTGGCGGTCGAAACAGAAGGCTTTTTATCACAGGACAAAAAATCACCCCTCGCCAACTTAACCGGTAGAAAAAGATTTCTTTGAAAAAATCCCTAAGCCCCGGGGTCACAATTTCATCAAAAATGTGACTTTCCGCTTTTCACTCAAAAATGGTGCCGAATTGTTGCAAATGCTCCCCTGAGAGGTTTGGCGGTCGAAACAGAAGGCTTTTTATCACAGGACAAGAAATCAGCCCTCGACAACTTAACCGGCAGAAAAAAATTTCTTTGAAAAAATCTCTAAGCCCCGGGGTCACAATTTCATCAAAAATCTGACTTTTGGCAATTCACTCAAAAATGTTGCCAAAAGCTTGCAAATGCTCCCATGAAAGTGTTAGCGGTCAAAACAGAAGGCTTTTTATCACAGGAGAAGAAATCAGCCCTCGACAACTTAACCGGCAGAAAAAGGGTTTTTGAAAAATCCCTAAGCCCCGTGGTCACAATTTCATCAAAAATCTGACTTTCGGCTTTTCACTCAAAAATGGTGCCGAACGGTTGCAAATGCTCCCCTGAGAGGTTTGGCGGTCGAAACAGAAGGCTTTTTATCACAGGACAAGAAATCAGCCCTCGACAACTTAACCGGCAGAAAAAAATTTCTTTGAAAAAATCTCTAAGCCCCGGCGTCACAATTTCATCAAAAATTTGACTTTTGGCAATTCACTCAAATATGGTGCCAAACGGTTGTAAATGCTCCCCTGAGAGGTTTGGCGGTCGAAACAGAAGGCTTTTTATCACAGGACAAAAAATCATCCCTTGCCGACTTAACCGGTAGAAAAAGATTTCTTTGAAAAAATCCCTAAGCCCCGGGGTCAAAATTTCATCAAAAATCTGACTTTTGGCAATTCACTCAAAAATGTTGCCAAACGGTTGTAAATGCTCCCCTGAAAGGGTTGGCGGTCGAAATAGAAGGCCTTTTATCACAGGACAAGAAATAAGGCCTCGACAACTAAAACGGCAGAAAATAATTTTTTTGAAAAAATCTCTAAGCCCCGGGGTCACAATTACATAAAAAATGTGACTTTTGGAAATTCACTCAAAAATGGTGCGAAAAGGTGGCAAATGCTCACATGAAAGTGTTAGCGGTCAGAACAGAAGGCTTTTGATCACAGGACAAGAAATCAGCCCTCGACAACTTAACCGGCAGAAAATGATTTTTTTGAAAAAATCCCTAAGCCCCGGGGTGACAATTTCAGCAAAAATCTGACTTTCGGCTTTTCACTCAAAAATGGTCCGCACAGTTGCAAATGCTCCCCTGAGAGGTTTGGAGGTCGAAACAGAAGGCCTTTTATCACAGGACAAGAAATCATCCCTCGCCGACTTAACCGGCAGAAAAAGATTTTTTTGAAAAAATCCCTAAGCCCCGGAGTCACAATTTCATCAAAAATTTGACTTTTGGCAATTCACTCAAAAATGGTGCCAAAAGGTTGCAAATGCTCCCCTGAAAGGGTCAGCGGTCAAAACAGAAGGCTTTTTATAACAGGACAAGAAATCAGCCCTCGACAACTTAACCGGCAGAAAATTATTTTTTTGAAAAAATCCCTAAGCCCCGGGGTCACAATTTCATCAAAAATGTGACTTTCCGCAATTCACTCAAAAATGGTGCCAAACGCTTGTAAATGCTCCCCTGAGATGTTTGGCGGTCGAAACAGAAGCCTTTTTATCAAAGGACAAGAAATCAGCCCTCGCAAACTTATCCGGCAGAAAAAGATTTTTTTTAAAAAAATCTCTAAGCCCCGGGGTCACAATTTCATCAAAAATCTGACTTTTGGCAATTCACTCAAAAATGTTGCCAAAAGCTTGCAAATGCTCCCATGAAAGTGTTAGCGGTCAAAATAGAAGGCTTTTTATCACAGGAGAAGAAATCAGCCCTCGACAACTTAACCGGCAGAAAAAGGGTTTTTGAAAAATCCCTAAGCCCCGTGGTCACAATTTCATCAAAAATCTGACTTTCGGCTTTTCACTCAAAAATGGTGCCGAACGGTTGCAAATGCTCCCCTGAGAGGTTTGGCGGTCGAAACAGAAGGCTTTTTATCACAGGACAAGATATAAGCCCTCGACAACTTAACCGGCAGAAAAAGATTTTTTTGAAAAAATCCCTAAGCCCCGGCCGGGGTCACAATTTCATCAAAAATGTGACTTTCGGCAAATCACTCAAAAATGTTGCCAAACGGTTGTAAATGCTCCCCTGAAACGGTTGGCGGTCGAAACAGAAGGCCTTTTATCACAGGACAAGAAATAAGGCCTCGACAACTAAAGCGGCAGAAAATAATTTTTTTGAAAAAATCAATAAGCCCCGGGGTCACAATTTCATCAAAAATGTGACTTTCGGCAATTCACTCAAAAATGTTGCCAAACGGTTGTAAATGCTCCCCTGAAAGGGTTGGCGGTCGAAACAGAAGGCCTTTTATCACAGGACAAGAAATAAGGCCTCGACAACTAAAGCGGCAGAAAATTTTTTTTTTGAAAAAATCCCTAAGCCCTGGAGTCACAATTTCATCAAAAATTTGACTTTTGGCAATTCACTCAAAAATGGTGCCAAAAGCTTGCAAATGCTCCCCTGAAAGGGTCAGCGGTCAAAACAGAAGGCTTTTTATCACAGGACAAGAAATCAGCCCTCGACAACTTAACCGGCAGAAAAAAATTTCTTTGAAAAAATCTCTAAGCCCCGGGGTCACAATTTCATCAAAAATTTGACTTTTGGCAATTCACTCAAAAATGGTGCCAAAAGGTTGCAAATGCTCCCATGAAAGTGTTAGCGGTCAAAACAGAAGGCTTTTTATCACAGGACAAGAAATCAGCCCTCGACAACTTAACCGGCAGAAAATTATTTTTTTGAAAAAATCCCTAAGCCCCGGGGTCACAATTTCATCAAAAATGTGACTTTCGGCAATTCACTCAAAAATGGTGCCAAACGCTTGTAAATGCTCCCCTGAGAGGTTTGGCGGTCGAAACAGAAGCCTTTTTATCAAAGGACAAGAAATCAGCCCTCGCAAACTTATCCGGCAGAAAAAGATTTTTTTAAAAAAAATCCCTATGCCCCGGGGTCACAATTTCATCAAAAATGTGACTTTCCGCTTTTCACTCAAAAATGGTGCCGAATTGTTGCAAATGCTCCCCTGAGAGGTTTGGCGGTCGAAACAGAAGGCTTCTTATCACAGGACAAGAAATCAGCCCTCGACAACTTAACCGGCAGAAAAAAATTTCTTTGAAAAAATCTCTAAGCCCCGGGGTCACAATTTCATCAAAAATCTGACTTTTGGCAATTCACTCAAAAATGTTGCCAAAAGCTTGCAAATGCTCCCATGAAAGTGTTAGCGGTCAAAATAGAAGGCTTTTTATCACAGGAGAAGAAATCAGCCCTCGACAACTTAACCGGCAGAAAAAGGGTTTTTGAAAAATCCCTAAGCCCCGTGGTCACAATTTCATCAAAAATCTGACTTTCGGCTTTTCACTCAAAAATGGTGCCGAACGGTTGCAAATGCTCCCCTGAGAGGTTTGGCGGTCGAAACAGAAGGCTTTTTATCACAGGACAAGAAATCAGCCCTCGACAACTTAACCGGCAGAAAAAAATTTCTTTGAAAAAATCTCTAAGCCCCGGCGTCACAATTTCATCAAAAATTTGACTTTTGGCAATTCACTCAAATATGGTGCCAAACGGTTGTAAATGCTCCCCTGAGAGGTTTGGCGGTCGAAACAGAAGGCTTTTTATCACAGGACAAAAAATCATCCCTCGCCGACTTAACCGGTAGAAAAAGATTTTTTTGAAAAAAAACCCTAAGCCCCGGGGTCACAATTTCAGCAAAAATCTGACTTTCGGCTTTTCACTCAAAAATGGTGCCAAAAGTTTGCACATGCTCCCATGAAAGTGTTAGCGGTCAAAACAGAAGGCTTTTTATCACAGGACAAGAAATCAGCCCTCGAAAAACTTAACAGGCAGAAAAAAGATTTTTTTGAAAAAATCCCTAATCCCCGGGGTCACAATTTCATCAAAAATCTGACTTTCGGTAATTCACTCAAAAATGGTGCCGAACAGTTACAAATGCTCCCCTGAAAGGTTTGGCGGTCGAAACAGAAGGCTTTTTATCACAGGACAAGAAATCAGCCCTCGACAACTTAACCGGCAGAAAAAGATTCCTTTGAAAAAATCCCTAAGCCCCAGGGTCACAATTTCAGCAAAAATCTGACTTTCGGCAAATCACTCAAAAATGGTGACAAACGTTTGTAAAAAATCCCCTGAGAGGTTTGGCGGTCGAAAGAGAAGCCTTTTTATCAAAGGACAAGAAATCAGCCCTCGACAACTTAACCGGCAGAAAATAATTTTTTTGAAAAAATCCCTAAGCCCCGGGGTCACAATTTCATCAAAAATGTGACTTTGGTAATTCACTCAAAAATGGTGCCAAACGATTGTAAATGCTCCCCTGAGAGGTTTGGCGGTCGAAACAGAAGGCTTTTTATCACAGGACAAGAAATCAGCCCTCGACAACTTAACCGGCAGAAAAAAAATTCTTTGAAAAAATCTCTAACCCCCGGCGTCACAATTTCATCAAAAATTTGACTTTTGGCAATTCACTCAAATATGGTGCCAAACGGTTGTAAATGCTCCCCTGAGAGGTTTGGCGGTCGAAACAGAAGGCTTTTTATCACAGGACAAAAAATCACCCCTCGCCAACTTAACCGGTAGAAAAAGATTTCTTTGAAAAAATCCCTAAGCCCCGGGGTCACAATTTCATCAAAAATGTGACTTTCCGCTTTTCACTCAAAAATGGTGCCGAATTGTTGCAAATGCTCCCCTGAGAGGTTTGGCGGTCGAAACAGAAGGCTTTTTATCACAGGACAAGAAATCAGCCCTCGACAACTTAACCGGCAGAAAAAAATTTCTTTGAAAAAATCTCTAAGCCCCGGGGTCACAATTTCATCAAAAATCTGACTTTTGGCAATTCACTCAAAAATGTTGCCAAAAGCTTGCAAATGCTCCCATGAAAGTGTTAGCGGTCAAAACAGAAGGCTTTTTATCACAGGAGAAGAAATCAGCCCTCGACAACTTAACCGGCAGAAAAAGGGTTTTTGAAAAATCCCTAAGCCCCGTGGTCACAATTTCATCAAAAATCTGACTTTCGGCTTTTCACTCAAAAATGGTGCCGAACGGTTGCAAATGCTCCCCTGAGAGGTTTGGCGGTCGAAACAGAAGGCTTTTTATCACAGGACAAGAAATCAGCCCTCGACAACTTAACCGGCAGAAAAAAATTTCTTTGAAAAAATCTCTAAGCCCCGGCGTCACAATTTCATCAAAAATTTGACTTTTGGCAATTCACTCAAATATGGTGCCAAACGGTTGTAAATGCTCCCCTGAGAGGTTTGGCGGTCGAAACAGAAGGCTTTTTATCACAGGACAAAAAATCATCCCTCGCCGACTTAACCGGTAGAAAAAGATTTTTTTGAAAAAAAACCCTAAGCCCCGGGGTCACAATTTCAGCAAAAATCTGACTTTCGGCTTTTCACTCAAAAATGGTGCCAAAAGTTTGCACATGCTCCCATGAAAGTGTTAGCGGTCAAAACAGAAGGCTTTTTATCACAGGACAAGAAATCAGCCCTCGAAAAACTTAACAGGCAGAAAAAAGATTTTTTTGAAAAAATCCCTAATCCCCGGGGTCACAATTTCATCAAAAATCTGACTTTCGGTAATTCACTCAAAAATGGTGCCGAACAGTTACAAATGCTCCCCTGAAAGGTTTGGCGGTCGAAACAGAAGGCTTTTTATCACAGGACAAGAAATCAGCCCTCGACAACTTAACCGGCAGAAAAAGATTCCTTTGAAAAAATCCCTAAGCCCCAGGGTCACAATTTCAGCAAAAATCTGACTTTCGGCAAATCACTCAAAAATGGTGACAAACGTTTGTAAAAAATCCCCTGAGAGGTTTGGCGGTCGAAAGAGAAGCCTTTTTATCACAGGACAAGAAATCAGCCCTCGACAACTTAACCGGCAGAAAATAATTTTTTTGAAAAAATCCCTAAGCCCCGGGGTCACAATTTCATCAAAAATGTGACTTTGGTAATTCACTCAAAAATGGTGCCAAACGATTGTAAATGCTCCCCTGAGAGGTTTGGCGGTCGAAACAGAAGGCTTTTTATCACAGGACAAGAAATCAGCCCTCGACAACTTAACCGGCAGAAAAAAAATTCTTTGAAAAAATCTCTAACCCCCGGCGTCACAATTTCATCAAAAATTTGACTTTTGGCAATTCACTCAAATATGGTGCCAAACGGTTGTAAATGCTCCCCTGAGAGGTTTGGCGGTCGAAACAGAAGGCTTTTTATCACAGGACAAAAAATCACCCCTCGCCAACTTAACCGGTAGAAAAAGATTTCTTTGAAAAAATCCCTAAGCCCCGGGGTCACAATTTCATCAAAAATGTGACTTTCCGCTTTTCACTCAAAAATGGTGCCGAATTGTTGCAAATGCTCCCCTGAGAGGTTTGGCGGTCGAAACAGAAGGCTTTTTATCACAGGACAAGAAATCAGCCCTCGACAACTTAACCGGCAGAAAAAAATTTCTTTGAAAAAATCTCTAAGCCCCGGGGTCACAATTTCATCAAAAATCTGACTTTTGGCAATTCACTCAAAAATGTTGCCAAAAGCTTGCAAATGCTCCCATGAAAGTGTTAGCGGTCAAAACAGAAGGCTTTTTATCACAGGAGAAGAAATCAGCCCTCGACAACTTAACCGGCAGAAAAAGGGTTTTTGAAAAATCCCTAAGCCCCGTGGTCACAATTTCATCAAAAATCTGACTTTCGGCTTTTCACTCAAAAATGGTGCCGAACGGTTGCAAATGCTCCCCTGAGAGGTTTGGCGGTCGAAACAGAAGGCTTTTTATCACAGGACAAGAAATCAGCCCTCGACAACTTAACCGGCAGAAAAAAATTTCTTTGAAAAAATCTCTAAGCCCCGGCGTCACAATTTCATCAAAAATTTGACTTTTGGCAATTCACTCAAATATGGTGCCAAACGGTTGTAAATGCTCCCCTGAGAGGTTTGGCGGTCGAAACAGAAGGCTTTTTATCACAGGACAAAAAATCATCCCTCGCCGACTTAACCGGTAGAAAAAGATTTTTTTGAAAAAAAACCCTAAGCCCCGGGGTCACAATTTCAGCAAAAATCTGACTTTCGGCTTTTCACTCAAAAATGGTGCCAAAAGTTTGCACATGCTCCCATGAAAGTGTTAGCGGTCAAAACAGAAGGCTTTTTATCACAGGACAAGAAATCAGCCCTCAAAAAACTTAACAGGCAGAAAAAAGATTTTTTTGAAAAAATCCCTAATCCCCGGGGTCACAATTTCATCAAAAATCTGACTTTCGGTAATTCACTCAAAAATGGTGCCGAACAGTTACAAATGCTCCCCTGAAAGGTTTGGCGGTCGAAACAGAAGGCTTTTTATCACAGGACAAGAAATCAGCCCTCGACAACTTAACCGGCAGAAAAAGATTCCTTTGAAAAAATCCCTAAGCCCCAGGGTCACAATTTCAGCAAAAATCTGACTTTCGGCAAATCACTCAAAAATGGTGACAAACGTTTGTAAAAACTCCCCTGAGAGGTTTGGCGGTCGAAAGAGAAGCCTTTTTATCACAGGACAAGAAATCAGCCCTCGACAACTTAACCGGCAGAAAAAAATTTCTTTGAAAAAATCTCTAAGCCCCGGGGTCACAATTTCATCAAAAATCTGACTTTTGGCAATTCACTCAAAAATGTTGCCAAAAGCTTGCAAATGCTCCCATGAAAGTGTTAGCGGTCAAAATAGAAGGCTTTTTATCACAGGAGAAGAAATCAGCCCTCGACAACTTAACCGGCAGAAAAAGGGTTTTTGAAAAATCCCTAAGCCCCGTGGTCACAATTTCATCAAAAATCTGACTTTCGGCTTTTCACTCAAAAATGGTGCCGAACGGTTGCAAATGCTCCCCTGAGAGGTTTGGCGGTCGAAACAGAAGGCTTTTTATCACAGGACAAGAAATCAGCCCTCGACAACTTAACCGGCAGAAAAAGATTCCTTTGAAAAAATCCCTAAGCCCCGGGGTCACAATTTCAGCAAAAATCTGACTTTCGGCAAATCACTCAAAAATGGTGACAAACGTTTTTAAAAACTCCCCTGAGAGGTTTGGCGGTCGAAAGAGAAGCCTTTTTATCACAGGACAAGAAATCAGCCCTCGACAACTTAACCGGCAGAAAATAATTTTTTTGAAAAAATCCCTAAGCCCCGGGGTCACAATTTCATCAAAAATGTGACTTTGGTAATTCACTCAAAAATGGTGCCAAACGATTGTAAATGCTCCCCTGAGAGGTTTGGCGGTCGAAACAGAAGGCTTTTTATCACAGGACAAGAAATCAGCCCTCGACAACTTAACCGGCAGAAAAAAATTTCTTTGAAAAAATCTCTAAGCCCCGGGGTCACAATTTCATCAAAAATTTGACTTTTGGCAATTCACTCAAAAATGGTGCCAAAAGGTTGCAAATGCTCCCATGAAAGTGTTAGCGGTCAAAACAGAAGGCTTTTTATCACAGGACAAGAAATCAGCCCTCGACAACTTAACCGGCAGGAAAAAATTTCTTTGAAAAAATCTCTAAGCCCCGGCGTCACAATTTCATCAAAAATTTGACTTTTGGCAATTCACTCAAAAATGGTGCCAAACGGTTGTAAATGCTCCCCTGAGAGGTTTGGCGGTCGAAACAGAAGGCTTTTTATCACAGGACAAAAAATCATCCCTTGCCGACTTAACCGGTAGAAAAAGATTTCTTTGAAAAAATCCCTAAGCCCCGGGGTCAAAATTTCATCAAAAATCTGACTTTTGGCAATTCACTCAAAAATGGTGCCAAAAGGTTGCAAATGCTCCCCTGAAAGGGTCAGCGGTCAAAAGAGAAGGCTTTTTATCACAGGACGAGAAATCAGCCCTCGACAACTTAAACGGCAGAAAATGATTTTTTTGAAAAAATCCCTAAGCCCCGGGGTCACAATTTCATCAAAAATGTGACTTTCGGCAATTCACTCAAAAATGTTGCCAAACGGTTGTAAATGCTCCCCTGAAAGGGTTGGCGGTCGAAATAGAAGGCCTTTTATCACAGGACAAGAAATAAGGCCTCGACAACTAAAACGGCAGAAAATAATTTTTTTGAAAAAATCTCTAAGCCCCGGGGTCACAATTACATAAAAAATGTGACTTTTGGAAATTCACTCAAAAATGGTGCGAAAAGGTGGCAAATGCTCACATGAAAGTGTTAGCGGTCAGAACAGAAGGCTTTTGATCACAGGACAAGAAATCAGCCCTCGACAACTTAACCGGCAGAAAATGATTTTTTTGAAAAAATCCCTAAGCCCCGGGGTGACAATTTCAGCAAAAATCTGACTTTCGGCTTTTCACTCAAAAATGGTCCGCACAGTTGCAAATGCTCCCCTGAGAGGTTTGGAGGTCGAAACAGAAGGCCTTTTATCACAGGACAAGAAATCATCCCTCGCCGACTTAACCGGCAGAAAAAGATTTTTTTGAAAAAATCCCTAAGCCCCGGAGTCACAATTTCATCAAAAATTTGACTTTTGGAAATTCACTCAAAAATGGTGCCAAAAGGTTGCAAATGCTCCCCTGAAAGGGTCAGCGGTCAAAACAGAAGGCTTTTTATAACAGTACAAGAAATCAGCCCTCGACAACTTAACCGGCAGAAAATTATTTTTTTGAAAAAATCCCTAAGCCCCGGGCTCACAATTTCATCAAAAATGTGACTTTCGGCAATTCACTCAAAAATGGTGCCAAACGCTTGTAAATGCTCCCCTGAGAGGTTTGGCGGTCGAAACAGAAGCCTTTTTATCAAAGGACAAGAAATCAGCCCTCGCAAACTTATCCGGCAGAAAAAGATTTTTTTAAAAAATATCCCTATGCCCCGGGGTCACAATTTCATCAAAAATGTGACTTTCCGCTTTTCACTCAAAAATGGTGCCGAATTGTTGCAAATGCTCCCCTGAGAGGTTTGGCGGTCGAAACAGAAGGCTTTTTATCACAGGACAAGAAATCAGCCCACGACAACTTAACCGGCAGAAAAAAATTTCTTTGAAAAAATCTCTAAGCCCCGGGGTCACAATTTCATCAAAAATCTGACTTTTGGCAATTCACTCAAAAATGTTGCCAAAAGCTTGCAAATGCTCCCATGAAAGTGTTAGCGGTCAAAATAGAAGGCTTTTTATCACAGGAGAAGAAATCAGCCCTCGACAACTTAACCGGCAGAAAAAGGGTTTTTGAAAAATCCCTAAGCCCCGTGGTCACAATTTCATCAAAAATCTGACTTTCGGCTTTTCACTCAAAAATGGTGCCGAACGGTTGCAAATGCTCCCCTGAGAGGTTTGGCGGTCGAAACAGAAGGCTTTTTATCACAGGACAAGAAATCAGCCCTCGACAACTTAACCGGCAGAAAAAAATTTCTTTGAAAAAATCTCTAAGCCCCGGCGTCACAATTTCATCAAAAATTTGACTTTTGGCAATTCACTCAAATATGGTGCCAAACGGTTGTAAATGCTCCCCTGAGAGGTTTGGCGGTAGAAACAGAAGGCTTTTTATCACAGGACAAAAAATCATCCCTCGCCGACTTAACCGGTAGAAAAAGATTTCTTTGAAAAAATCTCTAAGCCCCGGGGTCAAAATTTCATCAAAAATATGACTTTTGGCAATTCACTCAAAAATGGTGCCAAAAGGTTGCAAATGCTCCCCTGAAAGGGTCAGCGGTCAAAAGAGAAGGCTTTTTATCACAGGACAAGATATAAGCCCTCGACAACTTAACCGGCAGAAAAAGATTTTTTTGAAAAAATCCCTAAGCCCCGGGGTCACAATTTCATCAAAAATGTGACTTTCGG
Organism: Podarcis liolepis; assembly: GCF_965112155.1. NCBI lineage: Eukaryota > Metazoa > Chordata > Lepidosauria > Squamata > Lacertidae > Podarcis > Podarcis liolepis. The sequence goes on along the minus strand of NC_139559.1, from coordinate 82,289,408 downwards.
CAAATCACTCAAAAATGTTGCCAAACGGTTGTAAATGCTCCCCTGAAACGGTTGGCGGTCGAAACAGAAGGCCTTTTATCACAGGACAAGAAATAAGGCCTCGACAACTAAAGCGGCAGAAAATAATTTTTTTGAAAAAATCAATAAGCCCCGGGGTCACAATTTCATCAAAAATGTGACTTTCGGCAATTCACTCAAAAATGTTGCCAAACGGTTGTAAATGCTCCCCTGAAAGGGTTGGCGGTCGAAACAGAAGGCCTTTTATCACAGGACAAGAAATAAGGCCTCGACAACTAAAGCGGCAGAAAATTTTTTTTTTGAAAAAATCCCTAAGCCCTGGAGTCACAATTTCATCAAAAATTTGACTTTTGGCAATTCACTCAAAAATGGTGCCAAAAGCTTGCAAATGCTCCCCTGAAAGGGTCAGCGGTCAAAACAGAAGGCTTTTTATCACAGGACAAGAAATCAGCCCTCGACAACTTAACCGGCAGAAAAAAATTTCTTTGAAAAAATCTCTAAGCCCCGGGGTCACAATTTCATCAAAAATTTGACTTTTGGCAATTCACTCAAAAATGGTGCCAAAAGGTTGCAAATGCTCCCATGAAAGTGTTAGCGGTCAAAACAGAAGGCTTTTTATCACAGGACAAGAAATCAGCCCTCGACAACTTAACCGGCAGAAAATTATTTTTTTGAAAAAATCCCTAAGCCCCGGGGTCACAATTTCATCAAAAATGTGACTTTCGGCAATTCACTCAAAAATGGTGCCAAACGCTTGTAAATGCTCCCCTGAGAGGTTTGGCGGTCGAAACAGAAGCCTTTTTATCAAAGGACAAGAAATCAGCCCTCGCAAACTTATCCGGCAGAAAAAGATTTTTTTAAAAAAAATCCCTATGCCCCGGGGTCACAATTTCATCAAAAATGTGACTTTCCGCTTTTCACTCAAAAATGGTGCCGAATTGTTGCAAATGCTCCCCTGAGAGGTTTGGCGGTCGAAACAGAAGGCTTTTTATCACAGGACAAGAAATCAGCCCTCGACAACTTAACCGGCAGAAAAAAATTTCTTTGAAAAAATCTCTAAGCCCCGGGGTCACAATTTCATCAAAAATCTGACTTTTGGCAATTCACTCAAAAATGTTGCCAAAAGCTTGCAAATGATCCCATGAAAGTGTTAGCGGTCAAAATAGAAGGCTTTTTATCACAGGACAGGAAATCAGCCCTCGACAACTTAACCGGCAGAAAAAGATTTCTTTCAAAAAATCCCTAAGCCCCGTGGTCACAATTTCATCAAAAATCTGACTTTCGGCTTTTCACTCAAAAATGGTGCCGCACGGTTGCAAATGCTCCCCTGAGAGGTCTGGTGGTCGAAACAGAAGCCTTTTTATCACAGGACAAGAAATCAGCCCTCGCCTACTTAACCGGCAGAAAAAGATTTTTTTGAAAAAATCCCTAAGCCCCGGGGTCACAATTTCATAAAAAATCTGACTTTCGGCTTTTCACTCAAAAATGGTGCTGCACGGTTGCAAATTCTCCCCTGAGAGGTTTGGCGGTCGAAACAGAAGGCTTTTTATCACAGGACAAGAAATCAGCCCTTGACAACTTAACCGGCAGAAAAAGATTTCTTTGAAAAAATCCCTAAGCCCCGGGGTCACAATTTCAGCAAAAATCAGACTTTCGGCTTTTCACTCAAAAATTGTGCCGAACGGTTGCAAATGCTCCCCTGAGAGGTTTGGTGGTCGAAACAGAAGGCTTTTTATAACAGGACAAGAAATCAGCCCTCGACAACTTAACCGGCAGAAAAAGATTTTTTTGAAAAAAATCCCTAAGGCCTGGGGTCACAATTTCATAAAGAATCTGACTTTTGGCAATTCACTCAAAAATGGTGCCAAAAGGTTGCAAATGCTCCCCTGAAAGGGTCAGCGGTCAAAAGAGAAGGCTTTTTATCACAGGACGAGAAATCAGCCCTCGACAACTTAAACGGCAGAAAATGATTTTTTTGAAAAAATCCCTAAGCCCCGGGGTCACAATTTCATCAAAAATGTGACTTTCGGCAATTCACTCAAAAATGTTGCCAAACGGTTGTAAATGCTCCCCTGAAAGGGTTGGCGGTCGAAATAGAAGGCCTTTTATCACAGGACAAGAAATAAGGCCTCGACAACTAAAACGGCAGAAAATAATTTTTTTGAAAAAATCTCTAAGCCCCGGGGTCACAATTACATAAAAAATGTGACTTTTGGAAATTCACTCAAAAATGGTGCGAAAAGGTGGCAAATGCTCACATGAAAGTGTTAGCGGTCAGAACAGAAGGCTTTTGATCACAGGACAAGAAATCAGCCCTCGACAACTTAACCGGCAGAAAATGATTTTTTTGAAAAAATCCCTAAGCCCCGGGGTGACAATTTCAGCAAAAATCTGACTTTCGGCTTTTCACTCAAAAATGGTCCGCACAGTTGCAAATGCTCCCCTGAGAGGTTTGGAGGTCGAAACAGAAGGCCTTTTATCACAGGACAAGAAATCATCCCTCGCCGACTTAACCGGCAGAAAAAGATTTTTTTGAAAAAATCCCTAAGCCCCGGAGTCACAATTTCATCAAAAATTTGACTTTTGGCAATTCACTCAAAAATGGTGCCAAAAGGTTGCAAATGCTCCCCTGAAAGGGTCAGCGGTCAAAACAGAAGGCTTTTTATAACAGGACAAGAAATCAGCCCTCGACAACTTAACCGGCAGAAAATTATTTTTTTGAAAAAATCCCTAAGCCCCGGGCTCACAATTTCATCAAAAATGTGACTTTCGGCAATTCACTCAAAAATGGTGCCAAACGCTTGTAAATGCTCCCCTGAGAGGTTTGGCGGTCGAAACAGAAGCCTTTTTATCAAAGGACAAGAAATCAGCCCTCGCAAACTTATCCGGCAGAAAAAGATTTTTTTTAAAAATATCCCTATGCCCCGGGGTCACAATTTCATCAAAAATGTGACTTTCCGCTTTTCACTCAAAAATGGTGCCGAATTGTTGCAAATGCTCCCCTGAGAGGTTTGGCGGTCGAAACAGAAGGCTTTTTATCACAGGACAAGAAATCAGCCCACGACAACTTAACCGGCAGAAAAAAATTTCTTTGAAAAAATCTCTAAGCCCCGGGGTCACAATTTCATCAAAAATCTGACTTTTGGCAATTCACTCAAAAATGTTGCCAAAAGCTTGCAAATGCTCCCATGAAAGTGTTAGCGGTCAAAATAGAAGGCTTTTTATCACAGGAGAAGAAATCAGCCCTCGACAACTTAACCGGCAGAAAAAGGGTTTTTGAAAAATCCCTAAGCCCCGTGGTCACAATTTCATCAAAAATCTGACTTTCGGCTTTTCACTCAAAAATGGTGCCGAACGGTTGCAAATGCTCCCCTGAGAGGTTTGGCGGTCGAAACAGAAGGCTTTTTATCACAGGACAAGAAATCAGCCCTCGACAACTTAACCGGCAGAAAAAAATTTCTTTGAAAAAATCTCTAAGCCCCGGCGTCACAATTTCATCAAAAATTTGACTTTTGGCAATTCACTCAAATATGGTGCCAAACGGTTGTAAATGCTCCCCTGAGAGGTTTGGCGGTCGAAACAGAAGGCTTTTTATCACAGGACAAAAAATCATCCCTCGCCGACTTAACCGGTAGAAAAAGATTTTTTTGAAAAAAAACCCTAAGCCCCGGGGTCACAATTTCAGCAAAAATCTGACTTTCGGCTTTTCACTCAAAAATGGTGCCAAAAGTTTGCACATGCTCCCATGAAAGTGTTAGCGGTCAAAACAGAAGGCTTTTTATCACAGGACAAGAAATCAGCCCTCGAAAAACTTAACAGGCAGAAAAAAGATTTTTTTGAAAAAATCCCTAATCCCCGGGGTCACAATTTCATCAAAAATCTGACTTTCGGTAATTCACTCAAAAATGGTGCCGAACAGTTACAAATGCTCCCCTGAAAGGTTTGGCGGTCGAAACAGAAGGCTTTTTATCACAGGACAAGAAATCAGCCCTCGACAACTTAACCGGCAGAAAAAGATTCCTTTGAAAAAATCCCTAAGCCCCAGGGTCACAATTTCAGCAAAAATCTGACTTTCGGCAAATCACTCAAAAATGGTGACAAACGTTTGTAAAAAATCCCCTGAGAGGTTTGGCGGTCGAAAGAGAAGCCTTTTTATCAAAGGACAAGAAATCAGCCCTCGACAACTTAACCGGCAGAAAATAATTTTTTTGAAAAAATCCCTAAGCCCCGGGGTCACAATTTCATCAAAAATGTGACTTTGGTAATTCACTCAAAAATGGTGCCAAACGATTGTAAATGCTCCCCTGAGAGGTTTGGCGGTCGAAACAGAAGGCTTTTTATCACAGGACAAGAAATCAGCCCTCGACAACTTAACCGGCAGAAAAAAAATTCTTTGAAAAAATCTCTAACCCCCGGCGTCACAATTTCATCAAAAATTTGACTTTTGGCAATTCACTCAAATATGGTGCCAAACGGTTGTAAATGCTCCCCTGAGAGGTTTGGCGGTCGAAACAGAAGGCTTTTTATCACAGGACAAAAAATCACCCCTCGCCAACTTAACCGGTAGAAAAAGATTTCTTTGAAAAAATCCCTAAGCCCCGGGGTCACAATTTCATCAAAAATGTGACTTTCCGCTTTTCACTCAAAAATGGTGCCGAATTGTTGCAAATGCTCCCCTGAGAGGTTTGGCGGTCGAAACAGAAGGCTTTTTATCACAGGACAAGAAATCAGCCCTCGACAACTTAACCGGCAGAAAAAAATTTCTTTGAAAAAATCTCTAAGCCCCGGGGTCACAATTTCATCAAAAATCTGACTTTTGGCAATTCACTCAAAAATGTTGCCAAAAGCTTGCAAATGCTCCCATGAAAGTGTTAGCGGTCAAAACAGAAGGCTTTTTATCACAGGAGAAGAAATCAGCCCTCGACAACTTAACCGGCAGAAAAAGGGTTTTTGAAAAATCCCTAAGCCCCGTGGTCACAATTTCATCAAAAATCTGACTTTCGGCTTTTCACTCAAAAATGGTGCCGAACGGTTGCAAATGCTCCCCTGAGAGGTTTGGCGGTCGAAACAGAAGGCTTTTTATCACAGGACAAGAAATCAGCCCTCGACAACTTAACCGGCAGAAAAAAATTTCTTTGAAAAAATCTCTAAGCCCCGGCGTCACAATTTCATCAAAAATTTGACTTTTGGCAATTCACTCAAATATGGTGCCAAACGGTTGTAAATGCTCCCCTGAGAGGTTTGGCGGTCGAAACAGAAGGCTTTTTATCACAGGACAAAAAATCATCCCTCGCCGACTTAACCGGTAGAAAAAGATTTTTTTGAAAAAAAACCCTAAGCCCCGGGGTCACAATTTCAGCAAAAATCTGACTTTCGGCTTTTCACTCAAAAATGGTGCCAAAAGTTTGCACATGCTCCCATGAAAGTGTTAGCGGTCAAAACAGAAGGCTTTTTATCACAGGACAAGAAATCAGCCCTCGAAAAACTTAACAGGCAGAAAAAAGATTTTTTTGAAAAAATCCCTAATCCCCGGGGTCACAATTTCATCAAAAATCTGACTTTCGGTAATTCACTCAAAAATGGTGCCGAACAGTTACAAATGCTCCCCTGAAAGGTTTGGCGGTCGAAACAGAAGGCTTTTTATCACAGGACAAGAAATCAGCCCTCGACAACTTAACCGGCAGAAAAAGATTCCTTTGAAAAAATCCCTAAGCCCCAGGGTCACAATTTCAGCAAAAATCTGACTTTCGGCAAATCACTCAAAAATGGTGACAAACGTTTGTAAAAAATCCCCTGAGAGGTTTGGCGGTCGAAAGAGAAGCCTTTTTATCACAGGACAAGAAATCAGCCCTCGACAACTTAACCGGCAGAAAATAATTTTTTTGAAAAAATCCCTAAGCCCCGGGGTCACAATTTCATCAAAAATGTGACTTTGGTAATTCACTCAAAAATGGTGCCAAACGATTGTAAATGCTCCCCTGAGAGGTTTGGCGGTCGAAACAGAAGGCTTTTTATCACAGGACAAGAAATCAGCCCTCGACAACTTAACCGGCAGAAAAAAAATTCTTTGAAAAAATCTCTAACCCCCGGCGTCACAATTTCATCAAAAATTTGACTTTTGGCAATTCACTCAAATATGGTGCCAAACGGTTGTAAATGCTCCCCTGAGAGGTTTGGCGGTCGAAACAGAAGGCTTTTTATCACAGGACAAAAAATCACCCCTCGCCAACTTAACCGGTAGAAAAAGATTTCTTTGAAAAAATCCCTAAGCCCCGGGGTCACAATTTCATCAAAAATGTGACTTTCCGCTTTTCACTCAAAAATGGTGCCGAATTGTTGCAAATGCTCCCCTGAGAGGTTTGGCGGTCGAAACAGAAGGCTTTTTATCACAGGACAAGAAATCAGCCCTCGACAACTTAACCGGCAGAAAAAAATTTCTTTGAAAAAATCTCTAAGCCCCGGGGTCACAATTTCATCAAAAATCTGACTTTTGGCAATTCACTCAAAAATGTTGCCAAAAGCTTGCAAATGCTCCCATGAAAGTGTTAGCGGTCAAAACAGAAGGCTTTTTATCACAGGAGAAGAAATCAGCCCTCGACAACTTAACCGGCAGAAAAAGGGTTTTTGAAAAATCCCTAAGCCCCGTGGTCACAATTTCATCAAAAATCTGACTTTCGGCTTTTCACTCAAAAATGGTGCCGAACGGTTGCAAATGCTCCCCTGAGAGGTTTGGCGGTCGAAACAGAAGGCTTTTTATCACAGGACAAGAAATCAGCCCTCGACAACTTAACCGGCAGAAAAAAATTTCTTTGAAAAAATCTCTAAGCCCCGGCGTCACAATTTCATCAAAAATTTGACTTTTGGCAATTCACTCAAATATGGTGCCAAACGGTTGTAAATGCTCCCCTGAGAGGTTTGGCGGTCGAAACAGAAGGCTTTTTATCACAGGACAAAAAATCATCCCTCGCCGACTTAACCGGTAGAAAAAGATTTTTTTGAAAAAAAACCCTAAGCCCCGGGGTCACAATTTCAGCAAAAATCTGACTTTCGGCTTTTCACTCAAAAATGGTGCCAAAAGTTTGCACATGCTCCCATGAAAGTGTTAGCGGTCAAAACAGAAGGCTTTTTATCACAGGACAAGAAATCAGCCCTCAAAAAACTTAACAGGCAGAAAAAAGATTTTTTTGAAAAAATCCCTAATCCCCGGGGTCACAATTTCATCAAAAATCTGACTTTCGGTAATTCACTCAAAAATGGTGCCGAACAGTTACAAATGCTCCCCTGAAAGGTTTGGCGGTCGAAACAGAAGGCTTTTTATCACAGGACAAGAAATCAGCCCTCGACAACTTAACCGGCAGAAAAAGATTCCTTTGAAAAAATCCCTAAGCCCCAGGGTCACAATTTCAGCAAAAATCTGACTTTCGGCAAATCACTCAAAAATGGTGACAAACGTTTGTAAAAACTCCCCTGAGAGGTTTGGCGGTCGAAAGAGAAGCCTTTTTATCACAGGACAAGAAATCAGCCCTCGACAACTTAACCGGCAGAAAAAAATTTCTTTGAAAAAATCTCTAAGCCCCGGGGTCACAATTTCATCAAAAATCTGACTTTTGGCAATTCACTCAAAAATGTTGCCAAAAGCTTGCAAATGCTCCCATGAAAGTGTTAGCGGTCAAAATAGAAGGCTTTTTATCACAGGAGAAGAAATCAGCCCTCGACAACTTAACCGGCAGAAAAAGGGTTTTTGAAAAATCCCTAAGCCCCGTGGTCACAATTTCATCAAAAATCTGACTTTCGGCTTTTCACTCAAAAATGGTGCCGAACGGTTGCAAATGCTCCCCTGAGAGGTTTGGCGGTCGAAACAGAAGGCTTTTTATCACAGGACAAGAAATCAGCCCTCGACAACTTAACCGGCAGAAAAAGATTCCTTTGAAAAAATCCCTAAGCCCCAGGGTCACAATTTCAGCAAAAATCTGACTTTCGGCAAATCACTCAAAAATGGTGACAAACGTTTTTAAAAACTCCCCTGAGAGGTTTGGCGGTCGAAAGAGAAGCCTTTTTATCACAGGACAAGAAATCAGCCCTCGACAACTTAACCGGCAGAAAATAATTTTTTTGAAAAAATCCCTAAGCCCCGGGGTCACAATTTCATCAAAAATGTGACTTTGGTAATTCACTCAAAAATGGTGCCAAACGATTGTAAATGCTCCCCTGAGAGGTTTGGCGGTCGAAACAGAAGGCTTTTTATCACAGGACAAGAAATCAGCCCTCGACAACTTAACCGGCAGAAAAAAATTTCTTTGAAAAAATCTCTAAGCCCCGGGGTCACAATTTCATCAAAAATTTGACTTTTGGCAATTCACTCAAAAATGGTGCCAAAAGGTTGCAAATGCTCCCATGAAAGTGTTAGCGGTCAAAACAGAAGGCTTTTTATCACAGGACAAGAAATCAGCCCTCGACAACTTAACCGGCAGGAAAAAATTTCTTTGAAAAAATCTCTAAGCCCCGGCGTCACAATTTCATCAAAAATTTGACTTTTGGCAATTCACTCAAAAATGGTGCCAAACGGTTGTAAATGCTCCCCTGAGAGGTTTGGCGGTCGAAACAGAAGGCTTTTTATCACAGGACAAAAAATCATCCCTTGCCGACTTAACCGGTAGAAAAAGATTTCTTTGAAAAAATCCCTAAGCCCCGGGGTCAAAATTTCATCAAAAATCTGACTTTTGGCAATTCACTCAAAAATGGTGCCAAAAGGTTGCAAATGCTCCCCTGAAAGGGTCAGCGGTCAAAAGAGAAGGCTTTTTATCACAGGACGAGAAATCAGCCCTCGACAACTTAAACGGCAGAAAATGATTTTTTTGAAAAAATCCCTAAGCCCCGGGGTCACAATTTCATCAAAAATGTGACTTTCGGCAATTCACTCAAAAATGTTGCCAAACGGTTGTAAATGCTCCCCTGAAAGGGTTGGCGGTCGAAATAGAAGGCCTTTTATCACAGGACAAGAAATAAGGCCTCGACAACTAAAACGGCAGAAAATAATTTTTTTGAAAAAATCTCTAAGCCCCGGGGTCACAATTACATAAAAAATGTGACTTTTGGAAATTCACTCAAAAATGGTGCGAAAAGGTGGCAAATGCTCACATGAAAGTGTTAGCGGTCAGAACAGAAGGCTTTTGATCACAGGACAAGAAATCAGCCCTCGACAACTTAACCGGCAGAAAATGATTTTTTTGAAAAAATCCCTAAGCCCCGGGGTGACAATTTCAGCAAAAATCTGACTTTCGGCTTTTCACTCAAAAATGGTCCGCACAGTTGCAAATGCTCCCCTGAGAGGTTTGGAGGTCGAAACAGAAGGCCTTTTATCACAGGACAAGAAATCATCCCTCGCCGACTTAACCGGCAGAAAAAGATTTTTTTGAAAAAATCCCTAAGCCCCGGAGTCACAATTTCATCAAAAATTTGACTTTTGGAAATTCACTCAAAAATGGTGCCAAAAGGTTGCAAATGCTCCCCTGAAAGGGTCAGCGGTCAAAACAGAAGGCTTTTTATAACAGTACAAGAAATCAGCCCTCGACAACTTAACCGGCAGAAAATTATTTTTTTGAAAAAATCCCTAAGCCCCGGGCTCACAATTTCATCAAAAATGTGACTTTCGGCAATTCACTCAAAAATGGTGCCAAACGCTTGTAAATGCTCCCCTGAGAGGTTTGGCGGTCGAAACAGAAGCCTTTTTATCAAAGGACAAGAAATCAGCCCTCGCAAACTTATCCGGCAGAAAAAGATTTTTTTAAAAAATATCCCTATGCCCCGGGGTCACAATTTCATCAAAAATGTGACTTTCCGCTTTTCACTCAAAAATGGTGCCGAATTGTTGCAAATGCTCCCCTGAGAGGTTTGGCGGTCGAAACAGAAGGCTTTTTATCACAGGACAAGAAATCAGCCCACGACAACTTAACCGGCAGAAAAAAATTTCTTTGAAAAAATCTCTAAGCCCCGGGGTCACAATTTCATCAAAAATCTGACTTTTGGCAATTCACTCAAAAATGTTGCCAAAAGCTTGCAAATGCTCCCATGAAAGTGTTAGCGGTCAAAATAGAAGGCTTTTTATCACAGGAGAAGAAATCAGCCCTCGACAACTTAACCGGCAGAAAAAGGGTTTTTGAAAAATCCCTAAGCCCCGTGGTCACAATTTCATCAAAAATCTGACTTTCGGCTTTTCACTCAAAAATGGTGCCGAACGGTTGCAAATGCTCCCCTGAGAGGTTTGGCGGTCGAAACAGAAGGCTTTTTATCACAGGACAAGAAATCAGCCCTCGACAACTTAACCGGCAGAAAAAAATTTCTTTGAAAAAATCTCTAAGCCCCGGCGTCACAATTTCATCAAAAATTTGACTTTTGGCAATTCACTCAAATATGGTGCCAAACGGTTGTAAATGCTCCCCTGAGAGGTTTGGCGGTAGAAACAGAAGGCTTTTTATCACAGGACAAAAAATCATCCCTCGCCGACTTAACCGGTAGAAAAAGATTTCTTTGAAAAAATCTCTAAGCCCCGGGGTCAAAATTTCATCAAAAATATGACTTTTGGCAATTCACTCAAAAATGGTGCCAAAAGGTTGCAAATGCTCCCCTGAAAGGGTCAGCGGTCAAAAGAGAAGGCTTTTTATCACAGGACAAGATATAAGCCCTCGACAACTTAACCGGCAGAAAAAGATTTTTTTGAAAAAATCCCTAAGCCCCGGGGTCACAATTTCATCAAAAATGTGACTTTCGGCAAATCACTCAAAAATGTTGCCAAACGGTTGTAAATGCTCCCCTGAAACGGTTGGCGGTCGAAACAGAAGGCCTTTTATCACAGGACAAGAAATAAGGCCTCGACAACTAAAGCGGCAGAAAATAATTTTTTTGAAAAAATCAATAAGCCCCGGGGTCACAATTTCATCAAAAATGTGACTTTCGGCAATTCACTCAAAAATGTTGCCAAACGGTTGTAAATGCTCCCCTGAAAGGGTTGGCGGTCGAAACAGAAGGCCTTTTATCACAGGACAAGAAATAAGGCCTCGACAACTAAAGCGGCAGAAAATTTTTTTTTTGAAAAAATCCCTAAGCCCTGGAGTCACAATTTCATCAAAAATTTGACTTTTGGCAATTCACTCAAAAATGGTGCCAAAAGCTTGCAAATGCTCCCCTGAAAGGGTCAGCGGTCAAAACAGAAGGCTTTTTATCACAGGACAAGAAATCAGCCCTCGACAACTTAACCGGCAGAAAAAAATTTCTTTGAAAAAATCTCTAAGCCCCGGGGTCACAATTTCATCAAAAATTTGACTTTTGGCAATTCACTCAAAAATGGTGCCAAAAGGTTGCAAATGCTCCCATGAAAGTGTTAGCGGTCAAAACAGAAGGCTTTTTATCACAGGACAAGAAATCAGCCCTCGACAACTTAACCGGCAGAAAATTATTTTTTTGAAAAAATCCCTAAGCCCCGGGGTCACAATTTCATCAAAAATGTGACTTTCGGCAATTCACTCAAAAATGGTGCCAAACGCTTGTAAATGCTCCCCTGAGAGGTTTGGCGGTCGAAACAGAAGCCTTTTTATCAAAGGACAAGAAATCAGCCCTCGCAAACTTATCCGGCAGAAAAAGATTTTTTTAAAAAAAATCCCTATGCCCCGGGGTCACAATTTCATCAAAAATGTGACTTTCCGCTTTTCACTCAAAAATGGTGCCGAATTGTTGCAAATGCTCCCCTGAGAGGTTTGGCGGTCGAAACAGAAGGCTTTTTATCACAGGACAAGAAATCAGCCCTCGACAACTTAACCGGCAGAAAAAAATTTCTTTGAAAAAATCTCTAAGCCCCGGGGTCACAATTTCATCAAAAATCTGACTTTTGGCAATTCACTCAAAAATGTTGCCAAAAGCTTGCAAATGATCCCATGAAAGTGTTAGCGGTCAAAATAGAAGGCTTTTTATCACAGGACAGGAAATCAGCCCTCGACAACTTAACCGGCAGAAAAAGATTTCTTTCAAAAAATCCCTAAGCCCCGTGGTCACAATTTCATCAAAAATCTGACTTTCGGCTTTTCACTCAAAAATGGTGCCGCACGGTTGCAAATGCTCCCCTGAGAGGTCTGGTGGTCGAAACAGAAGCCTTTTTATCACAGGACAAGAAATCAGCCCTCGCCTACTTAACCGGCAGAAAAAGATTTTTTTGAAAAAATCCCTAAGCCCCGGGGTCACAATTTCATAAAAAATCTGACTTTCGGCTTTTCACTCAAAAATGGTGCTGCACGGTTGCAAATTCTCCCCTGAGAGGTTTGGCGGTCGAAACAGAAGGCTTTTTATCACAGGACAAGAAATCAGCCCTTGACAACTTAACCGGCAGAAAAAGATTTCTTTGAAAAAATCCCTAAGCCCCGGGGTCACAATTTCAGCAAAAATCAGACTTTCGGCTTTTCACTCAAAAATTGTGCCGAACGGTTGCAAATGCTCCCCTGAGAGGTTTGGTGGTCGAAACAGAAGGCTTTTTATAACAGGACAAGAAATCAGCCCTCGACAACTTAACCGGCAGAAAAAGATTTTTTTGAAAAAAATCCCTAAGGCCTGGGGTCACAATTTCATAAAGAATCTGACTTTTGGCAATTCACTCAAAAATGGTGCCAAAAGGTTGCAAATGCTCCCCTGAAAGGGTCAGCGGTCAAAAGAGAAGGCTTTTTATCACAGGACGAGAAATCAGCCCTCGACAACTTAAACGGCAGAAAATGATTTTTTTGAAAAAATCCCTAAGCCCCGGGGTCACAATTTCATCAAAAATGTGACTTTCGGCAATTCACTCAAAAATGTTGCCAAACGGTTGTAAATGCTCCCCTGAAAGGGTTGGCGGTCGAAATAGAAGGCCTTTTATCACAGGACAAGAAATAAGGCCTCGACAACTAAAACGGCAGAAAATAATTTTTTTGAAAAAATCTCTAAGCCCCGGGGTCACAATTACATAAAAAATGTGACTTTTGGAAATTCACTCAAAAATGGTGCGAAAAGGTGGCAAATGCTCACATGAAAGTGTTAGCGGTCAGAACAGAAGGCTTTTGATCACAGGACAAGAAATCAGCCCTCGACAACTTAACCGGCAGAAAATGATTTTTTTGAAAAAATCCCTAAGCCCCGGGGTGACAATTTCAGCAAAAATCTGACTTTCGGCTTTTCACTCAAAAATGGTCCGCACAGTTGCAAATGCTCCCCTGAGAGGTTTGGAGGTCGAAACAGAAGGCCTTTTATCACAGGACAAGAAATCATCCCTCGCCGACTTAACCGGCAGAAAAAGATTTTTTTGAAAAAATCCCTAAGCCCCGGAGTCACAATTTCATCAAAAATTTGACTTTTGGCAATTCACTCAAAAATGGTGCCAAAAGGTTGCAAATGCTCCCCTGAAAGGGTCAGCGGTCAAAACAGAAGGCTTTTTATAACAGGACAAGAAATCAGCCCTCGACAACTTAACCGGCAGAAAATTATTTTTTTGAAAAAATCCCTAAGCCCCGGGCTCACAATTTCATCAAAAATGTGACTTTCGGCAATTCACTCAAAAATGGTGCCAAACGCTTGTAAATGCTCCCCTGAGAGGTTTGGCGGTCGAAACAGAAGCCTTTTTATCAAAGGACAAGAAATCAGCCCTCGCAAACTTATCCGGCAGAAAAAGATTTTTTTAAAAAATATCCCTATGCCCCGGGGTCACAATTTCATCAAAAATGTGACTTTCCGCTTTTCACTCAAAAATGGTGCCGAATTGTTGCAAATGCTCCCCTGAGAGGTTTGGCGGTCGAAACAGAAGGCTTTTTATCACAGGACAAGAAATCAGCCCACGACAACTTAACCGGCAGAAAAAAATTTCTTTGAAAAAATCTCTAAGCCCCGGGGTCACAATTTCATCAAAAATCTGACTTTTGGCAATTCACTCAAAAATGTTGCCAAAAGCTTGCAAATGCTCCCATGAAAGTGTTAGCGGTCAAAATAGAAGGCTTTTTATCACAGGAGAAGAAATCAGCCCTCGACAACTTAACCGGCAGAAAAAGGGTTTTTGAAAAATCCCTAAGCCCCGTGGTCACAATTTCATCAAAAATCTGACTTTCGGCTTTTCACTCAAAAATGGTGCCGAACGGTTGCAAATGCTCCCCTGAGAGGTTTGGCGGTCGAAACAGAAGGCTTTTTATCACAGGACAAGAAATCAGCCCTCGACAACTTAACCGGCAGAAAAAAATTTCTTTGAAAAAATCTCTAAGCCCCGGCGTCACAATTTCATCAAAAATTTGACTTTTGGCAATTCACTCAAATATGGTGCCAAACGGTTGTAAATGCTCCCCTGAGAGGTTTGGCGGTAGAAACAGAAGGCTTTTTATCACAGGACAAAAAATCATCCCTCGCCGACTTAACCGGTAGAAAAAGATTTCTTTGAAAAAATCTCTAAGCCCCGGGGTCAAAATTTCATCAAAAATATGACTTTTGGCAATTCACTCAAAAATGGTGCCAAAAGGTTGCAAATGCTCCCCTGAAAGGGTCAGCGGTCAAAAGAGAAGGCTTTTTATCACAGGACAAGATATAAGCCCTCGACAACTTAACCGGCAGAAAAAGATTTTTTTGAAAAAATCCCTAAGCCCCGGGGTCACAATTTCATCAAAAATGTGACTTTCGGCAAATCACTCAAAAATGTTGCCAAACGGTTGTAAATGCTCCCCTGAAACGGTTGGCGGTCGAAACAGAAGGCCTTTTATCACAGGACAAGAAATAAGGCCTCGACAACTAAAGCGGCAGAAAATAATTTTTTTGAAAAAATCAATAAGCCCCGGGGTCACAATTTCATCAAAAATGTGACTTTCGGCAATTCACTCAAAAATGTTGCCAAACGGTTGTAAATGCTCCCCTGAAAGGGTTGGCGGTCGAAACAGAAGGCCTTTTATCACAGGACAAGAAATAAGGCCTCGACAACTAAAGCGGCAGAAAATTTTTTTTTTGAAAAAATCCCTAAGCCCTGGAGTCACAATTTCATCAAAAATTTGACTTTTGGCAATTCACTCAAAAATGGTGCCAAAAGCTTGCAAATGCTCCCCTGAAAGGGTCAGCGGTCAAAACAGAAGGCTTTTTATCACAGGACAAGAAATCAGCCCTCGACAACTTAACCGGCAGAAAAAAATTTCTTTGAAAAAATCTCTAAGCCCCGGGGTCACAATTTCATCAAAAATTTGACTTTTGGCAATTCACTCAAAAATGGTGCCAAAAGGTTGCAAATGCTCCCATGAAAGTGTTAGCGGTCAAAACAGAAGGCTTTTTATCACAGGACAAGAAATCAGCCCTCGACAACTTAACCGGCAGAAAATTATTTTTTTGAAAAAATCCCTAAGCCCCGGGGTCACAATTTCATCAAAAATGTGACTTTCGGCAATTCACTCAAAAATGGTGCCAAACGCTTGTAAATGCTCCCCTGAGAGGTTTGGCGGTCGAAACAGAAGCCTTTTTATCAAAGGACAAGAAATCAGCCCTCGCAAACTTATCCGGCAGAAAAAGATTTTTTTAAAAAAAATCCCTATGCCCCGGGGTCACAATTTCATCAAAAATGTGACTTTCCGCTTTTCACTCAAAAATGGTGCCGAATTGTTGCAAATGCTCCCCTGAGAGGTTTGGCGATCGAAACAGAAGGCTTTTTATCACAGGACAAGAAATCAGCCCTCGACAACTTAACCGGCAGAAAAAAATTTCTTTGAAAAAATCTCTAAGCCCCGGGGTCACAATTTCATCAAAAATCTGACTTTTGGCAATTCACTCAAAAATGTTGCCAAAAGCTTGCAAATGATCCCATGAAAGTGTTAGCGGTCAAAATAGAAGGCTTTTTATCACAGGACAGGAAATCAGCCCTCGACAACTTAACCGGCAGAAAAAGATTTCTTTCAAAAAATCCCTAAGCCCCGTGGTCACAATTTCATCAAAAATCTGACTTTCGGCTTTTCACTCAAAAATGGTGCCGCACGGTTGCAAATGCTCCCCTGAGAGGTCTGGTGGTCGAAACAGAAGCCTTTTTATCACAGGACAAGAAATCAGCCCTCGCCTACTTAACCGGCAGAAAAAGATTTTTTTGAAAAAATCCCTAAGCCCCGGGGTCACAATTTCATAAAAAATCTGACTTTCGGCTTTTCACTCAAAAATGGTGCTGCACGGTTGCAAATTCTCCCCTGAGAGGTTTGGCGGTCGAAACAGAAGGCTTTTTATCACAGGACAAGAAATCAGCCCTTGACAACTTAACCGGCAGAAAAAGATTTCTTTGAAAAAATCCCTAAGCCCCGGGGTCACAATTTCAGCAAAAATCAGACTTTCGGCTTTTCACTCAAAAATTGTGCCGAACGGTTGCAAATGCTCCCCTGAGAGGTTTGGTGGTCGAAACAGAAGGCTTTTTATAACAGGACAAGAAATCAGCCCTCGACAACTTAACCGGCAGAAAAAGATTTTTTTGAAAAAAATCCCTAAGGCCTGGGGTCACAATTTCATAAAGAATCTGACTTTCGGCAATTCACTGAAAAACGGTGCCAAACGGTTGTAAATGCTCCCCTGAGAGGTTTGGCGTTCGAAACAGAATCCTTTTTAGTAAAGGACAAGAAATCAGCCCTCGCCAACTTTTCCGGCAGAAAAAGATTTTTTTGAAAAAATCCCTAAGCCCCGGGGTCACAATTTCAGCAAAAATCTGACTTTCGGCTTTTCACTCAAAAATGGTGCCGAACGGTTGCAAATGCTCCCCTGAGAGGTTTGTTGGTCGTAATAGAAGGCTTTTTATCACAGGACAAGAAATCAGCCCTCGACAACTTAACCGGCAGAAAAAATTTTCTTTGAAAAAATATTTAAGCCACAATTTCACAAGGTCACAATTTCATCAAAAGTTTGACTTTCGGCAAATCACTCAAAAATGGTGACAAACGTTTGTAAATGCTCCCCTGAGAGGTTTGGCGGTCGAAAGAGAAGCCTTTTTATCAAAGGACAAGAAATCAGCCCTCGACAACTTAACCGGCAGAAAATAATTTTTTTGAAAAAATCCCTAAGCCCCGGGGTCACAATTTCATCAAAAATGTCACTTTTGCTAATTCACTCAAAAATGTTGCCAAACGGTTGTAAATGCTCCCCTGAGAGGTTTGGCGGTAGAAACAGAAGGCTTTTTATCACAGGACAAGAAATCATCCCTCGCCGACTTAACCGGCAGAAAAAGATTTTTTTGAAAAAACCCCTAAGCCCCGGGGTCACAATTTCAGCAAAAATCTGACTTTCGGCTTTTCACTCAAAAATGGTGCCGCACGGTTGCAAATGCTCCCCTGAGAGGTTTGGCGGTCGAAACAGAAGCCTTTTTATCACAGGACAAGAAATCAGCCCTCGACAACTTAACCGGCAGAAAAATATTTTTTTGAAAAAATCCCTAATCCCCAGGGTCACAATTTCATCAAAAATGTGACTTTTTGCAATTCACTCAAAAATGGTGCCAAAAGTTTGCACATGCTCCCATGAAAGTGTTAGCGGTCAAAACAGAAGGCTTTTTATCACAGGACAAGAAATCAGCCCTCGAAAAACTTAACAGGCAGAAAAAAGATTTTTTTGAAAAAATCCCTAATCCCCGGGGTCACAATTTCATCAAAAATGTGACTTTCGGTAATTCACTCAAAAATGGTGCCGAACAGTTACAAATGCTCCCCTGAAAGGTTTGGCGGTCGAAACAGAAGGCTTTTTATCACAGGACAAGAAATCAGCCCTCGAACCCTTAACCGGCAGAAAAAGATTTCTTTGAAAAAATCCCTAAGCCCCAGGGTCACAATTTCAGCAAAAATCTGACTTTCGGCTTTTCACTCAAAAATGGTGCCGCACAGTTGCAAATGCTCCCCTGAGAGGTTTGGTGGTCGAAACAGAAGCCTTTTTATCACAGGACAAGAAATCAGCCCTCGCCTACTTAACCGGCAGAAAAAGATTTTTTTGAAAAAATCCCTAAGCCCCGGGGTCACAATTTCATAAAAAATCTGACTTTCGGCTTTTCACTCAAAAATGGTGCCGCACGGTTGCAAATGCTCCCCTGAGAGGTTTGGTGGTCGAAACAGAAGGCTTTTTATAACAGGACAAGAAATCAGCCCTCGACAACTTAACCGGCAGAAAAAGATTTTTTTGAAAAAAATCCCTAAGGCCTGGGGTCACAATTTCATAAAAAATCTGACTTTCGGCAATTCACTGAAAAACGGTGTCAAACGGTTGTAAATGCTCCCCTGAGAGGTTTGGCGGTCGAAACAGAATCCTTTTTAGTAAAGGACAAGAAATCAGCCCTCGCCAACTTTTCCGGCAGAAAAAGATTTTTTTGAAAAAATTCCTAAGCCCCGGGGTCACAATTTCAGCAAAAATCTGACTTTCGGCTTTTCACTCAAAAATGGTGCCGAACGGTTGCAAATGCTCCCCTGAGAGGTTTGTTGGTCGTAATAGAAGGCTTTTTATCACAGGACAAGAAATCAGCCCTCGACAACTTAACCGGCAGAAAAAAATTTCTTTGAAAAAATATTTAAGCCAAAATTTCACAAGGTCACAATTTCATCAAATGTTTGACTTTCGGCAAATCACTCAAAAATGGTGACAAACGTTTGTAAATGCTCCCCTGAGAGGTTTGGCGGTTGAAAGAGAAGCCTTTTTATCAAAGGACAAGAAATCAGCCCTCGACAACTTAACCGGCAGAAAATAATTTTTTTGAAAAAATCCCTAAGCCCCGGGGTCACAATTTCATCAAAAATGTGACTTTTGCAAATTCACTCAAAAATGGTGCCAAACGGTTGTAAATGCTCCCCTGAGAGGTTTGGCGGTCGAAACAGAAGGCTTTTTATCACAGGAAAAGAAATCAGCCCTCGACAACTTAACCGGCAGAAAATTTTTTTTTTGAAAAAATCCCTAAGCGCCGGAGTCACAATTTCATCAAAAATTTGACTTTTTGCAATTCACTCAAAAATGGTGCCAAAAGCTTGCAAATGCTCCCCTGAAAGGGTCAGCGGTCAAAACAGAAGGCTTTTTATCACAGGACAAGAAATCAGCCCTCGACAACTTAACCGGTAGAAAAAAATTTCTTTGAAAAAATCTCTAAGCCCCGGGGTCACAATTTCATCAAAAATTTGACTTTTGGCAATTCACTCAAAAATGGTGCCAAAAGGTTGCAAATGCTCCCATGAAAGTGTTAGCGGTCAAAATAGAAGGCTTTTTATCACAGGAGAAGAAATCAGCCCTCGACAAATTAACCGGCAGGAAAAGGGTTTTTGAAAAAATCCCTAAGCCCCGGGGTCACAATTTCATCAAAAATCTGACTTTCGGCTTTTCACTCAAAAATGGTGCCGAACGGTTGCAAATGCTCCCCTGAGAGGTTTGGCGATCGAAACAGAAGGCTTTTTATCACAGGACAAGAAATCAGCCCTCGACAACTTAACCGGCAGAAAAAAATTTCTTTGAAAAAATCTCTAAGCCCCGGCGTCACAATTTCATCAAAAATTTGACTTTTGGCAATTCACTCAAAAATGGTGCCAAACGGTTGTAAATGCTCCCCTGAGAGGTTTGGCGGTCGAAACAGAAGGCTTTTTA
The DNA here is from genome assembly GCF_965112155.1 of Podarcis liolepis. NCBI lineage: Eukaryota > Metazoa > Chordata > Lepidosauria > Squamata > Lacertidae > Podarcis > Podarcis liolepis. The sequence goes on along the minus strand of NC_139559.1, from coordinate 82,269,782 downwards.
TCACAGGACAAAAAATCATCCCTCGCCGACTTAACCGGTAGAAAAAGATTTCTTTGAAAAAATCTCTAAGCCCCGGCGTCACAATTTCATCAAAAATTTGACTTTTGGCAATTCACTCAAAAATGGTGCCAAAAGGTTGCAAATGCTCCCATGAAAGTGTTAGCGGTCAAAATAGAAGGCATTTTATCACAGGAGAAGAAATCAGCCCTCGACAACTTAACCGGCAGAAAAAGGGTTTTTGAAAAAATCCCTAAGCCCCGGGGTCACAATTTCATCAAAAATCTGACTTTCGGCTTTTCAATCAAAAATGGTGCCGAACGCTTGTAAATGCTCCCCTGAGAGGTTTGGCGGTCGAAACAGAAGGCTTTTTATCACAGGACAAGAAATCAGCCCTCGACAACTTAACCGGCAGAAAAAAATTTCTTTGAAAAAATCTCTAAGCCCCGGCGTCACAATTTCATCAAAAATTTGACTTTTGGCAATTCACTCAAAAATGGTGCCAAACGGTTGTAAATGCTCCCCTGAGAGGTTTGGCGGTCGAAACAGAAGGCTTTTTATCACAGGACAAGAAATCAGCCCTCGACAACTTAACCGGCAGAAAAAAATTTCTTTGAAAAAATCTCTAAGCCCCGGGGTCACAATTTCATCAAAAATTTGACTTTTGGCAATTCACTCAAAAATGGTGCCAAAAGGTTGCAAATGCTCCCATGAAAGTGTTAGCGGTCAAAATAGAAGGCTTTTTATCACAGGAGAAGAAATCAGCCCTCGACAACTTAACCGGCAGAAAAAGGGTTTTTGAAAAAATCCCTAAGCCCCGGGGTCACAATTTCATCAAAAATCTGACTTTCGGCTTTTCACTCAAAAATGGTGCCGAACGGTTGCAAATGCTCCCCTGAGAGGTTTGGCGGTCGAAACAGAAGGCTTTTTATCACAGGACAAGAAATCAGCCCTCGACAACTTAACCGGCAGAAAAAAATTTCTTTGAAAAAATCTCTAAGCCCCGGCGTCACAATTTCATCAAAAATTTGACTTTTGGCAATTCACTCAAAAATGGTGCCAAACGGTTGTAAATGCTCCCCTGAGAGGTTTGGCGGTCGAAACAGAAGGCTTTTTATCACAGGACAAAAAATCATCCCTCGCCGACTTAACCGGTAGAAAAAGATTTCTTTGAAAAAATCTCTAAGCCCCGGCGTCACAATTTCATCAAAAATTTGACTTTTGGCAATTCACTCAAAAATGGTGCCAAAAGGTTGCAAATGCTCCCATGAAAGTGTTAGCGGTCAAAATAGAAGGCTTTTTATCACAGGAGAAGAAATCAGCCCTCGACAACTTAACCGGCAGAAAAAGGGTTTTTGAAAAAATCCCTAAGCCCCGGGGTCACAATTTCATCAAAAATCTGACTTTCGGCTTTTCACTCAAAAATGGTGCCGAACGCTTGTAAATGCTCCCCTGAGAGGTTTGGCGGTCGAAACAGAAGGCTTTTTATCACAGGACAAGAAATCAGCCCTCGACAACTTAACCGGCAGAAAAAAATTTCTTTGAAAAAATCTCTAAGCCCCGGCGTCACAATTTCATCAAAAATTTGACTTTTGGCAATTCACTCAAAAATGGTGCCAAACGGTTGTAAATGCTCCCCTGAGAGGTTTGGCGGTCGAAACAGAAGGCTTTTTATCACAGGACAAGAAATCAGCCCTCGACAACTTAACCGGCAGAAAATTTTTTTTTTGAAAAAATCCCTAAGCCCCGGAGTCACAATTTCATCAAAAATTTGACTTTTGGCAATTCACTCAAAAATGGTGCCAAAAGCTTGCAAATGCTCCCCTGAAAGGGTCAGCGGTCAAAACAGAAGGCTTTTTATCACAGGACAAGAAATCAGCCCTCGACAACTTAACCGGCAGAAAAAAATTTCTTTGAAAAAATCTCTAAGCCCCGGGGTCACAATTTCATCAAAAATTTGACTTTTGGCAATTCACTCAAAAATGGTGCCAAAAGGTTGCAAATGCTCCCATGAAAGTGTTAGCGGTCAAAATAGAAGGCTTTTTATCACAGGAGAAGAAATCAGCCCTCGACAACTTAACCGGCAGAAAAAGGGTTTTTGAAAAAATCCCTAAGCCCCGGGGTCACAATTTCATCAAAAATCTGACTTTCGGCTTTTCACTCAAAAATGGTGCCGAACGCTTGTAAATGCTCCCCTGAGAGGTTTGGCGGTCGAAACAGAAGGCTTTTTATCACAGGACAAGAAATCAGCCCTCGACAACTTAACCGGCAGAAAAAAATTTCTTTGAAAAAATCTCTAAGCCCCGGCGTCACAATTTCATCAAAAATTTGACTTTTGGCAATTCCCCCCAGAATGGTGCCAAACGGTTGTAAATGCTCCCCTGAGAGGTTTGGCGGTCGAAACAGAAGGCTTTTTATCACAGGACAAAAAATCATCCCTCGCCGACTTAACCGGTAGAAAAAGATTTCTTTGAAAAAATCCCTAAGCCCCGGGCTCAAAATTTCATCAAAAATCTGACTTTTGGCAATTCACTCAAAAATGGTGCCAAAAGGTTGCAAATGCTCCCCTGAAAGGGTCAGCGGTCAAAAGAGAAGGCTTTTTATCACAGGACAAGAAATCAGCCCTCGACAACTTAACCGGCAGAAAATGTTTTTTTTGAAAAAATCCCTAAGCCCCGGGGTCACAATTTCATCAAAAATGTGACTTTCGGCAATTCACTCAAAAATGTTGCCAAACGGTTGTAAATGCTCACCTGAAAGGGTTGGCGGTCGAAACAGAAGGCCTTTTATCACAGGACAAGAAATAAGGCCTCGACAACTAAAGCGGCAGAAAATAATTTTTTTGAAAAAATCTCTAAGCCCCGGGGTCACAATTTCATAAAAAATGTGACTTTTGGAAATTCACTCAAAAATGGTGCGAAAAGGTGGCAAATGCTCACATGAAAGTGTTAGCGGTCAGAACAGAAGGCCTTTTATCACAGGACAAAAAATCAGCCCTCGACAACTTAACCCGCAGAAAAAAAATTCTTTGAAAAAATCTCTAAGCCACAATTTCACAAGGTCACAATTTCAGCAAAAATTTGACTTTTGGCAATTCACTCAAAAATGGTGCCAAAAGGTTGCAAATTCTCCCCTGAAAGGGTCAGCGGTCAAAAGAGAAGGTTTCTTATCACAGGACAAGAAATCAGCCCTCGGACAACTTAACAGGCAGAAAAAAGATTTTTTTGAAAAAATCCCTAATCCCCGGGGTCACAATTTTATCAAAAATCTGACTTTCGGTAATTCACTCAAAAATGGTGCCGAACAGTTACAAATGCTCCCCTGAGAGGTTTGGCGGTCAGAACAGAAGGCTTTTGATCACAGGACAAGAAATCAGCCCTCGACAACTTAACCGGCAGATAATGATTTTTTTCAAAAAAATCCCAAAGCCCCGGGGTCACAATTTCATAAAAAATCTGACTTTCGGATTTTCACTCAAAAATGGTGCCGAACGGTTGCAAATGCTCCCCTGAGAGGTTTGGCGGTCGAAACAGAAGCCTTTTTTATCACAGGACAAGAAATCAGCCCTCGACAACTTAACCGGCCGAAAAAGATTTTTTTGAAAAAATCCCTAAGCCCCGGGGTCAAAATTTCATCAAAAATCTGACTTTTGGCAATTCACTCAAAAATGGTGCCAAAAGGTTGCAAATTCTCCCGTGAAAGGGTCAGCGGTCAAAAGAGAAGGTTTCTTATCACAGGACAAGAAATCAGCCCTCGAAAAACTTAACAGGCAGAAAAAAGATTTTTTTGAAAAAATCCCTAATCCCCGGGGTCACAATTTTATCAAAAATCTGACTTTCGGTAATTCACTCAAAAATGGTGCCGAACAGTTACAAATGCTCCCCTGAGAGGTTTGGCTGTCGAAACAGAAGGCTTTTTATCACAGGACAAGAAATCAGCCCTCGACAACTTAACTGGCAGAAAAAAAATTCTTTGAAAAAATCCCTAAGCCCCGGGGTCACAATTTCAGCAAAAATCTGACTTTCGCCTTTTAACTCAAAAATGGTGCGAAAAGGTGGCAAATGCTCACATGAAAGTGTTAGCGGTCAGAACAGAAGGCTTTTTATAACAGGACAAGAAATCAGCCTTCGACAACTTAACCGGCAGAAAATGATTTTTTTGAAAAAATCCCTAAGCCCCGGGTTCACAATTTCAGCAAAAATCTGACTTTTGGCTTTTCACTCAAAAATGGTGCCGAACGGTTGCAAATGCTCCCCTGAGAGGTTTAGCGGTCGAAACAGAAGCCTTTTCATAACAGGACAAGAAATCAGCCCTCGACAACTTCACCGGCAGAAAATAATTTTTTTGAAAAAATCCCTAAGCCCCGGGGTCACAATTTCATCAAAAATGTGACTTTCGCTAATTCACTCAAAAATGGTACCAAACGGTTGTAAATGCTCCCCTGAGAGGTTTGGCGGTCGAAACAGAAGGCTTTTTATCACAGGACAAGAAATCAGCTGCGAAAACTTAACCGGCAGAAAAAAATTTCTTTGAAAAAATCTCTAAGCCCCGGAGTCACAATTTCATCAAATATTTGACTTTTGGCAATTCACTCAAAAATGTTGCCAAACGGTTGCAAATGCTCCCCTGAGAGGTTTGGCGGTCGAAACAGAAGCCTTTTTATCACAGGACAAGAAATCAGCACTCGCCGACTTAACCGGCAGAAAAAGATTTTTTTTGAAAAAAAATCCCTAAGCCCCGGGGTCACAATTTCATAAAAAATCTGCCTTTTGGATTTTCACTCAAAAATGATGCCGAACGGTTGCAAATGCTCCCCTGAGAGGTTTGGCGGTCGAAACAGAAGCCTTTTTTATCACAGGACAAGAAATCAGCCCTCAACAACTTAACCGGCAGAAAAAGATTTTTTTGTAAAAATCCCTAAGCCCCGGGGTCAAAATTTCATCAAAAATCTGACTTTTGGCAATTCACTCAAAAATGGTGCCAAAAGGTTGCAAATTCTCCCCTGAAAGGGTCAGCGGTCAAAACAGAAGGTTTCTTATCACAGGACAAGAAATCAGCCCTCGAAAAACTTAACAGGCAGAAAAAAGATTTTTTTGAAAAAATCCCTAAGCCCCGGGGTCACAATTTCATCAAAAATGTGACTTTTGCTAATTCACTCAAAAATGGTGCCAAAAGGTTGCACAGGCTCCCATGAAAGTTTTAGCGATCAAAATAGAAGGCTTTTTATCACAGAACAAGAAATCAGCCCTCGACAACTTAACCGGCAGAAAATAATTTCTTTGAAAAAATCCCTAAGCCCCGGGGTCACAATTTCATCAAAAATATGACTTTTGGCAATTCACTCAAAAATGTTGCCAAACGGTTGCATATGCTCCCCTGAGAGGTTTGGCGGTCGAAACAGAAGGCTTTTTATCACAGGACAAGAAATCATCCCTCACCGACTTAACCGGCAGAAAAAGATTTTTTTGAAAAAAACCCTAAGCCCCGGGGTCACAATTTCAGCAAAAATCTGACTTTCGGCTTTTCACTCAAAAATGGTGCCGAACGGTTGTAAATGCTCCCCTGAGAGGTTTGGCGGTCGAAACAGTAGGCATTTTATCACAGGACAAGAAATCAGCCCTCGACAACTTAACCCGCAGAAAAAAAATTCTTTGAAAAAATCTCTAAGCCACAATTTCACAAGGTCACAATTTCATCAAAAATTTGACTTTTTGCAATTCACTCAAAAATGGTGCCAAAAGGTTGCAAATGCTCCCATGAAAGTGTTAGCAGTCAAAACAGAAGGCTTTTTATCACAGGACAAGAAATCAGCCCTCGACAACTTAACCGGCAGAAAATAATTTTTTTGAAAAAATCCCTAAGCCCCGGGGTCACAATTTCATCAAAAATATGACTTTTGGCAATTCACTCAAAAATGTTGCCAAACGGTTGCATATGCTCCGCTGAGAGGTTTGGCAGTCGAAACAGAAGGCTTTTTATCACAGGACAAGAAATCAGCCCTCGACAACTTAACCGGCAGAAAAAGATTTTTTTGAAAAAAACCCTAAGCCCCAGGGTCACAATTTCAGCAAAAATCTGACTTTCGGCTTTTCACTCAAAAATGCTGCCGAACGGTTGCAAATGCTCCCATGAAAGGGTCAGCGGTCAAAACAGAAGGCTTTTTATCACAGGACAAGAAATCAGCCCTCGACAACTTAACCCGCCGAAAAAGATTTTTTTGATAAAAAACCTAAGCCCCGGGGTCACAATTTCATAAAAAATCTGACTTTCGGAAATTAACTCAAAAATGGTGCCGCACGGTTGCAAATGCTCCACTGAGAGGTTTGGCGGTCGAAACAGAAGCCTTTATATCACAGGACAAGAAATCAGCCCTCGCCGACTTAACTGGTAGAAAAAGATTTTTTTGAAAAAATCCCTAAGCCCCGGGGTCACAATTTCAGCAAAAATCTGACTTTCGGATTTTCACTCAAAAATGGTGCCGAACGGTTGCAAATGCTCCCCTGAGAGGTTTGGCGGTCGAAACAGAAGCCTTTTTTATCACAGGACAAGAAATCAGCCCTCGACAACTTAACCGGCCGAAAAAGATTTTTTTCAAAAAAATCCCAAAGCCCCGGGGTCACAATTTCATAAAAAATCTGACTTTCGGATTTTCACTCAAAAATGGTGCCGAACGGTTGCAAATGCTCCCCTGAGAGGTTTGGCGGTCGAAACAGAAGCCTTTTTTATCACAGGACAAGAAATCAGCCCTCGACAACTTAACCGGCCGAAAAAGATTTTTTTGAAAAAATCCCTAAGCCCCGGGGTCAAAATTTCATCAAAAATCTGACTTTTGGCAATTCACTCAAAAATGGTGCCAAAAGGTTGCAAATTCTCCCCTGAAAGGGTCAGCGGTCAAAAGAGAAGGTTTCTTATCACAGGACAAGAAATCAGCCCTCGAAAAACTTAACAGGCAGAAAAAAGATTTTTTTGAAAAAATCCCTAATCCCCGGGGTCACAATTTTATCAAAAATCTGACTTTCGGTAATTCACTCAAAAATGGTGCCGAACAGTTACAAATGCTCCCCTGAGAGGTTTGGCTGTCGAAACAGAAGGCTTTTTATCACAGGACAAGAAATCAGCCCTCGACAACTTAACCGGCAGAAAAAAAATTCTTTGAAAAAATCCCTAAGCCCCGGGGTCACAATTTCAGCAAAAATCTGACTTTCGCCTTTTAACTCAAAAATGGTGCGAAAAGGTGGCAAATGCTCACATGAAAGTGTTAGCGGTCAGAACAGAAGGCTTTTTATAACAGGACAAGAAATCAGCCTTCGACAACTTAACCGGCAGAAAATGATTTTTTTGAAAAAATCCCTAAGCCCCGGGTTCACAATTTCAGCAAAAATCTGACTTTTGGCTTTTCACTCAAAAATGGTGCCGAACGGTTGCAAATGCTCCCCTGAGAGGTTTAGCGGTCGAAACAGAAGCCTTTTCATAACAGGACAAGAAATCAGCCCTCGACAACTTCACCGGCAGAAAATAATTTTTTTGAAAAAATCCCTAAGCCCCGGGGTCACAATTTCATCAAAAATGTGACTTTCGCTAATTCACTCAAAAATGGTACCAAACGGTTGTAAATGCTCCCCTGAGAGGTTTGGCGGTCGAAACAGAAGGCTTTTTATCACAGGACAAGAAATCAGCTGCGAAAACTTAACCGGCAGAAAAAAATTTCTTTGAAAAAATCTCTAAGCCCCGGAGTCACAATTTCATCAAATATTTGACTTTTGGCAATTCACTCAAAAATGTTGCCAAACGGTTGCAAATGCTCCCCTGAGAGGTTTGGCGGTCGAAACAGAAGCCTTTTTATCACAGGACAAGAAATCAGCACTCGCCGACTTAACCGGCAGAAAAAGATTTTTTTTGAAAAAAAATCCCTAAGCCCCGGGGTCACAATTTCATAAAAAATCTGCCTTTTGGATTTTCACTCAAAAATGATGCCGAACGGTTGCAAATGCTCCCCTGAGAGGTTTGGCGGTCGAAACAGAAGCCTTTTTTATCACAGGACAAGAAATCAGCCCTCAACAACTTAACCGGCAGAAAAAGATTTTTTTGTAAAAATCCCTAAGCCCCGGGGTCAAAATTTCATCAAAAATCTGACTTTTGGCAATTCACTCAAAAATGGTGCCAAAAGGTTGCAAATTCTCCCCTGAAAGGGTCAGCGGTCAAAACAGAAGGTTTCTTATCACAGGACAAGAAATCAGCCCTCGAAAAACTTAACAGGCAGAAAAAAGATTTTTTTGAAAAAATCCCTAAGCCCCGGGGTCACAATTTCATCAAAAATGTGACTTTTGCTAATTCACTCAAAAATGGTGCCAAAAGGTTGCACAGGCTCCCATGAAAGTTTTAGCGATCAAAATAGAAGGCTTTTTATCACAGAACAAGAAATCAGCCCTCGACAACTTAACCGGCAGAAAAAAATTTCTTTGAAAAAATCCCTAAGCCCCGGGGTCACAATTTCATCAAAAATATGACTTTTGGCAATTCACTCAAAAATGTTGCCAAACGGTTGCATATGCTCCCCTGAGAGGTTTGGCGGTCGAAACAGAAGGCTTTTTATCACAGGACAAGAAATCATCCCTCACCGACTTAACCGGCAGAAAAAGATTTTTTTGAAAAAAACCCTAAGCCCCGGGGTCACAATTTCAGCAAAAATCTGACTTTCGGCTTTTCACTCAAAAATGGTGCCGAACGGTTGTAAATGCTCCCCTGAGAGGTTTGGCGGTCGAAACAGTAGGCATTTTATCACAGGACAAGAAATCAGCCCTCGACAACTTAACCCGCAGAAAAAAAATTCTTTGAAAAAATCTCTAAGCCACAATTTCACAAGGTCACAATTTCATCAAAAATTTGACTTTTTGCAATTCACTCAAAAATGGTGCCAAAAGGTTGCAAATGCTCCCATGAAAGTGTTAGCAGTCAAAACAGAAGGCTTTTTATCACAGGACAAGAAATCAGCCCTCGACAACTTAACCGGCAGAAAATAATTTTTTTGAAAAAATCCCTAAGCCCCGGGGTCACAATTTCATCAAAAATATGACTTTTGGCAATTCACTCAAAAATGTTGCCAAACGGTTGCATATGCTCCGCTGAGAGGTTTGGCGGTCGAAACAGAAGGCTTTTTATCACAGGACAAGAAATCAGCCCTCGACAACTTAACCGGCAGAAAAAGATTTTTTTGAAAAAAACCCTAAGCCCCAGGGTCACAATTTCAGCAAAAATCTGACTTTCGGCTTTTCACTCAAAAATGCTGCCGAACGGTTGCAAATGCTCCCATGAAAGGGTCAGCGGTCAAAACAGAAGGCTTTTTATCACAGGACAAGAAATCAGCCCTCGACAACTTAACCCGCCGAAAAAGATTTTTTTGATAAAAAACCTAAGCCCCGGGGTCACAATTTCATAAAAAATCTGACTTTCGGAAATTAACTCAAAAATGGTGCCGCACGGTTGCAAATGCTCCACTGAGAGGTTTGGCGGTCGAAACAGAAGCCTTTATATCACAGGACAAGAAATCAGCCCTCGCCGACTTAACTGGTAGAAAAAGATTTTTTTGAAAAAATCCCTAAGCCCCGGGGTCACAATTTCAGCAAAAATCTGACTTTCGGCTTTTCACTCAAAAATGCTGCCGAACGGTTGCAAATGCTCCCATGAAAGTGTTAGCAGTCAAAACAGAAGGCTTTTTATCACAGGACAAGAAATCAGCCCTCGACAACTTAACCGGCAGAAAATAATTTTTTTGAAAAAATCCCTAAGCCCCGGGGTCACAATTTCATCAAAAATATGACTTTTGGCAATTCACTCAAAAATGTTGCCAAACGGTTGCATATGCTCCGCTGAGAGGTTTGGCGGTCGAAACAGAAGGCTTTTTATCACAGGACAAGAAATCAGCCCTCGACAACTTAACCGGCAGAAAAAGGGTTTTTTCAAAAAAATCCCAAAGCCCCGGGGTCACAATTTCATAAAAAATCTGACTTTCGGATTTTCACTCAAAAATGGTGCCGAACGGTTGCAAATGCTCCCCTGAGAGGTTTGGCGGTCGAAACAGAAGCCTTTTTTATCACAGGACAAGAAATCAGCCCTCGACAACTTAACCGGCCGAAAAAGATTTTTTTGAAAAAATCCCTAAGCCCCGGGGTCAAAATTTCATCAAAAATCTGACTTTTGGCAATTCACTCAAAAATGGTGCCAAAAGGTTGCAAATTCTCCCCTGAAAGGGTCAGCGGTCAAAAGAGAAGGTTTCTTATCACAGGACAAGAAATCAGCCCTCGAAAAACTTAACAGGCAGAAAAAAGATTTTTTTGAAAAAATCCCTAATCCCCGGGGTCACAATTTTATCAAAAATCTGACTTTCGGTAATTCACTCAAAAATGGTGCCGAACAGTTACAAATGCTCCCCTGAGAGGTTTGGCTGTCGAAACAGAAGGCTTTTTATCACAGGACAAGAAATCAGCCCTCGACAACTTAACCGGCAGAAAAAAAATTCTTTGAAAAAATCCCTAAGCCCCGGGGTCACAATTTCAGCAAAAATCTGACTTTCGCCTTTTAACTCAAAAATGGTGCGAAAAGGTGGCAAATGCTCACATGAAAGTGTTAGCGGTCAGAACAGAAGGCTTTTTATAACAGGACAAGAAATCAGCCTTCGACAACTTAACCGGCAGAAAATGATTTTTTTGAAAAAATCCCTAAGCCCCGGGTTCACAATTTCAGCAAAAATCTGACTTTTGGCTTTTCACTCAAAAATGGTGCCGAACGGTTGCAAATGCTCCCCTGAGAGGTTTAGCGGTCGAAACAGAAGCCTTTTCATAACAGGACAAGAAATCAGCCCTCGACAACTTCACCGGCAGAAAATAATTTTTTTGAAAAAATCCCTAAGCCCCGGGGTCACAATTTCATCAAAAATGTGACTTTCGCTAATTCACTCAAAAATGGTACCAAACGGTTGTAAATGCTCCCCTGAGAGGTTTGGCGGTCGAAACAGAAGGCTTTTTATCACAGGACAAGAAATCAGCTGCGAAAACTTAACCGGCAGAAAAAAATTTCTTTGAAAAAATCTCTAAGCCCCGGAGTCACAATTTCATCAAATATTTGACTTTTGGCAATTCACTCAAAAATGTTGCCAAACGGTTGCAAATGCTCCCCTGAGAGGTTTGGCGGTCGAAACAGAAGCCTTTTTATCACAGGACAAGAAATCAGCACTCGCCGACTTAACCGGCAGAAAAAGATTTTTTTTGAAAAAAAATCCCTAAGCCCCGGGGTCACAATTTCATAAAAAATCTGCCTTTTGGATTTTCACTCAAAAATGATGCCGAACGGTTGCAAATGCTCCCCTGAGAGGTTTGGCGGTCGAAACAGAAGCCTTTTTTATCACAGGACAAGAAATCAGCCCTCAACAACTTAACCGGCAGAAAAAGATTTTTTTGTAAAAATCCCTAAGCCCCGGGGTCAAAATTTCATCAAAAATCTGACTTTTGGCAATTCACTCAAAAATGGTGCCAAAAGGTTGCAAATTCTCCCCTGAAAGGGTCAGCGGTCAAAACAGAAGGTTTCTTATCACAGGACAAGAAATCAGCCCTCGAAAAACTTAACAGGCAGAAAAAAGATTTTTTTGAAAAAATCCCTAAGCCCCGGGGTCACAATTTCATCAAAAATGTGACTTTTGCTAATTCACTCAAAAATGGTGCCAAAAGGTTGCACAGGCTCCCATGAAAGTTTTAGCGATCAAAATAGAAGGCTTTTTATCACAGAACAAGAAATCAGCCCTCGACAACTTAACCGGCAGAAAATAATTTCTTTGAAAAAATCCCTAAGCCCCGGGGTCACAATTTCATCAAAAATATGACTTTTGGCAATTCACTCAAAAATGTTGCCAAACGGTTGCATATGCTCCCCTGAGAGGTTTGGCGGTCGAAACAGAAGGCTTTTTATCACAGGACAAGAAATCATCCCTCACCGACTTAACCGGCAGAAAAAGATTTTTTTGAAAAAAACCCTAAGCCCCGGGGTCACAATTTCAGCAAAAATCTGACTTTCGGCTTTTCACTCAAAAATGGTGCCGAACGGTTGTAAATGCTCCCCTGAGAGGTTTGGCGGTCGAAACAGTAGGCATTTTATCACAGGACAAGAAATCAGCCCTCGACAACTTAACCCGCAGAAAAAAAATTCTTTGAAAAAATCTCTAAGCCACAATTTCACAAGGTCACAATTTCATCAAAAATTTGACTTTTTGCAATTCACTCAAAAATGGTGCCAAAAGGTTGCAAATGCTCCCATGAAAGTGTTAGCAGTCAAAACAGAAGGCTTTTTATCACAGGACAAGAAATCAGCCCTCGACAACTTAACCGGCAGAAAATAATTTTTTTGAAAAAATCCCTAAGCCCCGGGGTCACAATTTCATCAAAAATATGACTTTTGGCAATTCACTCAAAAATGTTGCCAAACGGTTGCATATGCTCCGCTGAGAGGTTTGGCGGTCGAAACAGAAGGCTTTTTATCACAGGACAAGAAATCAGCCCTCGACAACTTAACCGGCAGAAAAAAATTACTTTGAAAAAATCCCTAAGCCCCGGGGTCACAATTTCAGCAAAAATCTGACTTTCGGCTTTTCACTCAAAAATGGTGCCGAACGTTTGTAAATGTTCCCCTGAGAGGTATGGCGGTCGAAATAGAAGGCATTTTATCACAGGACAAGAAATCAGCCCTCGACAACTTAACCCGCAGAAAAAAATTTCTTTGAAAAAATCTCTAAGCCACAATTTCACAAGGTCACAATTTCAACAAAAATGTGACTTTCGCTAAGTCACTCAAAAATGGTGCCAAACGGTTGTAAATGCTACCCTGAGAGGTTTGGCGGTCAAAACAGAAGGCTTTTTATCACAGGACAAGAAATCAGCCCTCGACAACTTAACCGGCAGAAAAAACTTTCTTTGAAAAAATCCCTAAGCCCTGGAGTCACAATTTCATCAAAAATATGACTTTTGGCAATTCACTCAAAAATGTTGCCAAACAGTTGCATATGCTCCCCTGAGAGGTTTGGCGGTCGAAACAGAAGGCTTTTTATCACAGGACAAGAAATCATCCCTCGCCGACTTAACCGGCAGAAAAAGATTTTTTTGAAAAAATCCCTAAGCCCCGGGGTCACAATTTCACCAAAAATCTGACTTTCGGCAATTCACTCAAAAATGGTGCCAAAAGGTTGCAAATGCTCCCCTGAAAGGGTTGGCGGTCGAAACAGAAGGCTTTTTATCACAGGACAAGAAATCAGCCCTTGACAAGTTGACCGGCAGAAAAAAATTACTTTGAAAAAATCTCTAAGCCCCGGGGTCACAATTTCATCAAAAATGTGACTTTTGGCAATTCACTCAAAAATGGTGCCAAAAGGTTGCAAATGCTCCCATGAAAGTGTTAGCGGTCGAAACAGAAGGCCTTTTATCACAGGACAAGAAATCATCCCTCGCCGACTTAACCGGCAGAAAAAGGGTTTTTGAAAAAATCCCTAAGCCCTGGGGTCACAATTTCATAAAAAAATCGGACTTTCGGAAATTCACTCAAAAATGGTGCCAAACGGTTGTAAATGCTCCCCTGAGATGTTTGGCGGTCAAAACAGAAGGCTTTTTATCACAGGACAAGAAATCAGCCCTCGACAACTTAACCGGAAGAAAAAAATTTCTTTGAAAAAATCCCTAAGCCCCGGAGTTACAATTTCATCAAAAATATGACTTTTGGCAATTCACTCAAAAATGTTGCCAAACGGTTGCATATGCTCCCCTGAGAGGTTTGGCGGTCGAAACAGAAGCCTTTTTATCACAGGACAAGAAATCAGCCCTCGCCGACTTAACCGGCAGAAAAAGATTTCTTTGAAAAAATCCCTAAGCCCCGGGGTCACAATTTCATCAAAAATGTGACTTTCGGCAATTCACTCAAAAATGGTGCCAAAAGGTTGCAAATGCTCCCCTGAAAGGGTTGCCGGTCGAAACAGAAGGCTTTTTATCACAGGACAAGAAATCAGCCCTCGACAACTTAACCGGCAGAAAATAATTTCTTTGTAAAAATCCCTAAGCCCCGGGGTCACAATTTCATCAAAAATATGACTTTTGGCAATTCACTCAAAAATGTTGCCAAACGGTTGCATATGCTCCCCTGAGAGGTTTGGCGGTCGAAACAGAAGGCTTTTTATCACAGGACAAGAAATCATCCCTCGCCGACTTAACCGGCAGAATAAGATTTTTTTGAAAAAAACCCTAAGCCCCGGGGTCACAATTTCAGCAAAAATCTGACTTTCGGCTTTTCACTCAAAAATGGTGCCGAACGTTTGTAAATGTTCCCCTGAGAGGTATGGCGGTCGAAATAGAAGGCATTTTATCACAGGACAAGAAATCAGCCCTCGACAACTTAACCCGCAGAAAAAAATTTCTTTGAAAAAATCTCTAAGCCACAATTTCACAAGGTCACAATTTCAACAAAAATGTGACTTTCGCTAAGTCACTCAAAAATGGTGCCAAACGGTTGTAAATGCTACCCTGAGAGGTTTGGCGGTCAAAACAGAAGGCTTTTTATCACAGGACAAGAAATCAGCCCTCGACAACTTAACCGGCAGAAAAAACTTTCTTTGAAAAAATCCCTAAGCCCTGGAGTCACAATTTCATCAAAAATATGACTTTTGGCAATTCACTCAAAAATGTTGCCTAACAGTTGCATATGCTCCCCTGAGAGGTTTGGCGGTCGAAACAGAAGGCTTTTTATCACAGGACAAGAAATCATCCCTCGCCGACTTAACCGGCAGAAAAAGATTTTTTTGAAAAAATCCCTAAGCCCCGGGGTCACAATTTCACCAAAAATCTGACTTTCGGCAATTCACTCAAAAATGGTGCCAAAAGGTTGCAAATGCTCCCCTGGAAGGGTTGGCGGTCGAAACAGAAGGCTTTTTATCACAGGACAAGAAATCATCCCTCGCCGACTTGACCGGCAGAAAAAAATTACTTTGAAAAAATCTCTAAGCCCCGGGGTCACAATTTCATCAAAAATGTGACTTTTGGCAATTCACTCAAAAATCGTGCCAAAAGGTTGCAAATGCTCCCATGAAAGTGTTAGCGGTCGAAACAGAAGGCCTTTTATCACAGGACAAGAAATCATCCCACGCCGACTTAACCGGCAGAAAAAGGGTTTTTGAAAAAATCCCTAAGCCCTGGGGTCACAATTTCATAAAAAAATCTGACTTTCGGAAATTCACTCAAAAATGGTGCCAAACGGTTGTAAATGCTCCCCTGAGACGTTTGGCGGTCAAAACAGAAGGCTTTTTATCACAGGACAAGAAATCAGCCCTCGACAACTTAACCGGAAGAAAAAAATTTCTTTGAAAAAATCCCTAAGCCCCGGAGTTACAATTTCATCAAAAATATGACTTTTGGCAATTCACTCAAAAATGTTGCCAAATGGTTGCATATGCTCCCCTGAGAGGTTTGGCGGTCGAAACAGAAGCCTTTTTATCACAGGACAAGAAATCAGCCCTCGCCGACTTAACCGGCAGAAAAAGATTTCTTTGAAAAAATCCCTAAGCCCCGGGGTCACAATTTCATCAAAAATGTGACTTTCGGCAATTCACTCAAAAATGGTGCCAAAAGGTTGCAAATGCTCCCCTGAAAGGGTTGGCGGTCGAAACAGAAGGCTTTTTATCACAGGACAAGAAATCAGCCCTCGGCAACTTAACCGGCAGAAAATAATTTCTTTGTAAAAATCCCTAAGCCCCGGGGTCACAATTTCATCAAAAATATGACTTTTGGCAATTCACTCAAAAATGTTGCCAAACGGTTGCATATGCTCCCCTGAGAGGTTTGGCGGTCGAAACAGAAGGCTTTTTATCACAGGACAAGAAATCATCCCTCGCCGACTTAACCGGCAGAAAAAGATTTTTTTGAAAAAATCCCTAAGCCCCGGGGTCACAATTTCAGCAAAAATCTGACTTTCGGCTTTTCACTCAAAAATGGTGCCGAACGGTTGTAAATGCTCCCCTGAGAGGTTTGGCGGTCGAAACAGTAGGCATTTTATCACAGGACAAGAAATCAGCCCTCGACAACTTAACCCGCAGAAAAAAAATTCTTTGAAAAAATCTCTAAGCCACAATTTCACAAGGTCACAATTTCATCAAAAATTTGACTTTTTGCAATTCACTCAAAAATGGTGCCAAAAGGTTGCAAATGCTCCCATGAAAGTGTTAGCAGTCAAAACAGAAGGCTTTTTATCACAGGACAAGAAATCAGCCCTCGACAACTTAACCGGCAGAAAATAATTTTTTTGAAAAAATCCCTAAGCCCCGGGGTCACAATTTCATCAAAAATATGACTTTTGGCAATTCACTCAAAAATGTTGCCAAACGGTTGCATATGCTCCGCTGAGAGGTTTGGCGGTCGAAACAGAAGGCTTTTTATCACAGGACAAGAAATCAGCCCTCGACAACTTAACCGGCAGAAAAAGATTTTTTTGAAAAAAACCCTAAGCCCCAGGGTCACAATTTCAGCAAAAATCTGACTTTCGGCTTTTCACTCAAAAATGCTACCGAACGGTTGCAAATGCTCCCATGAAAGGGTCAGCGGTCAAAACAGAACGCTTTTTATCACAGGACAAGAAATCAGCCCTCGACAACTTAACCCGCCGAAAAAGATTTTTTTGATAAAAAACCTAAGCCCCGGGGTCACAATTTCATAAAAAATCTGACTTTCGGAAATTAACTCAAAAATGGTGCCGCACGGTTGCAAGTGCTCCACTGAGAGGTTTGGCGGTCGAAACAGAAGCCTTTATATCACAGGACAAGAAATCAGCCCTCGCCGACTTAACTGGTAGAAAAAGATTTTTTTGAAAAAATCCCTAAGCCCCGGGGTCACAATTTCAGCAAAAATCTGACTTTCGGCTTTTCAGTCAAAAATGGTGCCGAACGGTTGTAAATGTTCCCCTGAGAGGTATGGCGGTCGAAATAGAAGGCATTTTATCACAGGACAAGAAATCAGCCCTCGACAACTTAACCCGCAGAAAAAAAATTCTTTGAAAAAATCTCTAAGCCACAATTTCACAAGGTCACAATTTCATCAAAAATTTGACTTTTTGCAATTCACTCAAAAATGGTGCCAAAAGGTTGCAAATGCTCCCATGAAAGTGTTAGCAGTCAAAACAGAAGGCTTTTTATCACAGGACAAGAAATCAGCCCTCGACAACTTAACCGGCAGAAAATATTTTTTTTGAAAAAATCCCTAAGCCCCAGGGTCACAATTTCATCAAAAATATGACTTTTGGCAATTCACTCAAAAATGTTGCCAAACGGTTGCATATGCTCCGCTGAGAGGTCTGGCGGTCGAAACAGAAGGCTTTTTATCACAGGACAAGAAATCAGCCCTCGACAACTTAACCGGCAGAAAAAAATTACTTTGAAAAAATCCCTAAGCCCCGGGGGTCACAATTTCAGCAAAAATCTGACTTTCGGCTTTTCACTCAAAAATGGTGCCGAACGTTTGTAAATGTTCCCCTGAGAGGTATGGCGGTCGAAATAGAAGGCATTTTATCACAGGACAAGAAATCAGCCCTCGACAACTTAACCCGCAGAAAAAAATTTCTTTGAAAAAATCTCTAAGCCACAATTTCACAAGGTCACAATTTCAACAAAAATGTGACTTTCGCTAAGTCACTCAAAAATGGTGCCAAACGGTTGTAAATGCTACCCTGAGAGGTTTGGCTGTCAAAACAGAAGGCTTTTTATCACAGGACAAGAAATCAGCCCTCGACAACTTAACCGGCAGAAAAAACTTTCTTTGAAAAAATCCCTAAGCCCTGGAGTCACAATTTCATCAAAAATATGACTTTTGGCAATTCACTCAAAAATGTTGCCAAACAGTTGCATATGCTCCCCTGAGAGGTTTGGCGGTCGAAACAGAAGGCTTTTTATCACAGGACAAGAAATCATCCCTCGCCGACTTAACCGGCAGAAAAAGATTTCTTTGAAAAAATCCCTAAGCTTACAATTTCATCAAAAATATGACTTTTGGCAATTCACTCAAAAATGTTGCCAAACGGTTGCATATGCTCCCCTGAGAGGTTTGGCGGTCGAAACAGAAGCCTTTTTATCACAGGACAAGAAATCAGCCCTCGCCGACTTAACCGGCAGAAAAAGATTTCTTTGAAAAAATCCCTAAGCCCCGGGGTCACAATTTCATCAAAAATGTGACTTTCGGCAATTCACTCAAAAATGGTGCCAAAGGGTTGCAAATGCTCCCATGAAAGTGTTAGCGGTCGAAACAGAAGGCCTTTTATCACAGGACAAGAAATCAGCCCTCGCCGACTTAACTGGCAGAAAAAGGGTTTTTGAAAAAATCCCTAAGCCCTGGGGTCACAATTTCATAAAAAAATCTGACTTTCGGCAATTCACTCAAAAATGGTGCCAAACGGTTGTAAATGCTCCCCTGAGAGGTTTGGAGGTCAAAACAGAAGGCTTTTTATCACAGGACAAGAAATCAGCCCTCGACAACTTAAGCGGAAGAAAAAAATTTCTTTGAAAAAAACCCTAAGCCCCGGGGTCACAATTTCAGCAAAAATCTGACTTTCGGCTTTTCACTCAAAAATAGTGCCGCACGGTTGCAAATGCTCCCCTGAGAGGTTTGGCGGTCGAAACAGAAGCCTTTTTATCACAGGACAAGAAATCAGCCCTCGCTGACTTAACCGGCAGAAAAAGATTTCTTTGAAAAAATCCCTAAGCCCCGGGGTCACAATTTCATCAAAAATGTGACTTTTGGCAATTCACTCAAAAATGGTGCCAAAAGGTTGCAAATGCTCCCATGAAAGTTTTAGCGGTCGAAACAGAAGGCCTTTTATCACAGGGGAAGAAATCATCCCTCGCCGACTTAACCGGCAGAAAAAGATTCTTTTGAAAAAATCCCTAAGCCCCGGAGTCACAATTTCATCAAAAATTTGACTTTTGGCAATTCACTCAAAAATGGTGCCAAAAGGTTGCAAATTCTCGCCTGAAAGGGTCAGCGGTCAAAACAGAAGGCTTTTTATCACAGGACAAGAAATCAGCCCTCGACAACTTAACCGGCAGAAAAAGGGTTTTTGAAAAAATCCCTAAGCCCTGGGGTCACAATTTAATAAAAAAATCTGACTTTCGGCAATTCACTCAAAAATGGTGGCAAAAGGTTGCACAGGCTCCCATGAAAGTGTTAGCGGTCAAAATAGAAGGCTTTTTATCACAGGACAAGAAATCAGCCCTCGACAACTTAACCGGCAGAAAAAACTTTCTTTGAAAAAATCCCTAAGCCCCGGAGTCACAATTTCATCAAAAATATGACTTTTGGCAATTCACTCAAAAATGTTGCCAAACGGTTGCATATGCTCCCCTCAGAGGTTTGGCGGTCGAAACAGAAGGCTTTTTATCACAGGACAAGAAATCATCCCTCGCCGACTTAACCGGCAGAAAAAGATTTTTTTGAAAAAATCCCTAAGCCCCGGGGTCACAATTTCATCAAAAATCTGACTTTCGGCAATTCACTCAAAAATGGTGCCAAAAGGTTGCAAATGCTCCCCTGAAAGGGTTGGCGGTCGAAACAGAAGGCTTTTTATCACAGGACAAGAAATCAGCCCTCGCCGACTTAACCAGCAGAAAAAGATTTCTTTGAAAAAATCCGTAAGGGTCACAATTTCATCAAAAATCTGACTTTCGGCAATTCACTCAAAAATGGTGCCAAAAGGTTGCAAATGCTCCCATGAAAGTGTTAGCGGTCGAAACAGAAGGCCTTTTATCACAGGACAAGAAATCATCCCTCGCCGACTTAACCGGCAGAAAAAGGGTTTTTGAAAAAATCCCTAAGCCCCGGGGTCACAATTTCATTAAAAAATCTGACTTTCGGATTTTCACTCAAAAATGGTGCCGCACGGTTGCAAATGCTCCCCTGAGAGGTTTGGCGGTCGAAACAGAAGGCTTTTTATCACAGGACAAGAAATCAGCCCTCGCCGACTTAACCGGCAGAAAAAGATTTCTTTGAAAAAATCCCTAAGCCCCGGGGTCACAATTTCATCAAAAATCTGACTTTCGGCAATTCAGTCAAAAATGGTGCCAAAAGGTTGCAAATACTCCCCTGAAAGGGTTGGCGGTCGAAACAGAAGGCTTTTTATCACAGGACAAGAAATCAGCCCTCGACAACTTAACCGGCAGAAAAAAATTACTTTGAAAAAATCTCTAAGCCCCGGGGTCACAATTTCATCAAAAATGTGACTTTTGGCAATTCACTCAAAATTGTTGCCAAACGGTTGCATATGCTCCCCTGAGAGGTTTGGTGGTCGAAACAGAAGCCTTTTTATAACAGGACAAGAAATCATCCCTCGCCGACTTAACCGGCAGGAAAAGGGTTTTTGAAAAAATCCCTAAGCCCTGGGGTCACAATTTCATTAAAAAATCTGACTTTCGGCAATTCACTCAAAAATGGTGCCAAACGGTTGTAAATGCTCCCCTGAGAGGTTTGGCGGTCGAAACAGAAGGCTTTTTATCACAGGACAAGAAATCAGCCCTCACCGACTTAACCGGCAGAAAAAGATTTCTTTGAAAAAATCCCTAAGCCCCGGGGTCACAATTTCATCAAAAATTTGGCTTTTGGCAATTCACTCAAAAATGGTGCCAAAAGGTTGCAAATGCTCCCATGAAAGTTTTAGCGGTCGAAAAAGAAGGCCTTTTATCACAGGACAAGAAATCAGCCCTCGCCGACTTAACCAGCAGAAAAAGATTTCTTTGAAAAAATCCCTAAGGGTCACAATTTCAACAAAAATGTGACTTTCGCTAAGTCACTCAAAAATGGTGCCAAACGGTTGTAAATGTTCCCCTGAGAGGTTTGGCGGTCAAAACAGAAGGCTTTTTATCACAGGACAAGAAATCAGCCCTCGACAACTTAACCGGCAGAAAAAACTTTCTTTGAAAAAAAACCCTAAGCCCCGGGGTCACAATTTCATCAAAAATATGACTTTTGGCAATTTACTCAAAAATGTTGCCAAACGGTTGCATATGCTCCCCTGAGAGGTTTGGCGGTCGAAACAGAAGGCTTTTTATCACAGGACAAGAAATCATCCCTCGCCGACTTAACCGGCAGAAAAAGATTTTTTTGAAAAAATCCCTAAGCCCCGGGGTCACAATTTCATCAAAAATCTGACTTTCTGCAATTCACTCAAAAATGGTGCCAAAAGGTTGCAAATGCTCCCCTGAAAGGGTTGGCGGTCGAAACAGAAGGCTTTTTATCACAGGACAAGAAATCAGCCCTCGACACCTTAACCGGCAGAAAAAAATTACTTTGAAAAAATCTCTAAGCCCCGGGGTCACAATTTCATCAAAAATGTGACTTTTGGCAATTCACTCAAAAATGCTGCCAAAAGGTTGCAAATGCTCCCATGAAAGTGTTAGCGGTCGAAACAGAAGGCCTTTTATCACAGGACAAGAAATCATCCCTTGCCGACTTAACCGGCAGAAAAAGGGTTTTTGAAAAAATCCCTAAGCCCTGGGGTCACAATTTCATAAAAAAATCTGACTTTCGGAAATTCAATCAAAAATGGTGCCAAACGGTTGTAAATGCTCCCCCGAGAGGTTTGGCGGTCAAAACAGAAGCCTTTTTATCACAGGACAAGAAATCAGCCCTCGCCGACTTAACCGGCAGAAAAAGATTCTTTTGAAAAAATCCCTAAGCCCCGGAGTCACAATTTCATCAAAAATGTGACTTTTGGCAATTCACTCAAAAATGGTGCCAAAAGGTTGCAAATGCTCCCATGAAAGTGTTAGCGGTCGAAACAGAAGGCCTTTTATCACAGGACAAGAAATCAGCCCTCGCCGACTTAACCAGCAGAAAAAGATTTCTTTGAAAAAAATCCGTAAGGGTCACAATTTCATCAAAAATCTGACTTTCGGCAATTCACTCAAAAATGGTGCCAAAAGGTTGCAAATGCTCCCATGAAAGTGTTAGCGGTCGAAACAGAAGGCCTTTTATCACAGGACAAGAAATCATCCCTCGCCGACTTAACCGGCAGAAAAAGGGTTTTTGAAAAAATCCCTAAGCCCCGGGGTCACAATTTCATAAAAAAATCTGACTTTCGGATTTTCACTCAAAAATGGAGCCGCACGGTTGCAAATGCTCCCCTGAGAGGTTTGGCGGTCGAAACAGAAGGCTTTTTATCACAGGACAAGAAATCAGCCCACGCCGACTTAACCGGCAGAAAAAGATTTCTTTGAAAAAATCCCTAAGCCCCGGGGTCACAATTTCATCAAAAATCTGACTTTCGGCAATTCACTCAAAAATGGTGCCAAAAGGTTGCAAATACTCCCCTGAAAGGGTTGGCGGTCGAAACAGAAGGCTTTTTATCACAGGACAAGAAATCAGCCCTCGACAACTTAACCGGCAGAAAAAAATTACTTTGAAAAAATCTCTAAGCCCCGGGGTCACAATTTCATCAAAAATGTGACTTTTGGCAATTCACTCAAAATTGTTGCCAAACGGTTGCATATGCTCCCCTGAGAGGTTTGGTGGTCGAAACAGAAGCCTTTTTATCACAGGACAAGAAATCAGCCCTCGCCGACTTAACCGGCAGAAAAAGATTCTTTTGAAAAAATCCCTAAGCCCCGGAGTCACAATTTCATCAAAAATGTGACTTTTGGCAATTCACTCAAAAATGGTGCCAAAAGGTTGCAAATGCTCCCATGAAAGTGTTAGCGGTCGAAACAGAAGGCCTTTTATCACAGGACAAGAAATCAGCCCTCGCCGACTTAACCAGCAGAAAAAGATTTCTTTGAAAAAATCCCTAAGGGTCACAATTTCAACAAAAATGTGACTTTCGCTAAGTCACTCAAAAATGGTGCCAAACGGTTGTAAATGCTCCCCTGAGAGGTTTGGCGGTCAAAACAGAAGGCTTTTTATCACAGGACAAGAAATCAGCCCTCGACAACTTAACCGGCAGAAAAAACTTTCTTTGAAAAAAAACCCTAAGCCCCGGGGTCACAATTTCATCAAAAATATGACTTTTGGCAATTCACTCAAAAATGGTGCCAAAAGGTTGCAAATGCTCCCATGAAAGTTTTAGCGGTCGAAACAGAAGGCCTTTTATCACAGGACAAGAAATCAGCCCTCGCCGACTTAACCGGCAGAAAAAGATTCTTTTGAAAAAATCCCTAAGCCCCGGAGTCACAATTTCATCAAAAATGTGACTTTTGGCAATTCACTCAAAAATGGTGCCAAAAGGTTGCAAATGCTCCCATGAAAGTTTTAGCGGTCGAAACAGAAGGCCTTTTATCACAGGACAAGAAATCAGCCCTCGCCGACTTAACCAGCAGAACAAGATTTCTTTGAAAAAATCCCTAAGGGTCACAATTTCATCAAAAATCTGACTTTCGGCAATTCACTCAAAAATGGTGCCAAAAGGTTGCAAATGCTCCCATGAAAGTGTTAGCGGTCGAAACAGAAGGCCTTTTATCACAGGACAAGAAATCAGCCCTCGCCGACTTAACCAGCAGAAAAAGATTTCTTTGAAAAAATCCGTAAGGGTCACAATTTCATCAAAAATCTGACTTTCGGCAATTCACTCAAAAATGGTGCCAAAAGGTTGCAAATGCTCCCATGAAAGTGTTAGCGGTCGAAACAGAAGGCCTCTTATCACAGGACAAGAAATCATCCCTCGCCGACTTAACCGGCAGAAAAAGGGTTTTTGAAAAAATCCCTAAGCCCCGGGGTCACAATTTCATAAAAAAATCTGACTTTCGGATTTTCACTCAAAAATGGTGCCGCACGGTTGCAAATGCTCCCCTGAGAGGTTTGGCGGTCGAAACAGAAGGCTTTTTATCACAGGACAAGAAATCAGCCCTCGCCGACTTAACCGGCAGAAAAAGATTTCTTTGAAAAAATCCCTAAGCCCCGGGGTCACAATTTCATCAAAAATCTGACTTTCGGCAATTCAGTCAAAAATGGTGCCAAAAGGTTGCAAATACTCCCCTGAAAGGGTTGGCGGTCGAAACAGAAGGCTTTTTATCACAGGACAAGAAATCAGCCCTCGACAACTTAACCGGCAGAAAAAAATTACTTTGAAAAAATCTCTAAGCCCCGGGGTCACAATTTCATCAAAAATGTGACTTTTGGCAATTCACTCAAAATTGTTGCCAAACGGTTGCATATGCTCCCCTGAGAGGTTTGGTGGTCGAAACAGAAGCCTTTTTATCACAGGACAAGAAATCATCCCTCGCCGACTTAACCGGCAGGAAAAGGGTTTTTGAAAAAATCCCTAAGCCCTGGGGTCACAATTTCATTAAAAAATCTGACTTTCGGCAATTCACTCAAAAATGGTGCCAAACGGTTGTAAATGCTCCCCTGAGAGGTTTGGCGGTCGAAACAGAAGGCTTTTTATCACAGGACAAGAAATCAGCCCTCACCGACTTAACCGGCAGAAAAAGATTTCTTTGAAAAAATCCCTAAGCCCCGGGGTCACAATTTCATCAAAAATTTGGCTTTTGGCAATTCACTCAAAAATGGTGCCAAAAGGTTGCAAATGCTCCCATGAAAGTTTTAGCGGTCGAAACAGAAGGCCTTTTATCACAGGACAAGAAATCAGCCCTCGCCGACTTAACCAGCAGAAAAAGATTTCTTTGAAAAAATCCCTAAGGGTCACAATTTCAACAAAAATGTGACTTTCGCTAAGTCACTCAAAAATGGTGCCAAACGGTTGTAAATGCTCCCCTGAGAGGTTTGGCGGTCAAAACAGAAGGCTTTTTATCACAGGACAAGAAATCAGCCCTCGACAACTTAACCGGCAGAAAAAACTTTCTTTGAAAAAAAACCCTAAGCCCCGGGGTAACAATTTCATCAAAAATATGACTTTTGGCAATTTATTCAAAAATGTTGCCAAACGGTTGCATATGCTCCCCTGAGAGGTTTGGCGGTCGAAACAGAAGGCTTTTTATCACAGGACAAGAAATCATCCCTCGCCCACTTAACCGGCAGAAAAAGATTTTTTTGAAAAAATCCCTAAGCCCCAGGGTCACAATTTCATCAAAAATCTGACTTTCGGCAATTCAGTCAAAAATGGTGCCAAAAGGTTGCAAATACTCCCCTGAAAGGGTTGGCGGTCGAAACAGAAGGCTTTTTATCACAGGACAAGAAATCAGCCCTCGACAACTTAACCGGCAGAAAAAAATTACTTTGAAAAAATCTCTAAGCCCCGGGGTCACAATTTCATCAAAAATGTGACTTTTGGCAATTCACTCAAAATTGTTGCCAAACGGTTGCATATGCTCCCCTGAGAGGTTTGGTGGTCGAAACAGAAGCCTTTTTATCACAGGACAAGAAATCATCCCTCGCCGACTTAACCGGCAGGAAAAGGGTTTTTGAAAAAATCCCTAAGCCCTGGGGTCACAATTTCATTAAAAAATCTGACTTTCGGCAATTCACTCAAAAATGGTGCCAAACGGTTGTAAATGCTCCCCTGAGAGGTTTGGCGGTCGAAACAGAAGGCTTTTTATCACAGGACAAGAAATCAGCCCTCACCGACTTAACCGGCAGAAAAAGATTTCTTTGAAAAAATCCCTAAGCCCCGGGGTCACAATTTCATCAAAAATTTGGCTTTTGGCAATTCACTCAAAAATGGTGCCAAAAGGTTGCAAATGCTCCCATGAAAGTTTTAGCGGTCGAAACAGAAGGCCTTTTATCACAGGACAAGAAATCAGCCCTCGCCGACTTAACCAGCAGAAAAAGATTTCTTTGAAAAAATCCCTAAGGGTCACAATTTCAACAAAAATGTGACTTTCGCTAAGTCACTCAAAAATGGTGCCAAACGGTTGTAAATGCTCCCCTGAGAGGTTTGGCGGTCAAAACAGAAGGCTTTTTATCACAGGACAAGAAATCAGCCCTCGACAACTTAACCGGCAGAAAAAACTTTCTTTGAAAAAAAACCCTAAGCCCCGGGGTAACAATTTCATCAAAAATATGACTTTTGGCAATTTATTCAAAAATGTTGCCAAACGGTTGCATATGCTCCCCTGAGAGGTTTGGCGGTCGAAACAGAAGGCTTTTTATCACAGGACAAGAAATCATCCCTCGCCCACTTAACCGGCAGAAAAAGATTTCTTTGAAAAAATCCCTAAGCCCCGGGGTCACAATTTCATCAAAAATCTGACTTTCTGCAATTCACTCAAAAATGGTGCCAAAAGGTTGCAAATGCTCCCCTGAAAGGGTTGGCGGTCGAAACAGAAGGCTTTTTATCACAGGACAAGAAATCAGCCCTCGCCGACTTAACCGGCAGAAAAAAATTTCTTTGAAAAAATCTCTAAGCCCCGGGGTCACAATTTCATCAAAAATGTGACTTTTGGCAATTCACTCAAAAATGGTGCCAAAAGGTTGCAAATGCTCCCATGAAAGTTTTAGCGGTCGAAACAGAAGGCCTTTTATCACAGGACAAGAAATCAGCCCTCGCCGACTTAACCGGCAGAAAAAGATTCTTTTGAAAAAATCCCTAAGCCCCGGGGTCACAATTTCATCAAAAATCTGACTTTCTGCAATTCACTCAAAAATGTTGCCAAAAGGTTGCATATGCTCCCCTGAGAGGTTTGGCGGTCGAAACAGAAGGCTTTTTATCACAGGACAAGAAATCATCCCTCGCCGACTTAACAGGCAGAAAAAAATTTCTTTGAAAAAATCTCTAAGCCCCGGGGTCACAATTTCATCAAAAATGTGACCTTTGGCAATTCACTCAAAAATGGTGCCAAAAGGTTGCAAATGCTCCCATGAAAGTTTTAGCGGTCGAAACAGAAGGCCTTTTATCACAGGACAAGAAATCAGCCCTCGCCGACTTAACCGGCAGAAAAAGATTCTTTTGAAAAAATCCCTAAGCCCCGGAGTCACAATTTCATCAAAAATGTGACTTTTGGCAATTCACTCAAAAATGGTGCCAAAAGGTTGCAAATGCTCCCATGAAAGTTTTAGCGGTCGAAACAGAAGGCCTTTTATCACAGGACAAGAAATCAGCCCTCGCCGACTTAACCAGCAGAAAAAGATTTCTTTGAAAAAATCCCTAAGGGTCACAATTTCATCAAAAATCTGACTTTCGGCAATTCACTCAAAAATGGTGCCAAAAGGTTGCAAATGCTCCCATGAAAGTGTTAGCGGTCGAAACAGAAGGCCTTTTATCACAGGACAAGATATCATCCCTCGCCGACTTAACCGGCAGAAAAAGGGTTTTTGAAAAAATCCCTAAGCCCCGGGGTCACAATTTCATCAAAAATATGACTTTTGGCAATTTACTCAAAAATGTTGCCAAACGGTTGCATATGCTCCCCTGAGAGGTTTGGCGGTCGAAACAGAAGGCTTTTTATCACAGGACAAGAAATCATCCCTCGCCGACTTAACCGGCAGAAAAAGATTTTTTTGAAAAAATCCCTAAGCCCCGGGGTCACAATTTCATCAAAAATCTGACTTTCTGCAATTCACTCAAAAATGGTGCCAAAAGGTTGCAAATGCTCCCCTGAAAGGGTTGGCGGTCGAAACAGAAGGCTTTTTATCACAGGACAAGAAATCAGCCCTCGACAACTTAACCGGCAGAAAAAAATTACTTTGAAAAAATCTCTAAGCCCCGGGGTCACAATTTCATCAAAAATGTGACTTTTGGCAATTCACTCAAAAATGCTGCCAAAAGGTTGCAAATGCTCCCATGAAAGTGTTAGCGGTCGAAACAGAAGGCCTTTTATCACAGGACAAGAAATCATCCCTTGCCGACTTAACCGGCAGAAAAAGGGTTTTTGAAAAAATCCCTAAGCCCTGGGGTCACAATTTCATAAAAAAATCTGACTTTCGGAAATTCAATCAAAAATGGTGCCAAACGGTTGTAAATGCTCCCCCGAGAGGTTTGGCGGTCAAAACAGAAGCCTTTTTATCACAGGACAAGGAATCAGCCCTCGACAACTTAACCGGCAGAAAAAGATTTCTTTGAAAAAATCCCTAAGCCCCGGAGTCACAATTTCATCAAAAATGTGACTTTTGGCAATTCACTCAAAAATGTTGCCAAAAGGTTGCAAATGCTCCCATGAAAGTTTTAGCGGTCGAAACAGAAGGCCTTTTATCACAGGACAAGAAATCAGCCCTCGCCGACTTAACCGGCAGAAAAAGATTCTTTTGAAAAAATCCCTAAGCCCCGGAGTCACAATTTCATCAAAAATGTGACTTTTGGCAATTCACTCAAAAATGGTGCCAAAAGGTTGCAAATGCTCCCATGAAAGTGTTAGCGGTCGAAACAGAAGGCCTTTTATCACAGGACAAGAAATCAGCCCTCGCCGACTTAACCAGCAGAAAAAGATTTCTTTGAAAAAATCCGTAAGGGTCACAATTTCATCAAAAATCTGACTTTCGGCAATTCACTCAAAAATGGTGCCAAAAGGTTGCAAATGCTCCCATGAAAGTGTTAGCGGTCGAAAGAGAAGGCCTTTTATCACAGGACAAGAAATCATCCCTCGCCGACTTAACCGGCAGAAAAAGGGTTTTTGAAAAAATTCCTAAGCCCCGGGGTCACAATTTCATAAAAAAATCTGACTTTCGGATTTTCACTCAAAAATGGTGCCGCACGGTTGCAAATGCTCCCCTGAGAGGTTTGGCGGTCGAAACAGAAGGCTTTTTATCACAGGACAAGAAATCAGCCCACGCCGACTTAACCGGCAGAAAAAGATTTCTTTGAAAAAATCCCTAAGCCCCGGGGTCACAATTTCATCAAAAATCTGACTTTCGGCAATTCACTCAAAAATGGTGCCAAAAGGTTGCAAATACTCCCCTGAAAGGGTTGGCGGTCGAAACAGAAGGCTTTTTATCACAGGACAAGAAATCAGCCCTCGACAACTTAACCGGCAGAAAAAAATTACTTTGAAAAAATCTCTAAGCCCCGGGGTCACAATTTCATCAAAAATGTGACTTTTGGCAATTCACTCAAAATTGTTGCCAAACGGTTGCATATGCTCCCCTGAGAGGTTTGGTGGTCGAAACAGAAGCCTTTTTATCACAGGACAAGAAATCATCCCTCGCCGACTTAACCGGCAGGAAAAGGGTTTTTGAAAAAATCCCTAAGCCCTGGGGTCACAATTTCATAAAAAAATCTGACTTTCGGCAATTCACTCAAAAATGGTGCCAAACGGTTGTAAATGCTCCCCTGAGAGGTTTGGCGGTCGAAACAGAAGGCTTTTTATCACAGGACAAGAAATCAGCCCTCACCGACTTAACCGGCAGAAAAAGATTTCTTTGAAAAAATCCCTAAGCCCCGGGGTCACAATTTCATCAAAAATGTGACTTTTGGCAATTCACTCAAAAATGGTGCCAAAAGGTTGCAAATGCTCCCATGAAAGTGTTAGCGGTCGAAACAGAAGGCCTTTTATCACAGGACAAGAAATCAGCCCTCGCCGACTTAACCAGCAGAAAAAGATTTCTTTGAAAAAATCCGTAAGGGTCACAATTTCATCAAAAATCTGACTTTCGGCAATTCACTCAAAAATGGTGCCAAAAGGTTGCAAATGCTCCCATGAAAGTGTTAGCGGTCGAAAGAGAAGGCCTTTTATCACAGGACAAGAAATCATCCCTCGCCGACTTAACCGGCAGAAAAAGGGTTTTTGAAAAAATCCCTAAGCCCCGGGGTCACAATTTCATAAAAAAATCTGACTTTCGGATTTTCACTCAAAAATGGTGCCGCACGGTTGCAAATGCTCCCCTGAGAGGTTTGGCGGTCGAAACAGAAGGCTTTTTATCACAGGACAAGAAATCAGCCCACGCCGACTTAACCGGCAGAAAAAGATTTCTTTGAAAAAATCCCTAAGCCCCGGGGTCACAATTTCATCAAAAATCTGACTTTCGGCAATTCACTCAAAAATGGTGCCAAAAGGTTGCAAATACTCCCCTGAAAGGGTTGGCGGTCGAAACAGAAGGCTTTTTATCACAGGACAAGAAATCAGCCCTCGACAACTTAACCGGCAGAAAAAAATTACTTTGAAAAAATCCCTAAGGGTCACAATTTCATCAAATATCTGACTTTCGGCAATTCACTCAAAAATGGTGCCAAAAGGTTGCAAATGCTCCCATGAAAGTGTTAGCGGTTGAAACAGAAGGCCTTTTATCACAGGACAAGAAATCATCCCTCGCCGACTTAACCGGCAGAAAAAGGGTTTTTGAAAAAATCCCTAAGCCCCGGGGTCACAATTTCATAAAAAAATCTGACTTTCGGCTTTTCACTCAAAAATGGTGCCGCACGGTTGCAAATGCTCCCCTGAGAGGTTTGGCGGTCGAAACAGCAGGCTTTTTATCACAGGACAAGAAATCAGCCCTCGCCGACTTAACCGGCAGAAAAAGATTTTTTTGAAAAAATCCCTAAGCCCCGGGGTCACAATTTCATCAAAAATCTGACTTTCTGCAATTCACTCAAAAATGGTGCCAAAAGGTTGCAAATGCTCCCCTGAAAGGGTTGGCGGTCGAAACAGAAGGCTTTTTATCACAGGACAAGAAATCAGCCCTCGACAACTTAACCGGCAGAAAAAAATTACTTTGAAAAAATCTCTAAGCCCCGGGGTCACAATTTCATCAAAAATGTGACTTTTGGCAATTCACTCAAAAATGGTGCCAAAAGGTTGCAAATGCTCCCATCAAAGTGTTAGCGGTCGAAACAGAAGGCCTTTTATCACAGGACAAGAAATCATCCCTTGCCGACTTAACCGGCAGAAAAAGGGTTTTTGAAAAAATCCCTAAGCCCTGGGGTCACAATTCCATAAAAAAATCTGACTTTCGGAAATTCACTCAAAAATGGTGCCAAACGGTTGTAAAAGCTCCCCCGAGAGGTTTGGCGGTCAAAACAGAAGGCTTTTTATCACAGGACAAGAAATCAGCCCTCGACAACTTAACCGGCAGAAAAAGATTTCTTTGAAAAAATCCCTAAGCCCCGGAGTCACAATTTCATCAAAAATATGACTTTTGGCAATTCACTCAAAAATGTTGCCAAAAGGTTGCATATGCTCCCCTGAGAGGTTTGGTGGTCGAAACAGAAGCCTTTTTATCACAGGACAAGAAATCATCCCTCGCCGACTTAACCGGCAGAAAAAAATTTCTTTGAAAAAATCTCTAAGCCCCGGGGTCACAATTTCATCAAAAATGTGACTTTTGGCAATTCACTCAAAAATGGTGCCAAAAGGTTGCAAATGCTCCCATGACAGTTTTAGCGGTCGAAACAGAAGGCCTTTTATCACAGGACAAGAAATCAGCCCTCGCCGACTTAACCGGCAGAAAAAGATTCTTTTGAAAAAATCCCTAAGCCCCGGAGTCACAATTTCATCAAAAATGTGACTTTTGGCAATTCACTCAAAAATGGTGCCAAAAGGTTGCAAATGCTCCCATGAAAGTTTTAGCGGTCGAAACAGAAGGCATTTTATCACAGGACAAGAAATCAGCCCTCGCCGACTTAACCAGCAGAAAAAGATTTCTTTGAAAAAATCCCTAAGCCCCGGGGTCACAATTTCATCAAAAATCTGACTTTCGGCAATTCACTCAAAAATGGTGCCAAAAGGTTGCAAATACTCCCCTGAAAGGGTTGGCGGTCGAAACAGAAGGCTTTTTATCACAGGACAAGAAATCAGCCCTCGACAACTTAACCGGCAGAAAAAAATTACTTTGAAAAAATCTCTAAGCCCCGGGGTCACAATTTCATCAAAAATGTGACTTTTGGCAATTCACTCAAAATTGTTGCCAAACGGTTGCATATGCTCCCCTGAGAGGTTTGGTGGTCGAAACAGAAGCCTTTTTATCACAGGACAAGAAATCATCCCTCGCCGACTTAACCGGCAGGAAAAGGGTTTTTGAAAAAATCCCTAAGCCCTGGGGTCACAATTTCATAAAAAAATCTGACTTTCGGCAATTCACTCAAAAATGGTGCCAAACGGT
Organism: Podarcis liolepis; assembly: GCF_965112155.1. Taxonomy (NCBI): domain Eukaryota; kingdom Metazoa; phylum Chordata; class Lepidosauria; order Squamata; family Lacertidae; genus Podarcis; species Podarcis liolepis. Next base: position 82,237,815 of record NC_139559.1, on the reverse strand, counting down.
TGTAAATGCTCCCCTGAGAGGTTTGGCGGTCGAAACAGAAGGCTTTTTATCACAGGACAAGAAATCAGCCCTCACCGACTTAACCGGCAGAAAAAGATTTCTTTGAAAAAATCCCTAAGCCCCGGGGTCACAATTTCATCAAAAATTTGGCTTTTGGCAATTCACTCAAAAATGGTGCCAAAAGGTTGCAAATGCTCCCATGAAAGTTTTAGCGGTCGAAACAGAAGGCCTTTTATCACAGGACAAGAAATCAGCCCTCGCCAACTTAACCAGCAGAAAAAGATTTCTTTGAAAAAATCCCTAAGGGTCACAATTTCATCAAAAATCTGACTTTCGGCAATTCACTCAAAAATGGTGCCAAAAGGTTGCAAATGCTCCCATGAAAGTGTTAGCGGTCGAAACAGAAGGCCTTTTATCACAGGACAAGAAATCATCCCTCGCCGACTTAACCGGCAGAAAAAGGGTTTTTGAAAAAATCCCTAAGCCCCGGGGTCACAATTTCATAAAAAAATCTGACTTTCGGCTTTTCACTCAAAAATGGTGCCGCACGGTTGCAAATGCTCCCCTGAGAGGTTTGGCGGTCGAAACAGCAGGCTTTTTATCACAGGACAAGAAATCAGCCCTCGCCGACTTAACCGGCAGAAAAAGATTTTTTTGAAAAAATCCCTAAGCCCCGGGGTCACAATTTCATCAAAAATCTGACTTTCTGCAATTCACTCAAAAATGGTGCCAAAAGGTTGCAAATGCTCCCCTGAAAGGGTTGGCGGTCGAAACAGAAGGCTTTTTATCACAGGACAAGAAATCAGCCCTCGACAACTTAACCGGCAGAAAAAAATTACTTTGAAAAAATCTCTAAGCCCCGGGGTCACAATTTCATCAAAAATGTGACTTTTGGCAATTCACTCAAAAATGGTGCCAAAAGGTTGCAAATGCTCCCATCAAAGTGTTAGCGGTCGAAACAGAAGGCCTTTTATCACAGGACAAGAAATCATCCCTTGCCGACTTAACCGGCAGAAAAAGGGTTTTTGAAAAAATCCCTAAGCCCTGGGGTCACAATTTCATAAAAAAATCTGACTTTCGGAAATTCACTCAAAAATGGTGCCAAACGGTTGTAAATGCTCCCCCGAGAGGTTTGGCGGTCAAAACAGAAGGCTTTTTATCACAGGACAAGAAATCAGCCCTCGACAACTTAACCGGCAGAAAAAGGGTTTTTGAAAAAATCCCTAAGCCCTGGGGTCACAATTTCATAAAAAAATCTGACTTTCGGCAATTCACTCAAAAATGGTGCCAAACGGTTGTAAATGCTCCCCTGAGAGGTTTGGCGGTTGAAACAGAAGGCTTTTTATCACAGGACAAGAAATCAGCCCTCACCGACTTAACCGGCAGAAAAAGATTTCTTTGAAAAAATCCCTAAGCCCCGGGGTCACAATTTCATCAAAAATTTGGCTTTTGGCAATTCACTCAAAAATGGTGCCAAAAGGTTGCAAATGCTCCCCTGAAAGGGTTGGCGGTCGAAACAGAAGGCTTTTTATCACAGGACAAGAAATCAGCCCTCACCGACTTAACCGGCAGAAAAAGATTTCTTTGAAAAAATCCCTAAGCCCCGGGGTCACAATTTCATCAAAAATTTGGCTTTTGGCAATTCACTCAAAAATGGTGCCAAAAGGTTGCAAATGCTCCCATCAAAGTGTTAGCGGTCGAAACAGAAGGCCTTTTATCACAGGACAAGAAATCATCCCTTGCCGACTTAACCGGCAGAAAAAGGGTTTTTGAAAAAATCCCTAAGCCCTGGGGTCACAATTTCATAAAAAAATCTGACTTTCGGAAATTCACTCAAAAATGTTGCCAAAAGGTTGCATATGTTCCCCTGAGAGGTTTGGTGGTCGAAACAGAAGCCTTTTTATCACAGGACAAGAAATCATCCCTCGCCGACTTAACCGGCAGAAAAAAATTTCTTTGAAAAAATCTCTAAGCCCCGGGGTCACAATTTCATCAAAAATGTGACTTTTGGCAATTCACTCAAAAATGGTGCCAAAAGGTTGCAAATGCTCCCATGAAAGTTTTAGCGGTCGAAACAGAAGGCCTTTTATCACAGGACAAGAAATCAGCCCTCGCCGACTTAACCGGCAGAAAAAGATTCTTTTGAAAAAATCCCTAAGCCCCGGAGTCACAATTTCATCAAAAATGTGACTTTTGGCAATTCACTCAAAAATGGTGCCAAAAGGTTGCAAATGCTCCCATGAAAGTTTTAGCGGTCGAAACAGAAGGCCTTTTATCACAGGACAAGAAATCAGCCCTCGCCGACTTAACCAGCAGAAAAAGATTTCTTTGAAAAAATCCCTAAGGGTCACAATTTCATCAAAAATCTGACTTTCGGCAATTCACTCAAAAATGGTGCCAAAAGGTTGCATATGCTCCCATGAAAGTGTTAGCGGTCGAAACAGAAGGCCTTTTATCACAGGACAAGAAATCATCCCTCGCCGACTTAACCGGCAGAAAAAAATTACTTTGAAAAAATCTCTAAGCCCCGGGGTCACAATTTCATCAAAAATGTGACTTTTGGCAATTCACTCAAAATTGTTGCCAAACGGTTGCATATGCTCCCCTGAGAGGTTTGGTGGTCGAAACAGAAGCCTTTTTATCACAGGACAAGAAATCATCCCTCGCCGACTTAACCGGCAGGAAAAGGGTTTTTGAAAAAATCCCTAAGCCCTGGGGTCACAATTTCATAAAAAAATCTGACTTTCGGCAATTCACTCAAAAATGGTGCCAAACGGTTGTAAATGCTCCCCTGAGAGGTTTGGCGGTTGAAACAGAAGGCTTTTTATCACAGGACAAGAAATCAGCCCTCACCGACTTAACTGGCAGAAAAAGATTTCTTTGAAAAAATCCCTAAGCCCCGGGGTCACAATTTCATCAAAAATTTGGCTTTTGGCAATTCACTCAAAAATGGTGCCAAAAGGTTGCAAATGCTCCCCTGAAAGGGTTGGCGGTCGAAACAGAAGGCTTTTTATCACAGGACAAGAAATCAGCCCTCGACAACTTAACCGGCAGAAAAAAATTTCTTTGAAAAAATCTCTAAGCCCCGGGGTCACAATTTCATCAAAAATGTGACTTTTGGCAATTCACTCAAAAAATGGTGCCAAAAGGTTGCAAATGCTCCCATGAAAGTTTTAGCGGTCGAAACAGAAGGCCTTTTATCACCGGACAAGAAATCATCCCTCGCCGACTTAACCGGCAGAAAAAGATTCTTTTGAAAAAATCCCTAAGCCCCGGAGTCACAATTTCATCAAAAATTTGACTTTTGGCAATTCACTCAAAAATGGTGCCAAAAGGTTGCAAATGCTCCCATGAAAGGGTCAGCGGTCAAAACAGAAGGCTTTTTATCACAGGACAAGAAATCAGCCCTCGACAACTTAACCGGCAGAAAAAGGGTTTTTGAAAAAATCCCTAAGCCCTGGGGTCACAATTTAATAAAAAAAATCTGACTTTCGGCAATTCACTCAAAAATGGTGCCAAACGGTTGTAAATGCTCCCCTGAGAGGTTTGGCAGTCAAAACAGAAGGCTTTTTATCACAGGACAAGAAATCAGCCCTCGACAACTTAACCGGAAGAAAAAAATTTCTTTGAAAAAAACCCTAAGCCCCGGCGTCACAATTTCAGCAAAAATCTGACTTTCGGCTTTTCACTCAAAAATGGTGCCGCACGGTTGCAAATGCTCCCCTGAGAGGAATGGCGGTCAAAACAGAAGCCTTTTTATCACAGGACAAGAAATCAGCCCTCGACAACTTAACCGGCAGAAAAAGATTTCTTTGAAAAAATCCCTAAGGGTCACAATTTTATCAAAAATCGGACTTTCGGCAATTCACTCAAAAATGGTGCCAAAAGGTTGCAAATGCTCCCATGAAAGTGTTAGCGGTCGAAACAGAAGGCCTTTTATCACAGGACAAGAAATCATCCCTCGCCGACTTAACCGGCAGAAAAAGGGTTTTTGAAAAAATCCCTAAGCCCCGGGGTCACAATTTCATAAAAAAATCTGACTTTCGGCTTTTCACTCAAAAATGGTGCCGCACGGTTGCAAATGCTCCCCTGAGAGGTTTGGCGGTCGAAACAGAAGGCTTTTTATCACAGGACAAGAAATCAGCCCTCGCCGACTTAACCGGAAGAAAAAATTTTTTTTGAAAAAATCCCTAAGCCCCGGGGTCACAATTTCATCAAAAATCTGACTTTCGGCAATTCACTCAAAAATGGTGCCACAAGGTTGCAAATGCTCCCCTGAAAGGGTTGGCGGTCGAAACAGAAGGCTTTTTATCACAGGACAAGAAATCAGCCCTCGACAACTTAACCGGCAGAAAAAAATTACTTTGAAAAAATCTCTAAGCCCCGGGGTCACAATTTCATCAAAAATGTGACTTTTGGCAAGTCACTCAAAAATGGTGCCAAAAGGTTGCAAATGCTCCCATGAAAGTGTTAGCGGTCGAAACAGAAGGCCTTTTATCACAGGACAAAAAATCATCCCTCGCCGACTTAACCGGCTGAAAAAGGGTTTTTGAAAAAATCCCTAAACCCTGGGGTCACAATTTCATAAAAAAATCAGACTTTCGGAAATTCACTCAAAAATGGTGCCAAACGGTTGTAAATGCTCCCCCGAGAGGTTTGGCGGTCAAAACAGAAGGCTTTTTATCACAGGACAAGAAATCAGCCCTCGACAACTTAACCGGAAGAAAAAAATTTCTTTGAAAAAATCCCTAAGCCCCGGAGTCACAATTTCAACAAAAATATGACTTTTGGCAATTCACTCAAAAATGGTGCCAAAAGGTTGAAAATGCTCCCATGAAAGTGTTAGCGGTCAAAACAGAAGGCTTTATATCACAGGACAAGAAATCAGCCCTCGACAACTTAACCGGCAGAAAATAATTTTTTTGAAAAAATCCCTGAGCCCCGGGGTCACAATTTCATAAAAAATCTGACTTTCGGCAATTCACTCAAAAATGGTGCCGAACAGTTGCAAATGATCCCCTGAGAGGTTTGGCGGTCGAAACAGAAGGCTTTTTATCACAGGACAAGAAATCAGCCCTCGACAACTTAACCGGCAGAAAAAAATTTCTTTGAAAAAATCTCTAAGCCCCGGGGTCACAATTTCAGCAAAAATCTGACTTTCGGCTTTTCACTCAAAATTGTGCCGCACGGTTGCAAATGCTCCCCTGAGAGGTTTGGTGGTCGAAACAGTAGGCTTTTTATCACAGGACAAGAAATCAGTCCTCGACAACTTAAGCGGAAGAAAAAGATTTTTTTGAAAAAATCTCTAAGCCCCGGAGTCACAATTTCATCAAAAATATGACTTTTGGCAATTCACTCAAAAATGTTGCCAAACGGTTGCAAATGCTCCCCTGAGAGGTTTGGCGGTCGAAACAGAAGCCTTTTTATCACAGGACAAGAAATCAGCCCTCGCCCACTGAACCAGCAGAAAAAGGGTTTTTGAAAAAATCCCTAAGCCCCGGGTGACAATTTCATCAAAAATGTGACTTTTGGCAATTCACTCAAAAATGGTGCCAAAAGATTGCAAATGCTCCCATCAAAGTGTTAGCGGTCAAAACAGAAGGCTTTTTATCACAGGACAAGAAATCAGCCCTCGACAACTTAACCGGCAGAAAAAGGGTTTTTGAAAAAATCCCGAAGCCCTGGGGTCACAATTTCATCAAAAATTTAACTTTTGGCAATTCACTCAAAAATGGTGCCAAAAGGTTGCAAATTCTCCCCTGAAAGGGTCAGCGGTCAAAACAGAAGGCTTTTTATCACAGGACAAGAAATCAGCCCTCGACAACTTAACCGGCAGAAAAATGGTTTTTGAAAAAATCCCTAAGCCCTGGGGTCACAATTTAATAAAAAAATCTGTCTTTCGGCAATTCACTCAAAAATGGTGCCAAACGGTTGTAAATGCTCCCCTGAGAGGTTTGGCGGTCAAAACAGAAGGCTTTTTATCACAGGACAAGAAATCAGCCCTCGACAACTTAACCGGAAGAAAAAGATTTTTTTGAAAAAAATCCCTAAGCCCCGGGGTCTCAATTTCATCAAAAATCTGACTTTCAGCAATTCACTCAAAAATGGTGCCAAAAGGTTGCAAATGCTCCCCTGAAAGGGCTGGCGGTCGAAACAGAAGCCTTTTTATCAAAGGACAAGAAATCAGCCCTCGACAACTTAACCGGCAGAAAAAAATTTCTTTGAAAAAATCTCTAAGCCCCGGGGTCACAATTTCATCAAAAATGTGACTTTTGGCAATTCACTCAAAAATGGTGCCAAAAGGTTGCAAATGCTCCCATGAAAGTGTTAGCGGTCGAGACAGAAGGCCTTTTATCACAGGAGAAGAAATCATCCCTCGCCGACTTAACTGGCAGAAAAAGGGTTTTTGAAAAAAATCCCGAAGCCCTGGGGTCACAATTTCATAAAAAAATCTGACTTTCGGAAATTCACTCAAAAATGGTGCCAAACGGTTGTAAATGCTCCCCTGAGAGGTTTGGCGGTCAAAACAGAAGGCTTTTTATCACAGGACAAGAAATCAGCCCTTGACAACTTAACCGGAAGAAAAAAATTTCTTTGAAAAAATCCCTAAGCCCCGGAGTCACAATTTCATCAAAAATATGACTTTTGGCAATTCACTCAAAAATGTTGCCAAACGGTTGCATATGCTCCCCTGAGAGGTTTGGCGGTCGAAACAGAAGCCTTTTTATCACAGGACAAGAAATCAGCCCTCGCCGACTTAACCGGCAGAAAAAGATTTCTTTGAAAAAATCCCTAAGCCCCGGGGTCACAATTTCATCAAAAATCTGACTTTCGGCAATTCACTCAAAAATGGTGCCAAAAGGTTGCAAATGCTCCCCTGAAAGGGTTGGCGGTCGAAACAGAAGCCTTTTTATGACAGGACAAGAAATCAGCCCTCGACAACTTAACCGGCAGAAAAAAATTTCTTTGAAAAAATCCCTAAGCCCCGGGGTCACAATTTCATCAAAAATCTGACTTTTGGCAATTCACTCAAAAATGGTGCCAAAAGGTTGCAAATGCTCCCCTGAAAGGGTTGGCGGTCGAAACAGAAGGCTTTTTATGACAGGACAAGAAATCAGCCCTCGACAACTTAACCGGCAGAAAAAAATTTCTTTGAAAAAATCCCTAAGCCCCGGCGTCACAATTTCATCAAAAATGTGACTTTTGGCAATTCACTCAAAAATGGTGCCAAAAGGTTGCAAATGCTCCCCTGAAAGGGTTGGCGGTCGAAACAGAAGGCTTTTTATGACAGGACAAGAAATCAGCCCTCGACAACTTAACCGGCAGAAAAAAATTTCTTTGAAAAAATCCCTAAGCCCCGGGGTCACAATTTCATCAAAAATCTGACTTTCTGCAATTCACTCAAAAATGGTGCCAAAAGGTTGCAAATGCTCCCCTGAAAGGGTTGGCCGTCGAAACAGAAGGCTTTTTATCACAGGACAAGAAATCAGCCCTCGACAACTTAACCGGCAGAAAAAAAATTTCTTTGAAAAAATCTCTAAGCCCCGGGGTCACAATTTCATCAAAAATGTGACTTTTGGCAATTCACTCAAAAATGGTGCCAAAAGGTTGCAAATGCTCCCATGAAAGTTTTAGCGGTCGAAACAGAAGGCCTTTTATCACAGGACAAGAAATCATGCCTCGCCGACTTAACCGGCAGAAAAAGATTCTTTTGAAAAAATCCCTAAGCCCCGGCGTCACAATTTCATCAAAAATTTGACTTTTGGCAATTCACTCAAAAATGGTGCCAAAAGGTTGCAAATTCTCCCCTGAAAGTGTCAGCGGTCAAAACAGAAGGCTTTTTATCACAGGACAAGAAAGCCCTCGACAACTTAACCGGCAGAAAAAGGGTTTTTGAAAAAATCCCTAAGCCCCGGCGTCACAATTTCATAAAAAAATCTGACTTTCGGAAATTCACTCAAAAATGGTGCCAAACGGTTGTAAATGCTCCCCCGAGAGGTTTGGCGGTCAAAACAGAAGGCTTTTTATCACAGGACAAGAAATCAGCCCTCGACAACTTATCCGGCAGAAAAAGATTTTTTTTAAAAAAAAATCCTAAGGCCCGGGGTCACAATTTCATCAAAAATGTGACTTTCGGCTTTTCACTCAAAAATAGTGCCGAACGGTTGCAAATGCTCCCCTGAGATGTTTGGCGGTCGAAACAGAAGGCTTTTTATCACAGGACAAGAAATCAGCCCTCGACAACTTATCCGGCAGAAAAAGATTTTTTAAAAAAAAAATCCCTAAGGCCCGGGGTCACAATTTCATCAAAAATTTGACTTTTGGCAATTCACTCAAAAATGGTGCCGAACGGTTGCAAATGCTGCCATGAAAGTGTTAGCAGTCAAAACAGAAGGCTTTTTATCAAAGGACAAGAAATCAGCCCTCGCCAACTTATTCGGCAGAAAAAGATTTTTTTGAAAAAATCCCCAGGCCCCGGGGTCCACAATTTCATCAAAAATGTGACTTTCGCTAATTCACTCAAAAATGGTGCCAAACGGTTGTAAATGCTCCCCTGAGAGGTTTGGCGGTCGAAACAGAAGGCTTTTTATAACAGGACAAGAAATCAGCCCTCGCCCACTTAACCAGCAGAAAAAGGGTTTTTGAAAAAATCCCTAAGCCCTGGGGTCACAATTTCAGAAAAAAATCTGACCTTCGGCAATTCACTCAAAAATGTTGCCAAACGGTTGCATATGCTCCCCTGAGAGGTTTGGCGGTCGAAACAGAAGGCTTTTTATCACAGGACAAGAAATCATCCATCGCTGACTTAACCGGCAGAAAAAGTTTTTTTTTGAAAAAAACCCTAAGCCCCGGAGTCACAATTTCATCAAAAATTTGACTTTCGGCAATTCACTCAAAAATGGTGCCAAAAGGTTGCAAATGCTCCCCTGAAAGGGTCAGCGGTCAAAACAGAAGGCTTTTTATTACAGGACAAGAAATCAGCCCTCGACAACTTAACCAGCGGAAAATGATTTTTTTGAAAAAATCCCTAAGCCCCGGGGTCACAATTTCATCAAAAATGTGACTTTCGGCTTTTCACTCAAAAATGGTGCTGAACGGTTGCAAATGTTCCCCTGTGAGGTTTGGCGGTCGAAACAGAAGCCTTGTTATGACAGGACAAGAAATCAGCCCACGACAACTTAACCGGCAGAAAAAGATTTTTTTGAAAAAATCCCTAAGCCCCAGGGTCACAATTTCATGAAAAATCTGACTTTCGGCTTTTCACTCAAAAATGGTGCCGCACGGTTGCAAATGCTCCCCTGAGAGGTTTGGCGGTCGAAACAGAAGCCTTTTTATCAAAGGACAAGAAATCAGCCCTCGCCAACTTATCCGGCAGAAAAAGATTTTTTTAAAAAAAAATCCCTAAGCCCCAGGGTCACAATTTCATCAAAAATGTGACTTTCGGCAATTCATTCAAAAATGGTGCCAAACGGTTGTAAATGCTCCCCTGAGAGGTTTGGCGGTCGAAACAGAAGCCTTTTTATCAAAGGACAAGAAATCAGCCCTCGCCAACGTCTCCGGCAGAAAAAGATTTTTTTTAAAAAAATCCCTAAGCCCCGGGGTCACAATTTCATCAAAAATCTGACTTTCGGCTTTTCACTCAAAAATGGTGCCGAACGGTTGCAAATGCGCCCCTGAGAGGTTTGGCGGTCGAAACAGAAGCCTTTTTATAACAGGACAAGAAATCGGCCCTCGACAACTTAACAGGCAGAAAATAATTTTGTTGAAAAAATCCCTAAGCCCCGGGGTCACAATTTCATCAAAAATGTGACTTTCGCTAATTCACTCAAAAATGGTACCAAACGGTTGTAAATGCTCCCCTGAGAGGTTTGGCGGTCGAAACGGAAGGCTTTTTATCACAGGACAAGAAATCAGCCCTCGACAACTTAACCGGCAGAAAAAGATTTTTTTGAAAAAAACCCTAAGCCCCGGGGTCACAATTTCAGAAAAATCTGACTTTCGGCAATTCACTCAAAAATGTTGCCAAACACTTGCAAATGCTCCCCTGAGAGGTTTGGCGGTCGAAACAGAAGGCATTTTATCACAGGACAAGAAATCAGCCCTCGACAACTTAACCCGCAGAAAAAAACTTCTTTGGAAAAATCTCTAAGCCACAATTTCACAAGGTCACAATTTCATCAAAAATTTGACTTTTGGCAATTCACTCAAAAATGGTGCCAAAAGATTGCAAATGCTCCCATGAAAGTGTTAGCAGTCAAAACAGAAGGCTTTTTTTCACAGGACAAGAAATCAGCCCTCGACAACTTAACCGGCAGAAAATAATTTTTTTGAAAAAATCCCCATGCCCCTGGGTCACAATTTCATCAAAAATGTGACTTTCGCTAATTCACTCAAAAATGGTGCCAAACGGTTGTAAATGCTCCCCTGAGAGGTTTGGCGGTCGAAACAGAAGGCTTTTTATAACAGGACAAGAAATCAGCCCTCGCCCACTTAACCAGCAGAAAAAGGGTTTTTGAAAAAATCCCTAAGCCCTGGGGTCACAATTTCATAAAAAAATCTGACTTTCGGCAATTCACTCAAAAATGGTGCCAAAAGGTTGCAAATGCTCCCCTGAAAGGGTTGGCGGTCGAAACAGAAGGCTTTTTATCACAGGACAAGAAATCAGCCCTCGACAACTTAACCGGCAGAAAAAAATTTCTTTGAAAAAATCTCTAAGCCCCGTGGTCACAATTTCATCAAAAATGTGACTTTTGGCAATTCACTCTAAAATGGTGCCAAAAGGTTGCAAATGCTCACATGAAAGTTTTAGCGGTCGAAACAGAAGGCCTTTTATCACAGGACAAGAAATCATCCCTCGCCGACTTAACCGGCAGAAAAAGATTCTTTTGAAAAAATCCCTAAGCCCCGGCGTCACAATTTCATCAAAAATTTGACTTTTGGCAATTCACTCAAAAATGGTGCCAAAAGGTTGCAAATTCTCCCCTGAAAGTGTCAGCGGTCAAAACAGAAGGCTTTTTATCACAGGACAAGAAAGCCCTCGACAACTTAACCGGCAGAAAAAGGGTTTTTGAAAAAATCCCTAAGCCCTGGGGTCACAATTTCATAAAAAAATCTGACTTTCGGCAATTGACTCAAAAATGGTGCCAAACGGTTGTAAGTGCTCCCCTGAGAGGTTTGGCGGTCAAAACAGAAGGCTTTTTATCACAGGACAAGAAATCAGCCCTCGACAACTTAACCGACAGAAAAAAATTTCTTTGAAAAAATCCCTAAGACCCGGGGTCACAATTTCATCAAAAATGTGACCTTCGGCAATTCACTCAAAAAAGGTGCCAAACGCTTGTAAATGCTCCCCTGAGAGGTTTGGCGGTCAAAACAGAAGGCTTTTTATCACAGGACAAGAAATCAGCCCTCGACAACTTAAACGACAGAAAAAAATTTCTTTGAAAAAATCCCTAAGCCCCGGGGTCACAATTTCATCAAAAATGTGACTTTCGGCTTTTCACTCAAAAATGGTGCCGAACGGTTGCAAATGCTCCCCTGAGAGGTTTGGCGATTGAAACAGAAGCCTTTTTATAACAGGACAAGAAATCAGCCCTCGACAACTTAACCGGCAGAAAATAATTTTTTTGAAAAAATCCCTAAGCCCCGGGGTCACAATTTCATCAAAAATGTGACTTTCGCTAATTCACTCAAAAATGGTACCAAACGGTTGTAAATGCTCCCCTGAGAGGTTTGGCGGTCGAAACAGAAGGCTTTTTATCACAGGACAAGAAATCAGCCCTCGACAACTTAACCGGCAGAGAAAAATTTCTTTGAAAATATCTCTAAGCCCCGGGGTCACAATTTCATCAAAAATGTGACTTTTGGCAATTCACTCAAAAATGGTGCCGAACGGTTGCAAATGCTCCCATGAAAGTGTTAGCAGTCAAAACAGAAGGCTTTTTATCACAGGACAAGAAATCAGCCCTCGCCAACTTATCCGGCAGAAAAAGATTTTTTTGAAAAAAAACCCAGGCCCCGGGGTCCACAATTTCATCAAAAATGTGATTTTGGCTAATTCACTCAAAAATGGTGCCAAACGGTTGTAAATGCTCCCCTGAGAGGTTTGGCGGTCGAAACAGAAGGCTTTTTATCACAGGACAAGAAATCAGCCCTCGACAACTTAACCGGCAGAAAAAGATTTTTTTTAAAAAAATCCCTAAGCCCCGGGGTCACAATTTCAACAAAAATCTGACTTTCAGCTTTTCACTCAAAAATGGTGCCGAACGGTTGCAAATGCTCCCCTGAGAGGTTTGTTGGTCGAAACAGAAGGCATTTTATTACAGGACAAGAAATCAGCCCTCGACAATTTAACCCGCAGAAAAAAACTTCTTTGGAAAAATCTCTAAGCCACAATTTCACAAGGTCACAATTTCATCAAAAATTTGACTTTTGGCAATTCACTCAAAAATGGTGCCAAAAGGTTGCAAATGCTCCCATGAAAGTGTTAGCAGTCAAAACAGAAGGCGTTTTATCACAGGACAAGAAATCAGCCCTCGACAACTTAACCGGCAGAAAATAATTTTTTTGAAAAAATCCCTAAGCCCCGGGGTCACAATTTCATAAAAAAATCTGACTTTCGGCAATTCACTCAAAAATGTTGCCAAACGGTTGCATATGCTCCCCTGAGAGGTTTGGCGGTCGAAACAGAAGGCTTTTTATCACAGGACAAGAAATCATCCCTCGCCGACTTAACCGGCAGAAAAAGTTTTTTTTTGAAAAAAAACCCTAAGCCCCGGAGTCACAATTTCATCAAAAATTTGACTTTTGGCAATTCACTCCAAAATGGTGCCAAAAGGTTGCAAATGCTCCCCTGAAAGGGTCAGCGGTCAAAACAGAAGGCTTTTTATCACAGGACAAGAAATCAGCCCTCGACAACTTAACCAGCAGAAAATGATTTTTTTGAAAAAATCCCTAAGCCCCGGGGTCACAATTTCATCAAAAATTTGACTTTTGGCAATTCACTCAAAAATGGTGCCAAAAGGTTGCAAATGCTCCCCTGAGAGATTTGGCGGTCGAAACAGAAGCCTTGTTATGACAGGACAAGAAATCAGCCCACGACAACTTAACCGGCAGAAAAAGATTTTTTTGAAAAAAAAACCTAAGCCCCAGGGTCACAATTTCATGAAAAGTCTGACTTTCGGCTTTTCACTCAAAAATGGTGCCGCACGGTTGCAAATGCTCCCCTGAGAGGTTTGGCGGTCGAAACAGAAGCCTTTTTATCAAAGGACAAGAAATCAGCCCTCGCCAACTTATCCGGCAGAAAAAGATTTTTTTAAAAAAAAATCCCTAAGCCCCGGGGTCACAATTTCATCAAAAATGTGACTTTCGGCTTTTCACTCAAAAATGGTGCCGAACGGTTGCAAATGCTCCCCTGCGAGGTTTGGCGGTCGAAACAGAAGCCTTTTTATTACAGGACAAGAAATCAGCCCTCGACAACTTAACCGGCAGAAAATATTTTTTTTGAAAAAATCCCTAAGCCCCGGGGTCACAATTTCATCAAAAATGTGACTTTCGCTTATTCACTCAAAAATGGTACCAAACGGTTTTAAATGCTCCCCTGAGAGGTTTGGCAGTCGAAACGGAAGGCTTTTTATCACAGGACAAGAAATCAGCCCTCGACAACTTAACCGGCAGAAAAAGATTTTTTTGAAAAAAACCCTAAGCCCCGGGGTCACAATTTCAGCAAAAATCTGACTTTCGGCAATTCACCCAAAAATGTTGCCAAACACTTGCAAATGCTCCCCTGAGAGGTTTGGCGGTCGAAACAGAAGGCATTTTATCACAGGACAAGAAATCAGCCCTCGACAACTTAACCGGCAGAAAAAAATTTCTTTGAAAAAATCCCTAAGCCACAATTTCACAAGGTCACAATTTCATCAAAAATTTGACTTTTGGCAATTCACTCAAAAATGGTGCCAAAAGGTTGAAAATGCTCCCATGAAAGTGTTAGCGGTCAAAACAGAAGGCTTTATATCACAGGACAAGAAATCAGCCCTCGACAACTTAACCGGCAGAAAATAATTTTTTTGAAAAAATCCCTGAGCCCCGGGGTCACAATTTCATAAAAAATCTGACTTTCGGCAATTCACTCAAAAATGGTGCCGAACAGTTGCAAATGATCCCCTGAGAGGTTTGGCGGTCGAAACAGAAGCCTTTTTATCACAGGACAAGAAATCAGCCCTCGCCCACTGAACCAGTAGAAAAAGGGTTTTTGAAAAAATCCCTAAGTGACAATTTCATCAAAAATGTGACTTTTGGCAATTCACTCAAAAATGGTGCCAAAAGATTGCAAATGCTCCCATCAAAGTGTTAGCGGTCAAAACAGAAGGCTTTTTATCACAGGACAAGAAATCAGCCCTCGACAACTTAACCGGCAGAAAAAAATTTCTTTGAAAAAATCTCTAAGCCACAATTTCACAAGGTCACAATTTCATCAAAAATTTACCTTTCGGCAATTCACTCAAAAATGGTGCCAAAAGGTTGCAAATGCTCCCCTGAGAGGTTTGGCGGTCGAAACAGAAGCCTTTTTATCACAGGACAAGAAATCATCCCTCGCAGACTTAACCGGTAGAAAAAGATTTTTTTGAAAAAATCCCTAAGCCCCGGGGTCACAATTTCAGCAAAAATCTGACTTTCGGCTTTCACTCAAAATGGTGCCGCACGGTTGCAAATGCTCCCCTGAGAGGTTTGGCGGTCGAAACAGTAGGCTTTTTATCACAGGACAAGAAATCAGCCCTCGACAACTTAACCGGCAGAAAAAAAATTCTTTGAAAATATGTCTAAGCCCCGGAGTCACAATTTCATCAAAAATGTGACTTTCGCTAATTCACTCAAAAATGGTGCCAAACGGTTGTAAATGCTCCCCTGAGAGGTTTGGCGGACGAAACAGAAGGCTTTTTATCACAGGACAAGAAATCAGCCCTCGACAACTTAACCGGCAGAAAATAATTTTTTTGAAAAAATCCCTAAGCCCCGGGGTCACAATTTCATAAAAAATCTGACTTTCGGCAATTCACTCAAAAATGGTGCCAAACAGTTGCTAATGCTCCCCTGAGAGGTTTGGCGGTCGAAACAGAAGCCTTTTTATCAAAGGACAAGAAATCAGCCCTCGCCAACTTATCCGGCAGAAATTTTTTTTTTTTAAAAAAAAATCCCTAAGCCCTGGGGTCATAATTTCATGAAAAAACTGACTTTCGGCTTTTCACTCAAAAATGGTGCCGAACGGTTGCAAATGCTCCCCTGAGAAGTTTGGCGGTCGAAACAGAAGCCTTTCTATAACAGGACAAGAAATCAGCCCTCGACAACTTAACCGGCAGAAAATAATTTTTTTGAAAAAATCCCTAAGCCCCGGGGTCACAATTTCATCAAAAATGTGACTTTCGCTAATTCCCTCAAAAATGGTGCCAAACGGTTGCATATGCTCCCCTGAGAGGTTTGGCGGTCGAAACAGAAGGCTTTTTATAACAGGACAAGAAATCATCCCTCGCCCACTTAACCAGCAGAAAAGGGGTTTTTGAAAAAATCTCTAAGCCCCGGAGTCACAATTTCATCAAAAATATGACTTTTGGCAATTCACTCAAAAATGTTGCCAAACGGTTACATATGCTCCGCTGAGAGGTTTGGCGGTCGAAACAGAAGGCTTTTTATCACAGGACAAGAAATCATCCCTCGCCGACTTAACCGGCAGAAAAAGATTTTTTTGAAAAAAAACCCTAAGCCCCGGGGTCACAATTTCAGCAAAAATCTGACTTTCGGCTTTTCACTCAAAATTGGTGCCGAACGGTTGCAAATTATACCGTGAGAAGTTTGGCGGTCGAAACAGAAGCCTTTTTATGACAGGACAAGAAATCAGCCATCGACAACTTAACCGGCAGAAAAAGATTTTTTTTGAAAGAAAACCTAAGCCCCGGGGTCACAATTTCATCAAAAATCTGACTTTCGGCTTTTCACTCAAAAATGGTGCCGAACGGTTGCAAATGCTCCCCTGAGAGGTTTGGCGGTCGAAACAGAAGGCTTTTTCTAACAGGACAAGAAATCATCCCTCGCCCACTTAACCAGCAGAAAAGGGGTTTTTGAAAAAATCCCTAAGCCCAGGGGTCACAATTTCATAAAAAATGTGACTTTTGGCAATTCATTCAAAAATGGTGCCAAACGGTTGTAAAGGCTCCCCTGAGAGGTTTGGCGGTCGAAACAGTAGGCTTTTTATCACAGGACAAGAAATCAGCCCTCGACAACTTAACCGGCAGAAAAAAATTTCTTTGAAAAAATCTCTAAGCCCCGGAGTCACAATTTCATCAAAAATATGACTTTTGGCAATTCACTCAAAAATGTTGCCAAACGGTGGCATATGCTCCCCTGAGAGGTTTGGCGGTCGAAACAGAAGGCTTTTTATCACAGGACAAGAAATCATCCCTCGCCGACTTAACCGGCAGAAAAAGATTTTTTTGAAAAAAACCCTAAGCCCCGGGGTCACAATTTCATCAAAAATGTGACTTTCGGCAATTCACTCAAAAATGGTGCCAAAAGGTTGCAAATGCTCCCATGAAAGTGTTAGCCGTCAAAACAGAAGGCTTTTTATCACAGGACAAGAAATCAGCCCTCGACAACTTAACCGGCAGAAAATGATTTTTTTGAAAAAAATCCCTAAGCCCCGGAGTCACAATTTCATCAAAAATGTGATTTTCGGCAATTCACTCAAAAATGGTGCCAAACGGTTGTAAATGCTCCCCTGAGAGGTTTGGCGGTCGAAACAGAAGCCTTTTTATCAAAGGACAAGAAATCAGCCCTCGACAACTTAACCAGCAGAAAAAAATTTCTTTGAAAAAATCTCTAAGCCCCGGTGTGACGATTTCATCAAAAATTTGACTTTCGGCTTTTCACTCAAAAATGGTGCCGAACGGTTGCAAATGCTCCCCTGAGAGGTTTGGCAGTCGAAACAGAAGGCATTTTATCACAGGACAAGAAATCAGCCCTCGACAACTTAACCGGCAGAAAAAAATTTCTTTGCAAAAATCTCTAAGCCACAATTTCATAAGGTCACAATTTCATCAAAAAATTTGACTTTCGGCAATTAACTCAAAAATGGTGCCAAACGGTTGTAAAGGCTCCCCTGAGAGGTTTGGCGGTCGAAACAGAAGGCTTTTTATCACAGGACAAGAAATCAGCCATCTACAACTTAACCGGCAGAAAAAAAATTCTTTGAAAAAATCTCTAAGCCCCGGGGTCACAATTTCAGCAAAAATCTGACTTTCTGCAATTCACTCAAAAATGGTGCCAAACGGTTGTAAATGCTCCCCTGAGAGGTTTGGCGGTCGAAACAGAAGCCTTTTTATAATACGACAAGAAATCAGCGCTCGCCCACTTAACCAGCAGAAAAAGGGTTTTTGAAAAAAATCCCTAAGCCCCAGGGTCACAATTTCATAAAAAATCTGACTTTTGGCAATTCACTCAAAAATGGTTCCAAACGGTTGTAAATGCTCCCCTGAGAGGTTTGGCGGTTGAAACAGAAGGCTTTTTATCACAGGACAAGAAATCAGCCCTCGACAACTTAACCGGCAGAAAAAAAATTCTTTGAAAAAATCTCTAAGCCCCAGGGTGACAATTTCATCAAAAATGTTACTTTTGGCAATTCACTCAAAAATGGTGCCAAAAGGTTGCAAATGCTCCCATGAAAGTGTTAGCGGTCAAAACAGAAGGCTTTTTTATCACAGGACAAGAAATCTGCCCTCGACAACTTAACCGGCAGAAAATAATTTTTTTGAAAAAATCCCTAAGCTCCGGGGTCACAATTTCATAAAAAATCTGACTTTCGGCAATTCACTCAAAAATGTTGCCAAACGGTTGCATATGCTCCCCTGAGAGGTTTGGCGGTCGAAACAGAAGCCTTTTTATCACAGGACAAGAAATCATCCCTCACCGACTTAACCGGCAGAAAAAGATTTTTTTGAAAAAAAACCCAAAGCCCCGGGGTCACAATTTCAGCAAAAATCTGACTTTCTGCAATTCACTCAAAAATGGTGCCAAACGGTTGTAAATGCTCCCCTGAGAGGTTTGGCGGTCGAAACAGAAGCCTTTTTATCAAAGGACAAGAAATCAGCCCTCGACAACTTATCCGGCAGAAAAAGATTTTTTTGAAAAAATCCCTAAGCCCCGGGGTCACAATTTCATCAAAAATCTGACTTTCGGCTTTTCACTGAAAAATGGTGTGGAACGGTTGCAAATGCTCCCCTGAGAGGTTTGGTGGTCGAAACAGAAGCCTTTTTATAAGAAGACAAGAAATCAGCCCTCGACAACTTAACCGGCAGAAAATAATTTTTTTGAAAAAATACCTAAGCCCCGGGGTGACAATTTCATCAAAATTGTGACTTTCGCTAATTCACTCAAAAATGGTGCCAAACGGTTGTAAATGCTTCCCTGAGAGGTTTGGCGGTCGAAACAGAAGCCTTTTCATCAAAGGACAAGAAATCAGCCCTTCCCCACTTAACCAGCACAAAAAGGGTTTTTGAAAAAGTCCCTAAGCGCCAGGATCACAATTTCATAAAAAATCTAACTTTCGGCAATTCACTCAAAAATGGTTCCGAACGGTTGCAAATGCTCCCCTGAGAGGTTTGGCGGTCGAAACAGAAGCCTTTTTATAAGAGGACAAGAAATCAGCCCTCAACAACTTAAACGGCAGAAAATAATTTTTTTGAAAAAATACCTAAGCCCCGGGGTGACAATTTCATCAAAATTGTGGCTTTCGCTAATTCACTCAAAAATGGTGCCAAAAGGTTGCAAATGCTCCCCTGAAAGGGTCAGCGGTCAAAACAGAAGGCTTTTTATCACAGGACAAGAAATCAGCCCTCGACAACTTAACCGGCAGAAAATGATTTTTTTGAAAAAAATCCCTAAGCCCCGGGGTCACAATTTCATCAAAAATGTGACTTTCGGCAATTCACTCAAAAATGGTGCCAAACGGTTGTAAATGCTCCCCTGAGAGGTTTGGCGGTCGAAACAGAAGCCTTTTTATCAAAGGACAAGAAATCAGCCCTCGCCAACTTATCCGGCACAAATTTTTTTTTTTTGAAAAAATCCCTAAGCCCTGGGGTCACAATTTCATGAAAAATCTGACTTTCGGCTTTAAACTCAAAAATGGTGCCGAACGGTTGCAAATGCTCCCCTGAGAAGTTTGGCGGTCGAAACAGAAGCCTTTTTATAACAGGACAAGAAATCAGCCCTCGACAACTTAACCGGCAGAAAATATTTTTTTTGAAAAAATCCCTAAGCCCCGGGGTCACAATTTCATCAAAAATGTGACTTTCGCTAATTCACTCAAAAATGGTGCCAAACGGTTGTAAATGCTCCCCTGAGAGGTTTGGCGGTCGAAACAGAAGGCTTTTTATAATACGACAGGAAATCAGCGCTCGCCCACTTAACCAGCAGAAAAAGGGTTTTTGAAAAAATCCCTAAGCCCTGGGGTCACAATTTCATAAAAAAATCTGACTTTCGGCAATTCACTCAAAAATGGTGCCAAACGGTTGTAAAGGCTCCCCTGAGAGGTTTGGCGGTCGAAACAGAAGGCTTTTTATCACAGGACAAGAAATCAGCCATCGACAACTTAACCGGCAGAAAAAAATTTCTTTGAAAAAATCTCTAAGCCCCGGGACACAATTTCATCAAAAATTTGACTTTTGGCAATTCACTCAAAAATGTTGCCAAACGGTTGCATATGCTCCCCTGAGAGGTTTGGCGGTCGAAACAGAAGCCTTTTTATCACAGGACAAGAAATCATCCCTCACCGACTTAACCGGCAGAAAAAGATTTTTTTGAAAAAAAACCCCAAAGCCCCGGGGTCACAATTTCATCAAAAATCTGACTTTCGGCTTTTCACTCAAAAATGGTGCCGAACGGTTGCAAATGCTCCCCTGAGAGGTTTGGCGGTCGAAACAGAAGCCTTTTTATCACAGGAGAAGAAATCATCCCTCGCCCACTTAACCGGCAGAAAAAGATTTTTTTGAAAAAACCCCTAAGCCCCGGGGTCACAATTTCATCAAAAATGTGACTTTCGGCAATTCACTCAAAAATGGGCCCAAACGGTTGTAAAGGCTCCCCTGAGAGGTTTGGCGGTCGAAACAGAAGGCTTTTTATCACAGGACAAGAAATCAGCCCTCGACAACTTAACCGGCAGAAAAAAATTTCTTTGAAAAAATCTCTAAGCCCCGGGGTCACAATTTCATCAAAAATTTGACTTTTGGCAATTCACTCAAAAATGTTGCCAAACGGTTGCATATGCTCCCCTGAGAGGTTTGGCGGTCGAAACAGAAGCCTTTTTATCACAGGACAAGAAATCATCCCTCACCGACTTAACCGGCAGAAAAAGATTTTTTTGAAAAAAAACCCAAAGCCCCGGGGTCACAATTTCATCAAAAATCTGACTTTCGGCTTTTCACTGAAAAATGGTGCGGAACGGTTGCAAATGCTCCCCTGAGAGGTTTGGTGGTCGAAACAGAAGTCTTTTTATCAAAGGACAAGAAATCAGCCCTCGCCAACTTAACCGGCAGAAAAAGATTTTTTTGAAAAAATACCTAAGCCCCGGGGTGACAATTTCATCAAAATTGTGGCTTTCGCTAATTCACTCAAAAATGGTGCCAAAAGGTTGCAAATGCTCCCCTGAAAGGGTCAGCGGTCAAAACAGAAGCCTTTTTATCAAAGGACAAGAAATCAGCCCTCGCCAACTTATCCGGCAGAATTTTTTTTTTTTTTTTTGAAAAAATCCCTAAGCCCCGGGGTCACAATTTCATGAAAAATCTGACTTTCGGCTTTAAACTCAAAAATGGTGCCGAACGGTTGCAAATGCTCCCCTGAGAAGTTTGGCGGTCGAAACAGAAGCCTTTTTATAACAGGACAAGAAATCAGCCCTCGACAACTTAACCAGCAGAAAAAGGGTTTTTGAAAAAAATCCCTAAGCCCCAGGGTCACAATTTCATAAAAAATCTGACTTTTGGCAATTCACTCAAAAATGGTGCCAAACGGTTGTAATTGCTCCCCTGAGAGGTTTGGCGGTCGAAACAGAAGGCTTTTTATCACAGGACAAGAAATCAGCCCTCGACAACTTAACCGGCAGAAAATAATTTTTTTGAAAAAATCCTTAAGCTGCGGGGTCACAATTTCATAAAAAATCTGACTTTCGGCAATTCACTCAAAAATGGTGCCAAACGGTTGTAAAGGCTCCCCTGAGAGGTTTGGCGGTCGAAACAGAAGGCTTTTTATCACAGGACAAGAAATCAGCCATCGACAACTTAACCGGCAGAAAAAAATTTCTTTGAAAAAATCTCTAAGCCCCGGGGTCACAATTTCATCAAAAATTTGACTTTTGGCAATTCACTCAAAAATGTTGCCAAACGGTTGCATATGCTCCCCTGAGAGGTTTGGCGGTCGAAACAGAAGCCTTTTTATCACAGGACAAGAAATCATCCCTCACCGACTTAACCGGCAGAAAAAGATTTTTTTGAAAAAAAACCCAAAGCCCCGGGGTCACAATTTCAGCAAAAATCTGACTTTCTGCAATTCATTCAAAAATGGTGCCAAACGGTTGTAAATGCTCCCCTGAGAGGTTTGGCGGTCGAAACAGAAGCCTTTTTATCAAAGGACAAGAAATCAGCCATCGACAACTTATCCTGCAGAAAAAGATTTTTTTGAAAAAATCCCTAAGCCCCGGGGTGACAATTTCATCAAAAATCTGACTTTCGGCTTTTCACTCAAAATTGGTGCCGAACGGTTGCAAATTATACCGTGAGAGGTTTGGCGGTCGAAACAGAAGCCTTTTTATGACAGGACAAGAAATCAGCCATCGACAACTTAACCGGCAGAAAAAGATTTTTTTTGAAAGAAAACCTAAGCCCCGGGGTCACAATTTCATCAAAAATGTGACTTTCGGCTTTCCACTCAAAAATGGTGCCGCACGGTTGCAAATGCTCCTCTGAGAGGTTTGGCGGTCGAAAAAGAAGCCTTTTTATCACAGGACAAGAAATCAGGCCTCGCCCACTTAACCAGCAGAAAAAGATTTTTTTGAAAAAATCTCTAAGCCCCGGGGTCACAATTTCATCAAAAATCTGACTTTCGGCTTTTCACTCAAAAATGGTGCCGAACGGTTGCAAATGCTCCCCTGAGAGGTTTGGCGGTCGAAACAGAAGCCTTTTTATCAAAGGACAAGAAATCAGCCCTCGACAACTTATCCGGCAGAAAAAGATTTTTTTGAAAAAATCCCTAAGCCCCGGGGTCACAATTTCAGGAAAAATCTGACTTTCGGCTTTTCACTCAAAATTGGTGCCGAACGGTTGCAAATTATACCCTGAGAGGTTTGGCGGTCAAAACAGAAGCCTTTTTATGACAGGACAAGAAATCAGGCCTCGCCCACTTAACCAGCAGAAAAAGATTTTTTTGAAAAAATCTCTAAGCCCCGGGGTCACAATTTCATCAAAAATCTGATTTTCGGCAATTGACTCAAAAATGGTGCCATAAGTTTGCAAATGCTCCCCTGAGAGTTTTGGCGGTCGAAACAGAAGCCTTTTTATCAAAGGACAAGAAATCAGCCCTCGCCAACTTTTCCGCTAGAAAAAGATTTTTTTGAAAAAATCCCTAAGCCCCGGGGTCACAATTTCATCAAAAATCTGACTTTCGGCTTTTCACTCAAAAATGGTGCCGAACGGTTGCAAATGCTCCCATGAAAGTGTTAGCGGTCAAAACAGAAGGCTTTTTATCACAGGACAAGAAATCAGCCCTCGACAACTTAACCGGCAGAAAATAATTTTTTTGAAAAAATCCCTAAGCCCCAGGGTCACAATTTCATAAAAAATCTGACTTTCGGCAATTCACTCAAAAATGGTGCCAAACGGTTGTAAAGGCTCCCCTGAGAGGTTTGGCGGTCGAAACAGAAGCCTTTTTATCACAGGACAAGAAATCAGCCCTCGACAACTTAACCGGCAGAAAAAAAATTCTTTGAAAAAATCTCTAAGCCCCGGGGTCACAATTTCATCAAAAATTTGACTTTTGGCAATTCACTCAAAAATGTTGCCAAACGGTTGCATATGCTCCCCTGAGAGG
The DNA here is from genome assembly GCF_965112155.1 of Podarcis liolepis. Classification (NCBI taxonomy): domain Eukaryota; kingdom Metazoa; phylum Chordata; class Lepidosauria; order Squamata; family Lacertidae; genus Podarcis; species Podarcis liolepis. The sequence continues at coordinate 82,214,691 of NC_139559.1, read as the reverse complement.
TTTGGCGGTCGAAACAGAAGCCTTTTTATCACAGGACAAGAAATCATCCCTCGCTGACTTAACCGGCAGAAAAAGATTTTTTTGAAAAAATCCCTAAGCCCCGGGGTCACAATTTCAGCAAAAATCTGACTTCCTGCAATTCACTCAAAAATGGTGCCAAACGGTTGTAAATGCTCCCCTGAGAGGTTTGGCGGTCAAAACAGAAGCCTTTTTATGACAGGACAAGAAATCAGCCATCGACAACTTAACCGGCAGAAAAAGATTTTTTTGAAAAAAAACCCAAAGCCCCAGGGTCACAATTTCAGCAAAAATCTGACTTTCAGCTTTTCACTCAAAAATGGTGCCGCACGGTTGCAAATGCTCCCCTGAGATGTTTGGCGGTCGAAACAGAAGCCTTTTTATCACAGGACAAGAAATCAGCCCTCGCCGACTTAACCGGCAGAAAAAGATTTTTTTGAAAAACCCCCTAAACCCCGGGGTCACAATTTCATCAAAAATCTGACTTTCGGCTTTTCACTCAAAAATGGTGCCGAACGGTTGCAAATGCTCCCCTGAGAGTTTTGGCGGTCGAAACAGAAGCCTTTTTATAAGAGGACAAGAAATCAGCCCTCGACAACTTAACCTGCAGAAAATATTTTTTTTGAAAAAATCCCTAAGCCCCGGGGTCACAATTTCAGGAAAAATCTGACTTTCGGCTTTTCACTCAAAATTGGTGCCGAACGGTTGCAAATTATACCCTGAGAGGTTTGGCGGTCGAAACAGAAGCCTTTTTATGACAGGACAAGAAATCAGCCATCGACAACTTAACCGGCAGAAAAAGATTTTTTTGAAAAAATCCCTAAGCCCCGGGGTCACAATTTCATCAAAAATCTGATTTTCGGCAATTCACTCAAAAATGGTGCCAAAAGGTTGCAAATGCTCCCCTAAGAGGTTTGGCGGTCGAAACAGAAGCCTTTTTATCAAAGGACAAAAAATCAGCCCTGGCCAACTTTTCCGGTAGAAAAAGATTTTTTTGAAAAAATCCCTAAGCCCCGGGGTCACAATTTCATCAAAAATCTGACTTTTGGCTTTTCACTCAAAAATGGTGCTGAACGGTTGCAAATGCTCCCCTGAGAGGTTTGGCGGTCGAAACAGAAGGCTTTTTATCACAGGACAAGAAATCAGCCCTCGACAACTTAACCGGCAGAAAATAATTTTTTTGAAAAAATCCCTAAGCCCGGGGGTCACAATTTCATCAAAAATGAGACTTTCGCTAATTCACTCAAAAATGGTGCCAAACGGTTGTAAATGCTCCCCTGAGAGGTTTGGCGGTCGAAACAGAACCCTTTTTATCAAAGGACAAGAAATCAGCCCTCGCCAACTTATCCGGCAGAAAAACATTTTTTTGAAAAAATCCCTAAGCCCCGGGGTCACAATTTCATCAAAAATGTGACTTTCGGCAATTCATTCAAAAATGGTGCCAAACGGTTGTAAATGCTCCCCTGAGAGGTTTGGCGGTCGAAACCGAAGCCTTTTTATAACAGGACAAGAAATCAGCCCTCAACAACTTAACCGGCAGAAAAAAAATTCTTCGAAAAAATCTCTAAGCCACAATTTCACAAGGTCACAATTTCAGCAAAAATCTGACTTTCGGCTTTTCACTCAAAAATGGTGCCGAACGGTTGCACATGCTCCCCTGAGAGGTTTGGCGGTCGAAAAAGAAGCCTTTTTATAAGAGGACAAGAAATCAGCCCTCAACAACTTAACCGGCAGAAAATAATTTTTTTGAAAAAATCCCTAAGGCCCGGGGTGACAATTTCATCAAAATTGTGACTTTCGCTAATTCACTCAAAAATGGTGCCAAACGGTTGTAAATGCTCCCCTGAGAGGTTTGGCGGTCGAAACAGAAGGCTTTTTATAACAGGAGAAGAAATCAGCTCTCGCCCACTTAACCAGCACAAAAAGGGTTTTTGAAAAAATCCCTAAGCCCCAGGGTCACAATTTCTTAAAAAATCTAACTTTCGGCAATTCGTTCAAAAATGGTGCCAAACGGTTGTAAATGCTCCCCTGAGAGGTTTGGCGGTCGAAAAAGAAGGGTTTTTATCACAGGACAAGAAATCAGCCCTCGACAACTTAAGCGGCAGAAAAAAAATTCTTTGAAAAAATCTCTAAGCGCCGGTGTCACAATTTCATCAAAAATGTGACTTTCGGCAATTCACTCAAAAATGGTGCCAAAACGTTGCAAATGCTCCCATGAAAGTGTTAGCGGTCAAAACAGTAGGCTTTTTATCAAAGGACAAGAAATCAGCCCTCAACCACTTAACCGGCAGAAAATGATTTTTTTGAAAAAAAAAAACCTAAGCCCCGGGATCACAATTTCATGAAAAATCTGACTTTCGGCTTTTCACTAAAAATGGTGCCAAACGGTTGTAAATGCTCCCCTGAGAGGTTTGGCGGTCGAAACCGAAGCCTTTTTATAACAGGACAAGAAATCAGCCCTCAACAACTTAACCGGCAGAAAAAAAATTCTTCGAAAAAATCTCTAAGCCACAATTTCACAAGGTCACAATTTCAGCAAAAATCTGACTTTCGGCTTTTCACTCAAAAATGGTGCCGAACGGTTGCACATGCTCCCCTGAGAGGTTTGGCGGTCGAAAAAGAAGCCTTTTTATAAGAGGACAAGAAATCAGCCCTCAACAACTTAACCGGCAGAAAATAATTTTTTTGAAAAAATCCCTAAGGCCCGGGGTGACAATTTCATCAAAATTGTGACTTTCGCTAATTCACTCAAAAATGGTGCCAAACGGTTGTAAATGCTCCCCTGAGAGGTTTGGCGGTCGAAACAGAAGGCTTTTTATAACAGGAGAAGAAATCAGCTCTCGCCCACTTAACCAGCACAAAAAGGGTTTTTGAAAAAATCCCTAAGCCCCAGGGTCACAATTTCTTAAAAAATCTAACTTTCGGCAATTCGTTCAAAAATGGTGCCAAACGGTTGTAAATGCTCCCCTGAGAGGTTTGGCGGTCGAAAAAGAAGGGTTTTTATCACAGGACAAGAAATCAGCCCTCGACAACTTAAGCGGCAGAAAAAAAATTCTTTGAAAAAATCTCTAAGCGCCGGTGTCACAATTTCATCAAAAATGTGACTTTCGGCAATTCACTCAAAAATGGTGCCAAAACGTTGCAAATGCTCCCATGAAAGTGTTAGCGGTCAAAACAGAAGGCTTTTTATCAAAGGACAAGAAATCAGCCCTCAACCACTTAACCGGCAGAAAATGATTTTTTTGAAAAAAAAAACCTAAGCCCCGGGATCACAATTTCATGAAAAATCTGACTTTCGGCTTTTCACTAAAAATGGTGCCGAACGGTTTCAAATGCTCCCCTGAGAAGTTTGGCGGTCGAAACAGAAGCCTTTTTATAACAGGACATGAAATCAGCCCTCGCCCACTTAACCAGCAGAAAAAGGGTTTTTGAAAAAATCCCTACAACCTGGGGTCACAATTTCATAAAAAATCTGACTTTCGGCAATTCACTCAAAAACGGTGCCAAACGGTTGTAAATGCTCCCCTGAGAGGTTTGGCGGTCGAAACAGAAGGCTTTTTATAACAGGACAAGAAATCAGCCCTCCCCCACTTAACCAGCAGAAAAAGGGTTTTGAAAAAATCCCTGAGATCCGGGGTCACAATTTCATCAAAAATCTGATTTTCGGCAATTCACTCAAAAATGGTGCCAAAAGGTTGCAAATGCTCCCCTGAGAGGTTTGGCGGTCGAAACAGAAGCCTTTTTATCAAAGGACAAGAAATCAGCCCTCGCCAACTTTTCCGGTAGAAAAAGATTTTTTTGAAAAAATCCCTACGCCCCGGGGTCACAATTTCATCAAAAATCTGACTTTCGGCTTTTCACTCAAAAATGGTGCCGAACGGTTGCAAATGCTCCCCTGAGAGGTTTGGCCGTCAAAACCGAAGGCATTTTATCACAGGACAAGAAATCAGCCCTCGACAACTTAACCGGCAGAAAAAAATTTCTTTGAAAAAATCTTTAAGCCACAATTTCACAAGGTCACAATTTCATCAAAAATTTGACTTTTGGCAATTCACTCAAAAATGGTGCCAAAAGGTTGTAAATGCTCCCATGAAAGTGTTAGCGGTCAAAACAGAAGGCTTTTTATCAAAGGACAAGAAATCAGCCCTCGCCAACTTATCCGGCAGAAAATTTCTTTTTTGAAAAAATCCCTAAGCCCCAGGGTCACAATTTCATGAAAAATCTGACTTTCGGCTTTTCACTCAAAAATGGTGCCGAACGGTTGCAAATGCTCCCCTGAGAGGTTTGGCGGTCGAAACAGAAGCCTTTTTATAAGAGGACAAGAAATCAGCCCTCGACAACTTAACCGGCAGAAAATAATTTTTTTCAGAAAATAATTTCATCAAAATTGTGACTTTCGCTAATTCACTCAAAAATGGTGCCAAACAGTTGTAAGTGCTCCCCTGAGAGGTTTGGCGGTTGAAACAAAAGGCTTTTTATAACAGGACAAGAAATCAGCCCTCGCCCACTTAACCAGCACAAAAAGGGTTTTTGAAAAAATCCCTAAGACCCAGGGTCACAATTTCATAAAAAATCTAACTTTCGGCAATTCGCTCAAAAATGGTGCCACATGGTTGTAAATGCTCCACTGAGAGGTTTGGCAGTCGAAACAGAAGGGTTTTTATCACAGGACAAGAAATCATCCCTCGCCAACTTATACGGCAGAAAAAGATTTTTTTGAAAAAATCCCTAAGCCCCGGGGTCACAATTTCAGCAAAAATCTGACTTTCGGCTTTCCACTCAAAAATGGTGCCGCACGGTTGCAAATGCTCCTCTGAGAGGTTTGGCGGTCGAAACAGAAGCCTTTTTATCACAGGAAAAGAAATCTGGCCTCGCCCACTTAACCAGCAGAAAAAGGGTTTTTGAAAAAATCCCGAAGCCCCGGGGTCACAATTTCATAAAAAATCTGACTTTCGGCAATTCACTCAAAAATGGTGCCGAACGGTTGCAAATGCTCCCCTGAGAGGTTTGGCGGTCGAAACAGAAGCCTTTTTATAAGAGGACAAGAAATCAGCCCTCGACAACTTAAACGGCAGAAAATAATTATTTTCAGAAAATAATTTCATCAAAATTGTGACTTTCGCTAATTCACTCAAAAATGGTGCCAAACAGTTGTAAGTGCTCCCCTGAGAGGTTTGGCGGTTGAAACAAAAGACTTTTTATAACAGGACAAGAAATCAGCCCTCGCCCACTTAACCAGCACAAAAAGGGTTTTTGAAAAAATCCCTAAGACCCAGGGTCACAATTTCATAAAAAATCTAACTTTCGGCAATTCGCTCAAAAATGGTGCCACATGGTTGTAAATGCTCCACTGAGAGGTTTGGCGGTCGAAACAGAAGGGTTTTTATCACAGGACAAGAAATCAGCCCTCGCCAACTTATCCGGCAGAAAAAGATTTTTTTTGAAAAAATCCCTAAGCCCCGGGGTCACAATTTCAGCAAAAATCTGACTTTCGGCTTTCCACTCAAAAATGGTGCCGCACGGTTGCAAATGCTCCCCTGAGAGGTTTGGCGGTCGAAACAAAAGCCTTTTTATCACAGGACAAGAAATCAGCCCTCGCCGACTTAACCGGTAGAAAAAGATTTTTTTGAAAAAATCCCTAAGCCCCGGGGTCACAATTTCATCAAAAATCTGATTTTCGGCAATTCACTCAAAAATGGTGCCAAAAGGTTGCAAATGCTCCCCTGAGAGGTTTGGCGGTCGAAACAGAAGCCTTTTTATCAAAGGACAAGAAATCAGCCCTCGCCAACTTTTCCGGTAGAAAAAGATTTTTTTGAAAAAATCCCTAAGCCGCGGGGTCACAATTTCATCAAAATTCTGACTTTCGGCTTTTCACTCAAAAATGGTGCCGAACGGTTGCAAATGCTCCCCTGAGAGGTTTGGCGGTCGAAACAGAAGGCTTTTTATAACAGGACAAGAAATCAGCCCTCGCCCACTTAACCAGCACAAAAAGGGTTTTTGAAAAAATCCCTAAGACCCAGGGTCACAATTTCATAAAAAATCTAACTTTCGGCAATTCGTTCAAAAATGGTGCCACATGGTTGTAAATGCTCCACTGAGAGGTTTGGCGGTCGAAACAGAAGGGTTTTTATCACAGGACAAGAAATCAGCCCTCGCCAACTTATCCGGCAGAAAAAGATTTTTTTGAAAAAATCCCTAAGCCCCAGGGTCACAATTTCAGCAAAAATCTGACTTTCGGCTTTCCACTCAAAAATGGTGCCGCACGGTTGCAAATTCTCCTCTGAGAGGTTTGGCGGTCGAAACAGAAGCCTTTTTATCACAGGAAAAGAAATCTGGCCTCGCCCACTTAACCAGCAGAAAAAGGGTTTTTGAAAAAATCCCGAAGCCCCGGGGTCACAATTTCATAAAAAATCTGACTTTCGGCAATTCACTCAAAAATGGTGCCAAACGGTTGTAAATGCTCCCCTGAGAAGTTTGGCGGTCGAAACAAAAGCCTTTTTATCACAGGACAAGAAATCAGCCCTCGCCGACTTAACCGGCAGAAAAAGATTTTTTTGAAAAAATCCCTAAGCCCCGGGGTGACAATTTCATCAAAAATGTGACTTTCGCTAATTCAATCAAATATGGTGCCAAACGGTTGTAAATGCTCCCCTGAGAGGTTTGGCGGTCGAAACAGAAGGCTTTTTATCACAGGACAAGAAATCAGCCCTCGACAACTTAACCGGCAGAAAAAAATTTATTTGAAAAAATCTCTAAGCCCCGGGGTGACAATTTCATGAAAAATCTGACTTTCGGCTTTTCACTCAAAAATGGTGCCGAACGGTTGCAAATGCTCCCCTGAGAGGTTTGGCGGTCGAAACAGAAGGCTTTTTATCACAGGACAAGAAATCAGCCCTCGACAACTTAACTGGCAGAAAAAAATTTATTTGAAAAAATCTCTAAGCCCCGGGGTGACAATTTCATGAAAAATCTGACTTTCGGCTTTTCACTCAAAAATGGTGCCGAACGGTTGCAAATGCTCCCCTGAGAGGTTTGGCGGTCGAAACAGAAGCCTTTTATAAGAGGACAAGAAATCAGCCCTCGACAACTTAACCGGCAGAAAATAATTTTTTTGAAAAAATCCCTAAGCCCCGGGGTGACAATTTCATCAAAATTGTGACTTTCGCTAATTCAATCAAATATGGTGCCAAACGGTTGTAAATGCTCCCCTGAGAGGTTTGGCGGTCGAAACAGAAGGCTTTTTATAACAGGACAAGAAATCAGCCCTCGCGCACTTAACCAGCACAAAAAGGGTTTTTGAAAAAATCCCTAAGACCCAGGGTCACAATTTCATAAAAAATCAAACTTTCGGCAATTCGCTCAAAAATGGTGCCACATGGTTGTAAATGCTCCACTGAGAGGTTTGGCGGTCGAAACAGAAGCCTTTTTATCACAGGACAAGAAATCAGCCCTCGCCAACTTATCCGGCAGAAAAAGATTTTTTTGAAAAAATCCCTAAGCCCCGGGGTCACAATTTCATAAAAAATCTGACTTTCGGCAATTCACTCAAAAATGGTGCCAAACGGTTGTAAATGCTCCCCTGAGAGGTTTGGCGGTCGAAACAAAAGCCTTTTTATCACAGGACAAGAAATCAGCCCTCGCCGACTTAACCGGCAGAAAAAGATTTTTTTGAAAAAATCCCTAAGCCCCGGGGTCACAATTTCATCAAAAATCTGATTTTCGGCAATTCACTCAAAAATGGTGCCAAAAGGTTGCAAATGCTCCACTGAGAGGTTTGGCGGTCGAAACAGAAGCCTTTTTATCAAAGGACAAGAAATCACCCCTCGCCAACTTTTCCGGTAGAAAAAGGTTTTTTTGAAAAAATCCCTAAGCCCCGGGGTCACAATTTCATCAAAAATCTGACTTTCGGCTTTTCACTCAAAAATGGTGCCAAAAGGTTGCAAATGCTCCCATGAAAGTGTTAGCGGTCAAAACAGAAGGCTTTTTATCACAGGACAAGAAATCAGCCCTCGACAACTTAACCGGCAGAAAAAAATTTATTTGAAAAAATCTCTAAGCCCCGGGGTGACAATTTCATGAAAAATCTGACTTTCGGCTTTTCACTCAAAAATGGTGCCGAACGGTTGCAAATGCTCCCCTGAGAGGTTTGGCGGTCGAAACAGAAGCCTTTTATAAGAGGACAAGAAATCAGCCCTCGACAACTTAACCGGCAGAAAATAATTTTTTTGAAAAAATCCCTAAGCCCCGGGGTGACAATTTCATCAAAATTGTGACTTTCGCTAATTCAATCAAATATGGTGCCGAACGGTTGCAAATGCTCCCCTGAGAGGTTTGGCGGTCGAAACAGAAGCCTTTTTATGACAGAACAAGAAATCAGCCATCGACAACTTAACCGGCAGAAAAAGATTTTTTTGAAAGAAAACCTAAGCCCCAGGGTCAAAATTTCATCAAAAATCTGACTTTCCTCTTTTCACTCAACAATGGTGCCGAACGGTTGAAAATGCTCCCCTGACAGGTTTGGCGGTTGAAACAAAAGCCTTTTTATCACAGTACAAGAAATCAGCCCTCGCCGACTTAACCGGCAGAAAAAGATTTTTTTGAAAAAATCCCTAAGCCCTGGGGTCACAATTTCATCAAAAATCTGATTTTCGGCAATTCACTCAAAAATGGTGCCAAAAGGTTGCAAATGCTCCCCTGAGAGGTTTGGCGGTCGAAACAGAAGCCTTTTTATCAAAGGACAAGAAATCAGCCCTCGCCAACTTTTCCGGGAGAAAAAGAATTTTTGGAAAAAATCCCTAAGCCCCGGGGTCACAATTTCATCAAAAATCTGACTTTCGGCTTTTCACTTAAGAATGGTGCCGAACGGTTGCAAATGCTCCCCTGAGAGGTTTGGCGGTCGAAACAGAAGGCTTTTTATCACAGGACAAGAAATCAGCCCTCGACAACTTAACCGGCAGAAAAAAAATTCTTTGAAAAAATCTTTAAGCCACAATTTCACAAGGTCACAATTTCATCAAAAATTTGACTTTTGGCAATTCACTCAAAAATGGTGCCAAAAGGTTGCAAATGCTCCCATGAAAGTGTTAGCGGTCAAAACAGAAGGCTTTTTATCAAAGGACAAGATATCAGCCCTCGCCCACTTAACCAGCACAAAAAGGGTTTTTGAAAAAATCCCTAAGCCCCAGGGTCACAATTTCATAAAAAATCTAACTTTCGGCAATTCGCTCAAAAATGGTGCCAAACGGTTGAAAATGCTCCCCTGAGAGGTTTGGCGGTCAAAACAGAAGCCTTTTTATCACAGGATAAGAAATCAGCCCTCGACAACTTAACCGGCAGAAAAAAATTTCTTTGAAAAAACCTCTAAGCCCCGGTGTCAAAATTTCATGAAAAATGTGACTTTCGGCAATTCACTCAAAAATGGTGCCAAACGGTTGAAAATGCTCCCCTGAGAGGTTTGGCGGTCAAAACAGAAGCCTTTTTATAACAGGACAAGAAATCATCCCTCGCCGACTTAACCGGCAGAAAAAAAATTCTTTGAAAAAATCTCTAAGCCCCGGGATCACAATTTCATGAAAAATCTGACTTTCGGCTTTTCAATCAAAAATGGTGCCGAACGGTTGCTAATGCTCCCCTGAGAGGTTTGGCGGTCGAAACAGAAGCCTTTTTATCAAAGGACAAGAAATCAGCCCTCGCCAACTTATCCGGCAGAAATTTTTTTTTTTAAAAAAAAAAATCCCTAAGCCCTGGGGTCATAATTTCATGAAAAAACTGACTTTCGGCTTTTCACTCAAAAATGGTGCCGAACGGTTGCAAATGCTCCCCTGAGAAGTTTGGCGGTCGAAACAGAAGCCTTTTTATAACAGGACAAGAAATCAGCCCTCGACAACTTAACCGGCAGAAAATATTTTTTTTGAAAAAATCTTTAAGCCCCGGCGTCACAATTTCATCAAAAAAGGTGACTTTCGCTAATTCACTCAAAAATGGTGCCAAACGGTTGTAAATGCTCCCCTGAGAGGTTTGGCGGTCGAAACAGAAGCCTTTTTATAACAGGCCAAGAAATCAGCCCTCGCCCACTTAACCAGCAGAAAAAGGGTTTTTGAAAAAATCCCTAAACCCCGGGGTCACAATTTCATAAAAAATCTGACTTTCGGCAATTAACTCAAAAACGGTGCCAAACGGTTGTAAAGGCTCCCCTGAGAGGTTTGGGGGTCGAAACAGAAGGCTTTTTATCACAGGACAAGAAATCAGCCCTCGATTAATCGGCAGAAAATAATTTTTTTGAAAAAATCCCTAAGCCCCGGGGTCACAATGTCATCAAAAATGTGACTTTCGCTAATTCACTCAAAAATGGTGCCAAACGGTTGTAAATGCTCCCCTGAGAGGTTTGGCGGTTGAAACAGAAGCCTTTTTATAACAAGACAAGAAATCAGCCCTCGCCCACTTAACCAGCAGAAAAAGGGTTTTTGAAAAAATCCCTAAACCCCGGGGTCACAATTTCATAAAAAATGTGACTTTCGCTAATTCACTCAAAAATGGTGCCAAACGGTTGTAAATGCTCCCCTGAGAGGTTTGGCGGTTGAAACAGAAGCCTTTTTATAACAAGACAAGAAATCAGCCCTCGCCCACTTAACCAGCAGAAAAAGGGTTTTTGAAAAAATCCCTAAACCCCGGGGTCACAATTTCATAAAAAATCAGACTTTTGGCAATTCACTCAAAAATGGTGCCAAACGGTTATAAAGGCTCCCCTGATAGGTTTGGCGGTCGAAACAGAAGGCTTTTTATCACAGGACAAGAAATCAGCCCTCGACAACTTAACCGGCAGAAAAAAATTTATTTGAAAAAATCTCTAAGCCCCAGGGTCACAATTTCAGCAAAAATCTGACTTTTGGCAATTCACTCAAAAATGGTGCCAAAAGGTTGCAAATGCTCCCATGAAAGTGTTAGCGGTCAAAACAGAAGGCTTTTTATCAAAGGACAAGATATCAGCCCTCGCCCACTTAACCAGCACAAAAAGGGTTTTTGAAAAAATCCCTAAGCCCCAGAGTCACAATTTCATAAAAAATCTAACTTTCGGCAATTCGCTCAAAAATGGTGCCAAACGGTTGAAAATGCTCCCCTGAGAGGTTTGGCGGTCAAAACAGAAGCCTTTTTATCACAGGACAAGAAATCAGCCATCGACAACTTAACCGGCAGAAAAAAATTTCTTTGAAAAAACCTCTAAGCCCCGGTGTCAAAATTTCATGAAAAATGTGACTTTCGGCAATTCACTCAAAAATGGTGCCAAAAGGTTGCAAATGCTCCCATGAAAGTGTTAGCGGTCAAAAGAGAAGCCTTTTTATAACAGGACAAGAAATCATCCCTCGCCGACTTAACCGGCAGAAAAAAAATTCTTTGAAAAAATCTCTAAGCCCCGGGATCACAATTTCATGAAAAATATGACTTTCGGCTTTTCAATCAAAAATGGTGCCGAACGGTTGCAAATGCTCCCCTGAGAAGTTTGGCGGTCGAAACAGAAGCCTTTTTATAACAGGACAAGAAATCAGCCCTCGACAACTTAACCGGCAGAAAATATTTTTTTTGAAAAAATCTTTAAGCCCCGGCGTCACAATTTCATCAAAAAAGGTGACTTTCGCTAATTCACTCAAAAATGGTGCCAAACGGTTGTAAATGCTCCCCTGAGAGGTTTGGCGGTCGAAACAGAAGCCTTTTTATAACAGGACAAGAAATCAGCCCTCGCCCACTTAACCAGCAGAAAAAGGGTTTTTGAAAAAATCCCTAAACCCCGGGGTCACAATTTCATAAAAAATGTGACTTTCGCTAATTCACTCAAAAATGGTGCCAAACGGTTGTAAATGCTTCCCTGAGAGGTTTGGCGGTTGAAACAGAAGCCTTTTTATAACAAGACAAGAAATCAGCCCTCGCCCACTTAACCAGCAGAAAAAGGGTTTTTGAAAAAATCCCTAAACCCCGGGGTCACAATTTCATAAAAAATCAGACTTTTGGCAATTCACTCAAAAATGGTGCCAAACGGTTATAAAGGCTCCCCTGATAGGTTTGGCGGTCGAAACAGAAGGCTTTTTATCACAGGACAAGAAATCAGCCCTCGACAACTTAACCGGCAGAAAAAAATTTATTTGAAAAAATCTCTAAGCCCCAGGGTCACAATTTCATCAAAAATGTGACTTTTGGCAATTCACTGAAAAATGGTGCCAAAAGGTTGCAAATGCTCCCATGAAAGTGTTAGCGGTCAAAAGAGAAGGCTTTTTATCACAGGACAAGAAATCAGCCCTCGACAATTTAACCAGCAGAAAATGATTTTTTTGAAAAAATCCCTAAGCCCCGGGGTCACAATTTCAGCAAAAATCTGACTTTTGGCAATTCACTCAAAAATGGTGCCAAACGGTTATAAAGGCTCCCCTGATAGGTTTGGCGGTCGAAACAGAAGGCTTTTTATCACAGGACAAGAAATCAGCCCTCGACAACTTAACCGGCAGAAAATGATTTCTTTGAAAAAAAATCCCTAAGCCCCGGGATCAAAATTTAATGAAAAATCTGACTTTCGGCTTTTCACTCAAAAATGGTGCCGAACGTTTGCAAATGCTCCCCTGAGAAGTTTGGCGGTCGAAACAGAAGCCTTTTCATAACAGGACAAGAAATCAGCCCTCAACAACTTAACCGGCAGAAAATATTTTTTTTGAAAAAAATCCCTAAGCCCCGGGGTCACAATTTCATAAAAAAATGTGACTTTTGGCAATTCACTGAAAAATGCTGCCAAAAGGTTGCAAATGCTCCCATGAAAGTGTTAGCGGTCAAAACGGAAGGCTTTTTATCACAGGACAAGAAATCAGCCCTCGACAACTTAACCGGCAGAAAATGATTTTTTTGAAAAAATCCCTAAGCCCCGGGGTCACAATTTCAGCAAAAATCTGACTTTCGGCAATTCACTCAAAAATGGTGCCAAACGGTTGTAAATGCTCCCCTGAGAGGTTTGGCGGTCGAAACAGAACCCCTTTTATCAAAGGACAAGAAATCAGCCATCGCCAACTTAACCAGCAGAAAAAGGGTTTTTGAAAAAATCCCTAATCCCCGGGGTCAAAATTTCATCAAAAATCTGATTTTCGGCAATTCACTCAAAAATGGTGCCAAAAGGTTGCAAATGCTCCCCTGAGAGGTTTGGCGGTCGAAACAGAAGCCTTTTTATAACAGGACAAGAAATCAGCCCTCGCCCACTTAACCAGCAGAAAAAGGGTTTTTGAAAAAATCCCTAAGCCCCGGGGTCACAATTTCATAAAAAATCTGACTTTCGGTTTTTCACTCAAAAATGGTGCCAAACGGTTGCAAATGCTCCCCTGAGAGGTTTGGCGGTCGAAACAGAAGGGTTTTTATCACAGGACAAGAAATCAGCCCTCGACAACTTAACCAGCAGAAAAAAATTTCTTTAAAAAAATCTCTAAGCCCCGGAGTCACAATTTCATCAAAAATATGACTTTTGGCAATTCACTCAAAAATGTTGCCAAACGGTTGCATATGCTCCCCTGAGAGGTTTGGCGGTCGAAACAGAAGGCTTTTTATCACAGGACAAGAAATCATCCCTCGCCGACTTAACCGGCAGAAAATGATTTTTTTGAAAATAACCCTAAGCCCCGGTGTCACAATTTCAGCAAAAATCTGACTTTCGGCTTTTCACTCAAAAATGGTGCCGAACGGTTGCAAATGCTGCACTGAGAGGTTTGTCGGTCGAAACAGAAGGCTTTTTATCACACGACAAGAAATCAGCCCTCGACAACTAAAGCGGCAGAAAAAAATTTCTTTGAAAAAATCTCTAAGCCCCGGGGTGACAATTTCATCAAAAATGTGATTTTTGGCAATTCACTCAAAAATGGTGCCAAAAGATTGCAAATGCTCCCATGAAAGTGTTACCGGTCAAAACAGAAGGCTTTTTATCACAGGACAAGAAATCAGCCCTCGACAACTTAACCGGCAGAAAATAATTTTTTTGAAAAAATCCCTAAGCCCCGGGGTCACAATTTCATCAAAAATCTGACTTTCAGCAATTCACTCAAAAATGGTGCCGCACGGTTGCAAATGCTCCCCTGAGAGGTTTGGCGGTCGAAACAGAAGCCTTTTTATCAAAGGACAAGAAATCAGCCCTCGCCAACTTAACCCGCAGAAAAACATTTTTTTGAAAAAATCCCTAAGCCCCGGGATCACAATTTCATCAAAAATGTGACTTTTGGCAATTCACACAAAAATGGTGCCAGAAGGTTGCAAATGCTCCCATGAAAGTGTTAGCGGTCAAAACAGAAGGCTTTTTATCAAAGGACAAGAAATCAGCCCTCGACAACTTAACCGGCAGAAAATGATTTTTTTGAAAAAAAATCCCTAAGCCCCGGGATCAAAATGTAATGAAAAATCTGACTTTCGGCTTTTCACTCAAAAATGGTGCCGAACGGTTGCAAATGCTCCCCTGAGAAGTTTGGCGGTCGAAACAGAAGCCTTTTTATAACAGGACAAGAAATCAGCCCTCGACAACTTAACCAGCAGAAAAAGGGTTTTTGAAAAAATCCCTAATCCCCGGGGACAAAATTTCATCAAAAATCTGATTTTCGGCAATTCACTCAAAAATGGTGCCAAAAGGTTGCAAATGCTCCCCTGAGAGGTTTGGCGGTCAAAACAGAAGCCTTTTTATAACAGGACAAGAAATCAGCCCTCGCCCACTTAACCAGCAGAAAAAGGGTTTTTGAAAAAATCCCTAAGCCCCGGGGTCACAATTTCATAAAAAATCTGACTTTCGGTTTTTCACTCAAAAATGGTGCCAAACGGTTGCAAATGCTCCCCTGAGAGGTTTGGCGGTCGAAACAGAAGGGTTTTTATCACAGGACAAGAAATCAGCCCTCGACAACTTAACCAGCAGAAAAAAATTTCTTTAAAAAAATCTCTAAGCCCCGGAGTCAAAATTTCATCAAAAATATGACTTTTGGCAATTCACTCAAAAATGTTGCCAAACGGTTGCAAATGCTCCCCTGAGAGGTTTGGCGGTCGAAACAGAAGCCTTTTTATCAAAGGACAAGAAATCAGCCCTCGCCAACTTAACCGGCAGAAAAACATTTTTTTTGAAAAAATCCCTAAGCCCCGGGGTCACAATTTCATCAAAAATGTGACTTTCGGCAATTCACTCAAAAATGGTGCCAAACGGTTGTAAATGCTCCCCTGAGAGGTTTGGCGGTCGAAACAGAAGCCTTTTTATCACAGGACAAGAAATCATCCCTCGACAACTTAACCGGCAGAAAATGATTTTTTTGAAAAAAAATCCCTAAGCCCCGGGATCAAAATTGAATGAAAAATCTGACTTTCGGCTTTTCACTCAAAAATGGTGCCGAACGGTTGCAAATGCTCCCCTGAGAAGTTTGGCGGTCGAAACGGAAGCCTTTTTATAACAGGACAAGAAATCAGCCCTCGACAACTTAACCGGCAGAAAATGATTTTTTTGAAAATAACCCTAAGCCCCGGTGTCACAATTTCAGCAAAAATCTGACTTTCGGCTATTCACTCAAAAATGGTACCGAACGGTTGCAAATGCTCCACTGAGAGGTTTGTCGGTCGAAACAGAAGGCTTTCTATCACACGACAAGAAATCAGCCCTCGACAACTAAAGCGGCAGAAAAAATTTTCTTTGAAAAAATCTCTAAGCCCCGGGGTGACAATTTCATCAAAAATGTGATTTTTGGCAATTCACTCAAAAATGGTGCCAAAAGATTGCAAATGCTCCCATGAAAGTGTTACCGGTCAAAACAGAAGGCTTTTTATCACAGGACAAGAAATCAGCCCTCGACAACTTAACCGGCAGAAAATGATTTTTTTGAAAAAATCCCTAAGCCCCGGGGCCACAATTTCAGCAAAAATCTGACTTTCGGCAATTCACTCAAAAATGGTGCCAAACGGTTGTAAATGCTCCCCTGAGAGGTTGGGCGGTCGAAACAGAACCCTTTTTATCAAAGGACAAGAAATCAGCCCTCGCCAACTTAACCAGGAGAAAAAGGGTTTTTGAAAAAATCCCCAATCCCCGGGGTCAAAATTTCATCAAAAATCTGATTTTCGGCAATTCAATCAAAAATGGTGCCAAAAGGTTGCAAATGCTCCCCTGAGAGGTTTGGCGGTCGAAACAGAAGCCTTTTTATCACAGGACAAGAAATCATACCTCGCCGACTTAACCGGCAGAAAAAGATTTTTTTGAAAGAAAACCTAAGCCCCGGGGTCACAATTTCATAAAAAATCTGACTTTCGGCAATTCACCCAAAAATGGTGCCCAAAGATTGCAAATGCTCCCCTGAAAGGGTTGGCGGTCGAAAGAGAAGGCTTTTTATCACAGGACAAGAAATCAGCCCTCGACAACTTAACCGGCAGAAAAAAATTTCTTTAAAAAATCTCTTAGCCCCGGGGTCACAATTTCATCAAAAATGTGACTTTTGCCAATTCACTGAAAAATGGTGCCAAAAGGTTGCAAATGCTCCCATGAAAGTGTTAGCGGTCAAAACATAAGTATTTTTATCACAGGACAAGAAATCAGCCCTCGACAACTTAACCGGCAGAAAATGATTTTTTTGAAAAAATTCCTAAGCCCCGGGGTCAAAATTTCATCAAAAATCTGATTTTCGGCAATTCACTCAAAAATGGTGCCAAAAGGTTGCAAATGCTCCCATGAAAGTGTTAGCGGTCAAAACATAAGTATTTTTATCACAGGACAAGAAATCATCCCTAACCCCAGGGTCACAATTTCATCAAAAATCTGACTTTCCTCTTTTCACTCAACAATGGTGCCGAACGGTTGCAAAAGCTCCCCTGAGAGGTTTGGCGGTCGAAACAGAAGACTTTTTATCACAAGACAAGAAATCAGCCCTCTCCAACTTAAACGGCAGAAAAAAATTCTTTGAAAAAGTCCCTAAGCCGCGGGGTCACAATTTCATCCAAAATGTGACTTTTGGCAATTCACTCAAAAATGGTGCCAAAAGGTTGCAAATGCTCCCCTGAAAGGGTTGGGGGTCGAAACAGAAGGCTTTTTATCACAGGACAAGAAATCAGCCCCCGACAACTTAAACAGCAGAAAAAGATTACTTTGAAAAAATCCCTAAGCCCCGGGGTCACAATTTCAGCAAAAATCTCACTTTCGGCTGTTCACTCAAAAATGGTGCCGAACGGTTGCAAATTATCCCCTGAGAGGTTTGGCGGTCGAAACAGAAGCCTTTTTATCACGGGACAAGAAATCAGCCCTCGAAAAACTTAACAGGCAGAAAAAGATTTTTTTGAAAAAATCCCTAAGCCCCGGGGTCAAAAATTCTGACTTTCGGCAATTCACTCAAAAATGGTGCCAAACGGTTGCAAATGCTCCCCTGAAAGGGTTGGGGGTAGAAACAGAAGGCTTTTTATCACAGAACAAGAAATCAGTCCTCGAAAAACTTAACAGGCAGAAAAAGATTTTTTTGAAAAAATCCCTAAGCCCCGGGGTGAAAATTTCATCAAAAATCTGACTTTCGGCAATTCACTCAAAAATGGTGCAAAAAGGTTGCAAATGCTCCCCTGAAAGGGTTGGCGGTCGAAACAGAAGCCTTTTTATCACAGGACAAGAAATCAGCCCTCGCCAACTTAACCGGCAGAAAAATATTTTTTTTAAAAAATCCCTAAGCCACGGGGTCACAATTTCATCAAAAATCTGACTTTCGGAAATTCGCTCAAAAATGTTGCCAAACGGTTGCAAATGCTCCCCTGAGAGGTCTGGTGGTCGAAACAGAAGCCTTTTTATTACAGGACAAGAAATCATCCCTCGCCGACTTAACCGGCAGAAAAAGATTTTTTTGAAAAAATCCCTAAGCCCCAGGGTCACAATTTCATCAAAAATGTGACTTTCGGCAATTCACTCAAAAATGGTGCCAAAAGGTTGCAAATGCTCCCCTGAAAGGGTTGGCGGTCGAAACAGAAGCCTTTTTATCACAGGACAAGAAATCAGCCCTCGCCCACTTAACCAGCATTAAAAGGGTTTTTGAAAAAATCCCTAAGCCACGGGGTCACAATTTCATCAAAAATCTGACTTTCGGAAATTCGCTCAAAAATGTTGCCAAACGGTTGCAAATGCTCCCCTGAGAGGTCTGGTGGTCGAAACAGAAGCCTTTTTATTACAGGACAAGAAATCATCCCTCGCCGACTTAACCGGCAGAAAAAGATTTTTTTGAAAAAATCCCTAAGCCCCAGGGTCACAATTTCATCAAAAATGTGACTTTCGGCAATTCACTCAAAAATTGTGCCAAAAGGTTGCAAATGCTCCCCTGAGAGGTTTGGTGGTCGAAACAGAAGGCTTTTTATCGCAGGACAAGAAATCAGCCCTCGCCGACCTAACCGGCAGAAAGATTTTTTTGAAAAAAAAACTAAGCCCCGGGGTCACAATTTCATCAAAAATGTGACTTTTGGCAATTCACTCAAAAATGGTGCCAAAAGTTTGCAAATGCTCCCCTGAAAGGGTCAGCAGTCAAAACAGAATGCTTTTTATCACAGGACAAGAAATCAGCCCCCGACAACTTAACCAGCAGAAAAAGTTTTCTTTGAAAAAATCCCTAAGCCCCGGGGTCACAATTTCATAAATAATCTGACCTTCGGCTTTTCACTCAAAAATGGTGCCGAAGGGTTGCAAATGCTCCCCTGAGAGGTTTGGCGGTCGAAACAGAAGCCTTTTTATCACAGGACAAGAAATCAGCCCTCGAAAAACTTAACAGGCAGAAAAAGATTTTTTTGAAAAAATCCCCAAGCCCCGGGGTCAAAATTTCATCAAAAATCTGACTTTCGGCAATTCACTCAAAAATGGTGCAAAAATGTTGGGTTGGCGGTCAAAACAGAAGGCTTTTTATCACAGGACAAGAAATCAGCCCTCGCCAACTTAACCGGCAGAAAAAGATTTTTTTGAAAAAATCCCTAACCCCAGGGTCACAATTTCAGCAGAAATTTAACTTTCGGGTTTTCACTCAAAAATGGTGCCGAACAGTTGCAAATGCTCCCCTGAGAGGTTTGGCTGTCCAAACAGAAGCCTTTTTATCACTGGACAAGAAAGCAGCCCTCGCCGCCATAACGGGCAGAAAAAGATTTTTTTGAAAAAATCCCTAAGCCCCGGGGTCACAATTTCAGCAGAAATCTGACTTTCGGGTTTTCACTCAAAAATGGTGCCAAAAGGTTGCAAATGCTCCCCTGAAAGGGTCAGCGGTCAAAACAGAAGCCTTTTTATCACAGGACAAGAAAACAGCCCACGGCAACTTAACCGACAGAAAATGATTTTTTTGAAAAAATCCCTGAGCCCCGGGGTCACAATTTCATCAAAAATCTGACTTTCGGCAATTCACTCAAAAATGGTGCCCAAAGGTTGCAAATGCTCCCCTGAAAGGGTCAGCAGTCAAAACAGAAGGCTGTTCATCACAGGACTAGAAATCAGCCCTCGACAACTTTAACGGCAGAAAAAGATTTTTTTAAAAAAATCTCTAAGCCCCAGGGTTACACTTTCATCAAAAATGTGACTTTTGGCAATTCACTCAAAAATGGTGCCAAAGGGTTGCAAATGGTCCCCTGAGAGGTTTGGTGGTCGAAACAGAAGTCTTTTTTTATCACAGGACAAGAAATCAGTCCTCGCCGAATTAACCGGCAGAAAAAGATTTTTTTGAAAAAAACCCTAAGCCCCGGGGTCACAATTTCATCAAAAATCAGACTTTCGGCAATTCACTCAAAAATGGTGCCAAAAGGTTGCAAATGCTCCCCTGAAAGGGTCAGCGGTCAAAATAGAAGGCTTTTCATCACAGGACAATAAATCAGCCCTCGCCGACTTAACCGGCAGAAAAAGATTTCTTTGAAAAAATCCCTAAGCCCCGGGGTCACAATTTAAGCAGAAATCTGACTTTCGGCTTTCCACTCAAAAATCGTGCCGCACGGTTGCAAATGCTCCCCTGAGAGGTTTGGCTGTCGAAACAGAAGCATTTTTATCACAGGACAAGAAATAAGCCCTCGCCGACTTAACCGGCAGAACAAGATTTTTTTGAAAAAACCCTTAAGCCCCAGGGTCACAATTTCATCAAAAATGTAACTTTTGGCAATTCACTCAAAAATGGTGCCAAAAGGTTGCAAATGCTCCCCTGAAAGGGTCAGCGGTTAAAACAGAATGCTTTTTACCACAGGACAAGAAATCAGCCCCTGACAACTTAACCAGCAGAAAAAGATTTTCTTGAAAAAATCTCTAAGCCCGGGGTCACAATTTCATCAAAAATGTGACTTTTGGCAATTCACTCAAAAATGGTGCCAAAAGGTTGCAAATGCTCCCCTGAGAGGTTTGGTGGTTGAAACAGAAGGCTTTTTATGACAGGACAAGAAATCATCTCTCGCCGACTTAATCGGCAGAAAAGAATTTTTTGAAAAAATCCCTAAGCCCCGGGGTCACAATTTCATCAAAAATGTGGCTTTTGGCAATTCACTCAGAAATGGTGCCAAAAGGTTGCAAATTCTCCCCTGAAAAGGTCAGCGGTCAAAACAGAAGGCTTTTTATCACAGGACAAGAAATCAGCCCTCGACAACTTAACCGGCAGAAAAAAATTTCTTTGAAAAAATCCCTAAGCCGCGGGGTCACAATTTCATCAAAATGTGACTTTCGGCAATTCACTCAAAAATGTTGCCAAACGGTTGCAAATGCTCCCCTGAGAGGTTTGGTAGTCGAAACAGAAGGCTTTTTATCACGGGACAAGAAATCATCCCTCGCCGACTTAACCGGCAGAAAAAGATTTTTTTGAAAAAATCCCTAAGCCCCGGGGTCACAATTTCATCAAAAATCTGACTTTTGGCAATTCACTCAAAAATGGGGCCAAAAGGTTGCAAAAGGTTGGCGGTCGAAACAGAAGGCTTTTTTATTACAGGACAAGAAATCAGCCCTCGACAACTTAACCGGCAGAAAAAGATTTCTTTGAAAAAATCCCTAAGCCCCGGGGTCACAATTTCAGCAAAAATCAGACTTTCGGCTTTTCACTCAAAAATTGTGCCGAACGGTTGCAAATGCTCCCCTGAGAGGTTTGGTGGTCGAAACAGAAGGCTTTTTATAACAGGACAAGAAATCAGCCCTCGCCGACTTAATCGGCAGAAAAAGAATTTTTTGAAAAAATCCCTAAGCCCCGGGGTCACAATTTCATCAAAAATCTGACTTTCAGCAATTCACTCAAAAATGGGGCCAAAAGGTGGCAAAGCTCCCCTGAAAGGGTTGGCGGTCGAAACAGAAGGCTTTTTTATCACAGGACAAGAAATCAGCCCTCGACAACTTAACCGGCAGAAAAAAAATTCTTTGAAAAAATGCCTAAGCCCCGGGGTCACAATTTCATCAAAAATGTGACTTTTGGCAGTTCACTCAAAAATGGTGCCAAAAGGTTGCAAATGCTCCCCTGAGAGGTTTGGTGGTTGAAACAGAAGGCTTTTTATCACAGGACAAGAAATCATCCCTCGCCGACTTAATCGGCAGAAAAAGAATTTTTTGAAAAAATCCCTAAGCCCCGGGGTCACAATTTCATCAAAAGTGTGACTTTTGGCAATTCACTCAAAAATGGTGCCAAAAGCTTGCAAATTCTCCCCTGAAAAGGTCAGCGGTCAAAACAGAAGGCTTTTTATCACAGGACAAGAAATCAGCCCTCGCCGACTTAAGCGGCAGAAAAAGATTTTTTTTGAAAAAATCCCTAAGCCCCGGAGTCACAATTTCATCAAAAATCTGACTTTCGGCAATTCACTCAAAAATGGCGCCAAAAGGTTGCAAATTCTCCCCTGAAAGGGTTGGCGGTCGAAACAGAAGGCTTTTTTATCACAGGACAAGAAATCAGCCCTCGACAACTTAACCGGCAGAAAATAATTTCTTTGAAAAAATCCCTAAGCCGCGGGGTCACAATTTCATCAAAAATGTGACTTTCGGCAATTCACTCAAAAATGTTGCCAAACGGTTGCAAATGCTCCCCTGAGAGGTTTGGTAGTCGAAACAGAAGGCTTTTTATCACAGGACAAGAAATCATCCCTCGCCAACTTAACCGGCAGAATTTTTTTTTTTGAAAAAATCCCTAAGCCACGGGGTCACAATTTCATCAAAAATGTGACATTTGGCTATTCACTCAACAATGGTGCCAAAAGGTTGCAAATTCTCCCCTGAAAGGGTCAGCAGTCAAAACAGAAGGCTTTTTATCACAGGACAAGAAATCAGCCCTCGACAACTTAACCGGCAGAAAAAAATTTCTTTGAAAAAATCTCTAAGCCCCGGGGTCACAATTTCATCAAAAATATAACTTTTGGCTTTACACTCAAAAAATGGTGCCGAACAGTTGCAAATGCTCCCCTGAGAGGTTTGGTAGTCGAAACAGAAGGCTTTTTATCACAGGACAAGAAATCAGCCCTCGACAACTTAACCGGCAGAAAAAAATTTCTTTGAAAAAATCCCTAAGCCGCGGGGTCACAATTTCATCAAAATGTGACTTTCGGCAATTCACTCAAAAATGTTGCCAAACGGTTGCAAATGCTCCCCTGAGAGGTTTGGTAGTCGAAACAGAAGGCTTTTTATCACGGGACAAGAAATCATCCCTCGCCGACTTAACCGGCAGAAAAAGATTTTTTTGAAAAAATCCCTAAGCCCCGGGGTCACAATTTCATCAAAAATCTGACTTTTGGCAATTCACTCAAAAATGGGGCCAAAAGGTTGCAAAAGGTTGGCGGTCGAAACAGAAGGCTTTTTTATTACAGGACAAGAAATCAGCCCTCGACAACTTAACCGGCAGAAAAAGATTTCTTTGAAAAAATCCCTAAGCCCCGGGGTCACAATTTCAGCAAAAATCAGACTTTCGGCTTTTCACTCAAAAATTGTGCCGAACGGTTGCAAATGCTCCCCTGAGAGGTTTGGTGGTCGAAACAGAAGGCTTTTTATAACAGGACAAGAAATCAGCCCTCGCCGACTTAATCGGCAGAAAAAGAATTTTTTGAAAAAATCCCTAAGCCCCGGGGTCACAATTTCATCAGAAATCTGACTTTCAGCAATTCACTCAAAAATGGGGCCAAAAGGTGGCAAAGCTCCCCTGAAAGTGTTGGCGGTCGAAACAGAAGGCTTTTTTATCACAGGACAAGAAATCAGCCCTCGACAACTTAACCGGTAGAAAAAAAATTCTTTGAAAAAATGCCTAAGCCCCGGGGTCACAATTTCATCAAAAATGTGACTTTTGGCAGTTCACTCAAAAATGGTGCCAAAAGGTTGCAAATGCTCCCCTGAGAGGTTTGGTGGTTGAAACAGAAGGCTTTTTATCACAGGACAAGAAATCATCCCTCGCCGACTTAATCGGCAGAAAAAGAATTTTTTGAAAAAATCCCTAAGCCCCGGGGTCACAATTTCATCAAAAGTGTGACTTTTGGCAATTCACTCAAAAATGGTGCCAAAAGCTTGCAAATTCTCCCCTGAAAAGGTCAGCGGTCAAAACAGAAGGCTTTTTATCACAGGACAAGAAATCAGCCCTCGCCGACTTAAGCGGCAGAAAAAGATTTTTTTTGAAAAAATCCCTAAGCCCCGGAGTCACAATTTCATCAAAAATCTGACTTTCGGCAATTCACTCAAAAATGGCGCCAAAAGGTTGCAAATTCTCCCCTGAAAGGGTTGTCGGTCGAAACAGAAGGCTTTTTTATCACAGGACAAGAAATCAGCCCTCGACAACTTAACCGGCAGAAAATAATTTCTTTGAAAAAATCCCTAAGCCGCGGGGTCACAATTTCATCAAAAATGTGACTTTCGGCAATTCACTCAAAAATGTTGCCAAACGGTTGCAAATGCTCCCCTGAGAGGTTTGGTAGTCGAAACAGAAGGCTTTTTATCACAGGACAAGAAATCATCCCTCGCCAACTTAACCGGCAGAATTTTTTTTTTTGAAAAAATCCCTAAGCCACGGGGTCACAATTTCATCAAAAATGTGACATTTGGCTATTCACTCAACAATGGTGCCAAAAGGTTGCAAATTCTCCCCTGAAAGGGTCAGCAGTCAAAACAGAAGGCTTTTTATCACAGGACAAGAAATCAGCCCTCGACAACTTAACCGGCAGAAAAAAATTTCTTTGAAAAAATCTCTAAGCCCCGGGGTCACAATTTCATCAAAAATATAACTTTTGGCTTTACACTCAAAAAATGGTGCCGAACAGTTGCAAATGCTCCCCTGAGAGGTTTGGCGGTTGAAACAGAAGGCTTTTTATCACAGGACAAGAAATCAGCCCTCGACAACTTAAACGGCAGAAAAAGATTTTCTTGAAAAAATCTCTAAGCCCCGGGGTCACAATTTCATCAAAAATGTGACTTTTGGCAATTCACTCAAAAATGGTGCAGAACGGTTGCAAATGCTCCCCTGAAAGGGTCAGCGGTCAAAACAGAAGGCTTTTTATCACAGGACAAGAAATCAGCCCTCGACAACTTAACCGGCAGAAAAAAATTTCTTTGAAAAATCCCTAAGCCCCGGGGTCACAATTTCCTCAAAAATATAACTTTTGGCTTTACACTCAAAAATGGTGCCGAACAGTTGCAAATGCTCCCCTGAGAGGTTTGGCGGTTAAAACAGAATGCTTTTTACCACAGGACAAGAAATCATCCCTCGCCGACTTAACCGGCAGGAAAAGGATTTTTTGAAAAAATCCCTAAGCCCAGGGGTCACAATTTCATCAAAAATGTGACTTTTGGCAATTCACTCAAAAATGGTGCCAAAACGTTGCAAATGCTCCCCTGAAAGGGTCAGCGGTCAAAACAGAAGGCTTTTTATCACAGGACAAGAAATCAGCCCTCGAAAAACTTAACAGACAGAAAAAGATTTTTTTAAAAAAAAAATCCCTATGTTCCGGGGTCACAATTTCATAAAAAATCTGACTTTCGGCAATTCACTCTAAAATGGTGCCAAAAGGTTGCAAATGCTCCCCTGAAAGGGTTGGCGGTCGAAACAGAACGCTTTTTATCACAGGACAAGAAATCAGCCCATGACAACTTAACCGGCAGAAAAAGAGTTTTTTGAAAAAATCCCTAAACCCCGGGGTCACAATTCATCAATAATCTGACTTTCGGCAATTCAGTCAAAAATGGTGCCAAACGGTTGGAATGCTCCCCTGAGAGGTTTGGTGGCCGAAACAGAAGGCTTTTTATCACAGGACAAGAAACTAACCCTCGACAACCTAACCGGTAGAAAAAGATTTTTTTGGAAAAAATCCCTAAGCCCCGGGGTCACAATTTCATAAAAAATCTGACTTTCGGCAATTCACTCAAAAATGGTGCCAAACGGTTGCAAATGCTCCCCTTCGAGGTTTGGCGGTCAAAACAGAACACTTTTTATCACAGGACAAGAAATCAGCCCTCAACAACTTAACCGGCAGAAAAAGATTTTTTTGAAAAAATCCCTAACCCCCAGGGTCACAATTTCATCAAAAATCAGACTTTTGGCAATTCACTCAAAAATGGTGCCAAACGGTTGCAAATGCTCCCCTGAGAGGTTTGGTCGTCGAAACAGAAGGCTTTTTATCACAGGACAAGAAATCAGCCCTCGCCGACTTAACCGGCAGAAAAAAAATTCTTTGAAAAAATCTCTAAGCCCCAGGGTCACAATTTCATCAAAAATGTGACTTTTGGCAATTCACTCAAAAATGGTGCCAAAAGGTTGCAAATGCTCCCTTGAAAGGGTCAGCGGTTAAAACAGAATGCTTTTTACCACAGGACAAGAAATCATCCCTCGCCGACTTAACCGGCAGGAAAAGGATTTTTTGAAAAAATCCCTAAGCCCAGGGGTCACAATTTCATCAAAAATGTGACTTTTGGCAATTCACTCAAAAATGGTGCCAAAACGTTGCAAATGCTCCCCTGAAAGGGTCAGCGGTCAAAACAGAAGGCTTTTTATCACAGGACAAGAAATCAGCCCTCGAAAAACTTAACAGACAGAAAAAGATTTTTTTTAAAAAAAAAAACCCTATGTTCCGGGGTCACAATTTCATAAAAAATCTGACTTTCGGCAATTCACTCTAAAATGGTGCCAAAAGGTTGCAAATGCTCCCCTGAAAGGGTTGGCGGTCGAAACAGAAGGCTTTTTTATCAATGGACAAAAAATCAGCCCTCGACAACTTAACCGGCAGAAAAAGATTTTCTTGAAAAAATCTCTAAGCCCTGGGGTCACAATTTCATCAAAAATGTGACTTTTGGCAATTCACTCAAAAATGGTGCCAAAAGGTTGCAAATGCTCCCCTGAGAGGTTTGGTGGTTGAAACAGAAGGCTTTTTATGACAGGACAAGAAATCATCCCTCGCCGACTTAATCGGCAGAAAAGAATTTTTTGAAAAAATCCCTAAGCCCCGGGGTCACAATTTCATCAAAAATGTAGCTTTTGGCAATTCACTCAGAAATGGTGCCAAAAGGTTGCAAATTCTCCCCTGAAAAGGTCAGCGGTCAAAACAGAAGGCTTTTTATCACAGGACAAGAAATCAGCCCTCGACAACTTAACCGGCAGAAAAAAATTTCTTTGAAAAAATCCCTAAGCCGCGGGGTCACAATTTCATCAAAAATGTGACTTTCGGCAATTCACTCAAAAATCTTGCCAAACGGTTGCAAATGCTCCCCTGAGAGGTTTGGTAGTCGAAACAGAAGGCTTTTTATCACAGGACAAGAAATCATCCCTCGCCGACTTAACCGGCAGAAAAAGATTTTTTTGAAAAAATCCCTAAGCCCCGGGGTCACAATTTCATCAAAAATATAACTTTTGGCTTTACACTAAAAAATGGTGCCGAACAGTTTCAAATGCTCCCCTGAGAGGTTTGCTGGTCGAAACAGAAGGCTTTTTATCACAGGACAAGAAATCATCCCTCGCCGACTTAACCGGCAGAAAAAGATTTTTTTTGAAAAAATCCCTAAGCCCCAGAGTCACAATTTCATCAAAAATGTGACTTTTGGCGATTCACTCAAAAATGGTGCCAAAAGGTTGCAAATTCTCCCCTGAAAGGGTCAGCGGTCAAAACGGAAGGCTTTTTATCACAGGACAAGAAATCAGCCTTCGAAAAACTTAACAGGCAGAAAAAGATTTTTTTGAAAAAATCCCTAAGCCCCGGGGTCACAATTTCATCAAAAATCTGACTTTTGGCAATTCACTCAAAAATGGGGCCAAAAGGTTGCAAAAGGTTGGCGGTCGAAACAGAAGGCTTTTTTATTACAGGACAAGACACCAGGCCTCGACAACTTAACCGGCAGAAAAAAATTACTTTGAAAAAATCCCAAAAATGGTGCCAAAAGGTTGCAAATGCTCCCCTGAAAGGGTTGGTGGTCGAAACAGAAGGCTTTTTATCACAGGACAAGAAATCATCCCTCGCCGACTTAATCGGCAGAAAAAGAATTTTTTGAAAAAATCCCTAAGCCCCGGGGTCACAATTTCATCAAAAATCTGACTTTCAGCAATTCACTCAAAAATGGGGCCAAAAGGTGGCAAAGCTCCCCTGAAAGGGTTGGCGGTCGAAACAGAAGGCTTTTTTATCACAGGACAAGAAATCAGCCCTCGACAACTTAACCGGCAGAAAAAAAAATCTTTGAAAAAATCCGTAAGCCCCGGGGTCACAATTTCATCAAAAATGTGACTTTCGGCAATTCACTCAAAAATGTTGCCAAACGGTTGCAAATTCTCCCCGGAGAGGTTTGGTGGTCGAAACAGAAGGCTTTTTATCACAGGACAAGAAATCATCCCTCGCCGACTTAACCGGCAGGAAAAGGATTTTTTGAAAAAATGCCTAAGCCCCGGGGTCACAATTTCATCAAAAATGTGACTTTTGGCAATTCACTCAAAAATGGTGCCAAAAGGTTGCAAATGCTCCCCTGAGAGGTTTGGTGGTTGAAACAGAAGGCTTTTTATCACAGGACAAGAAATCATCCCTCGCCGACTTAATCGGCAGAAAAAGAATTTTTTGAAAAAATCCCTAAGCCCCGGGGTCACAATTTCATCAAAAGTGTGACTTTTGGCAATTCACTCAAAAATAGTGCCAAAAGCTTGCAAATTCTCCCCTGAAAAGGTCAGCGGTCAAAACAGAAGGCTTTTTATCACAGGACAAGAAATCAGCCCTCGCCGACTTAAGCGGCAGAAAAAGATTTTTTTTGAAAAAATCCCTAAGCCCCGGAGTCACAATTTCATCAAAAATCTGACTTTCGGCAATTCACTCAAAAATGGCGCCAAAAGGTTGCAAATTCTCCCCTGAAAGGGTTGGCGGTCGAAACAGAAGGCTTTTTTATCACAGGACAAGAAATCAGCCCTCGACAACTTAACCGGCAGAAAATAATTTCTTTGAAAAAATCTCTAAGCCCCGGGGTCGCAATTTCATCAAAAATGTGACTTTCGGCAATTCACTCAAAAATGTTGCCAAACGGTTGCAAATGCTCCCCTGAGAGGTTTGGTAGTCGAAACAGAAGGCTTTTTATCACAGGACAAGAAATCATCCCTCGCCGACTTAACCGGCAGAAATTTTTTTTTTGAAAAAATCCCTAAGCCACGGGGTCACAATTTCATCAAAAATGTGACTTTTGGCTATTCACTCAACAATGGTGCCAAAAGGTTGCAAATTCTCCCCTGAAAGGGTCAGCAGTCAAAACAGAAGGCTTTTTATCACAGGACAAGAAATCAGCCCTCGACAACTTAACCGGCAGAAAAAAAATTCTTTGAAAAAATCTCTAAGCCCCGGGGTCACAATTTCATCAAAAATATAACTTTTGGCTTTACACTCAAAAATGGTGCCGAACAGTTGCAAATGCTCCCCTGAGAGGTTTGGCAGTTGAAACAGAAGGCTTTTTATCACAGGACAAGAAATCAGCCCTCGACAACTTAACCGGCAGAAAAAGATTTTTTTGAAAAAAATCCCTAAGCCCCGGGGTCACAATTTCATAAAAAATCTGACTTTCGGCAATTCACTCAAAAATGTTGCCAAAAGGTTGCAAATGCTCCCCTGAGAGGATTGGTAGTCGAAACAGAAGGTTTTTTATCACAGGACAAGAAATCAGCCCTCAACAACTTAACCGGCAGAAAAAGATTTCGTTGAAAAAATCCCTAAGCCCCAGGGACACAATTTCAGCAAAAATCTGACTTTCGACAATTCACTCAAAAATGCTGCCTAATGGTTGCAAATGCTCCCCTGAAAGGGTCAGCGGTCAAAACAGAAGGCTTTTTATCACAGGACAAGAAATCAGCCCTCGACAACTTAACCGGCAGAAAAAAATTACTTTGAAAAATCCCTAAGCCCCAGGGTCACAATTTCCTCAAAAATCTGACTTTCGGCAATTCACTCAAAAATGTTGCCAAACGGGGTGCAAATGCTCCCCTAAGAGGTTTGGTGGTCGAAACAGAAGGCTTTTTATCACAGGACAAGAAAGCAGCCCTCGACAACTTAACCGGGAGAAGAAGATTTTTTTGAAAAAATCCCTAAGCCCCAGGGTCACAATTTCATCAAAAATGTCACTTTTGGCAATTCACTCAAAAATGGTGCCAAAAGGTTGCAAATTCTCCCCTGAAAGGGTCAGCGGTCAAAACGGAAGGCTTTTTATCACAGGACAAGAAATCAGCCTTCGAAAAACTTAACAGGCAGAAAAAGATTTTTTTGAAAAAATCCCTAAGCCCCGGGGTCACAATTTCATCAATAATGTGACTTTCGGCAATTCACTCAAAAATGGTGTCAAAAGGTTGCAAATGCTCCCCTGAAATTGTTGGTGGTTGAAACAGAAGGCTTTTTATCACAGGACAAGAAATCAGACCTCGACAACTTAACCGGCAGAAAAAAAATTCTTTGAAAAAATCTCTAAGCCCTGGGGTCACAATTTCATCAAAAATGTGACTTTTGGCAATTCACTCAAAAATGGTGCCAAAAGGTTGCAAATGCTCCCCTGAAAGGGTCAGCGGTCAAAACATAAGGCTTTTTATCACCGGAGAAGAAATGAGCCCTCAACAACTTAACCAGCAGAAAAAGATTTTTTTGAAAAAATCCCTAAGCCCCGGAGTCACAATTTCATGAAAAATCTGACTTTCGGCAATTCACTAAAAAATGGTGCCAAAAGATTGCAAATGCTCCCCTGAAAGGGTCAGCGGTCGAAACAGAAGGCTTTTTATCACAGGACAAGAAATCAGCCCTTGACAACTTAACCTGCAGAAAAAGATTTATTTGAAAAAATCCCTAGCCCCGGGGTCACAATTTCAGCAAAAATCTGACTTTCGGCTTTTCTCTCAAAAATGGTGCCAAACGGTTGCAAATGCTCCCCTTAGAGGTTTGGTGGTCGAAACAGAAGGCTTTTTATCACAGGACAAGAAACTAACCCTCGACAACCTAACCGGCAGAAAAAGATTTTTTTAAAAAAGATCCCTAAGCCCTAAAATCACAATCTTATCAAAAATCAGACTTTCGGCAATTCACTCAAAAATGGTGCCAAGCGGTTGCAAATGCACCCCTGAGAGGTTTGGCGGTCGTAACAGAAGCCTTTTTATCACAGGACAAGAAATCCGCCCTCGACAACTTAACCGGCAGAAAAAGATTTTTTTGAAAAAATCCCTAAGCCCCGGGGTAACAATTCATCAATAATCTGACTTTCGGCAATTCAGTCAAAAATGGTGCCAAACGGTTGGAATGCTCCCCTGAGAGGTTTGGTGGCCGAAACAGAAGGCTTTTTATCACAGGACAAGAAACTAACCCTCGACAACCTAACCGGTAGAAAAAGATTTTTTTGAAAAAATCCCTAAGCCCCGGGGTCACAATTTCATAAAAAATCTGACTTTCGGCAATTCACTCAAAAATGGTGCCAAACGGTTGCAAATGCTCCCCTGAGAGGTTTGGTCGTCGAAACAGAAGGCTTTTTATCACAGGACAAGAAATCAGCCCTCGCCGACTTAACCGGCAGAAAAAAAATTCTTTGAAAAAATCTCTAAGCCCCAGGGTCACAATTTCATCAAAAATGTGACTTTTGGCAATTCACTCAAAAATGGTGCCAAAAGGTTGCAAATGCTCCCCTGAAAGGGTCAGCGGTTAAAACAGAATGCTTTTTACCACAGGACAAGAAATCATCCCTCGCCGACTTAAGCGGCAGGAAAAGGATTTTTTGAAAAAATCCCTAAGCCCAGGGGTCACAATTTCATCAAAAATGTGACTTTTGGCAATTCACTCAAAAATGGTGCCAAAACGTTGCAAATGCTCCCCTGAAAGGGTCAGCGGTCAAAACAGAAGGCTTTTTATCACAGGACAAGAAATCAGCCCTCGAAAAACTTAACAGACAGAAAAAGATTTTTTTTTAAAAAAAATCCCTATGTTCCGGGGTCACAATTTCATAAAAAATCTGACTCTCGGCAATTCACTCTAAAATGGTGCCAAAAGGTTGCAAATGCTCCCCTGAAAGGGTTGGCGGTCGAAACAGAACGCTTTTTATCACAGGACAAGAAATCAGCCCATGACAACTTAACCGGCAGAAAAAGAGTTTTTTGAAAAAATCCCTAAACCCCGGGGTCACAATTCATCAATAATCTGACTTTCGGCAATTCAGTCAAAAATGGTGCCAAACGGTTGGAATGCTCCCCTGAGAGGTTTGGTGGCCGAAACAGAAGGCTTTTTATCACAGGACAAGAAACTAACCCTCGACAACCTAACCGGTAGAAAAAGATTTTTTTGAAAAAATCCCTAAGCCCCGGGGTCACAATTTCATAAAAAATCTGACTTTCGGCAATTCACTCAGAAATGGTGCCAAACGGTTGCAAATGCTCCCCTGAAAGGGTTGGTGGTCGAAACAGAAGGCTTTTTATCACAGGACAAGAAATCAGCCCTCGCCGACTTAACCGGCAGAAAAAGATTTCTTTGAAAAAATCCCTAAGCCGCGGGGTCACAATTTCATCAAAAATGTGACTTTCGGCAATTCACTCAAAAATGTTGCCAAACGGTTGCAAATGCTCCCCTGAGAGGTTTGGTAGTCGAAACAGAAGGCTTTTTATCACAGGACAAGAAATCATCCCTCGCCGACTTAACCGGCAGAAAAAGATTTTTTTGAAAAAATCCCTAAGCCCCGGGGTCACAATTTCATCAAAAATATAACTTTTGGCTTTACACTAAAAAATGGTGCCGAACAGTTTCAAATGCTCCCCTGAGAGTTTTGCTGGTCGAAACAGAAGGCTTTTTATCACAGGACAAGAAATCATCCCTCGCCGACTTAACCGGCAGAAAAAGATTTTTTTTGAAAAAATCCCTAAGCCCCAGAGTCACAATTTCATCAAAAATGTGACTTTTGGCGATTCACTCAAAAATGGTGCCAAAAGGTTGCAAATTCTCCCCTGAAAGGGTCAGCGGTCAAAACGGAAGGCTTTTTATCACAGGACAAGAAATCAGCCTTTGAAAAACTTAACAGGCAGAAAAAGATTTTTTTGAAAAAATCCCTAAGCCCCGGGGTCACAATTTCATCAAAAATCTGACTTTTGGCAATTCACTCAAAAATGGGGCCAAAAGGTTGCAAAAGGTTGGCGGTCGAAACAGAAGGCTTTTTTATTACAGGACAAGACACCAGCCCTCGACAACTTAACCGGCAGAAAAAAATTACTTTGAAAAAATCCCAAAAATGGTGCCAAAAGGTTGCAAATGCTCCCCTGAAAGGGTTGGTGGTCGAAACAGAAGGCTTTTTATCACAGGACAAGAAATCATCCCTCGCCGACTTAACCGGCAGAAAAAGATTTTTTTTGAAAAAATCCCTAACCCCCAGGGTCACAATTTCATCCAAAATCAGACTTTTGGCAATTCACTCAAAAATGGTGCCAAAAGGTTGCAAATGCTCCCCTGAAAGGGTCAGCGGTTAAAACAGAATGCTTTTTACCACAGGACAAGAAATCATCCCTCGCCGACTTAACCGGCAGGAAAAGGATTTTTTGAAAAAATCCCTAAGCCCAGGGGTCACAATTTCATCAAAAATGTGACTTTTGGCAATTCACTCAAAAATGGTGCCAAAACATTGCAAATGCTCCCCTGAAAGGGTCAGCGGTCAAAACAGAAGGCTTTTTATCACAGGACAAGAAATCAGCCCTCGAAAAACTTAACAGACAGAAAAAGATTTTTTTTTATAAAAAATCCCTATGTTCCGGGGTCACAATTTCATAAAAAATCTGACTTTCGGCAATTCACTCTAAAATGGTGCCAAAAGGTTGCAAATGCTCCCCTGAAAGGGTTGGCGGTCGAAACAGAAGGCTTTTTTATCAATGGACAAAAAATCAGCCCTCGACAACTTAACCGGCAGAAAAAGATTTTCTTGAAAAAATCTCTAAGCCCTGGGGTCACAATTTCATCAAAAATGTGACTTTTGGCAATTCACTCAAAAATGGTGCCAAAAGGTTGCAAATGCTCCCCTGAGAGGTTTGGTGGTTGAAACAGAAGGCTTTTTATGACAGGACAAGAAATCATCCCTCGCCGACTTAATCGGCAGAAAAGAATTTTTTGAAAAAATCCCTAAGCCCCGGGGTCACAATTTCATCAAAAATGTAGCTTTTGGCAATTCACTCAGAAATGGTGCCAAAAGGTTGCAAATTCTCCCCTGAAAAGGTCAGCGGTCAAAACAGAAGGCTTTTTATCACAGGACAAGAAATCAGCCCTCGACAACTTAACCGGCAGAAAAAAATTTCTTTGAAAAAATCCCTAAGCCGCGGGGTCACAATTTCATCAAAAATGTGACTTTCGGCAATTCACTCAAAAATGTTGCCAAACGGTTGCAAATGCTCCCCTGAGAGGTTTGGTAGTCGAAACAGAAGGCTTTTTATCACAGGACAAGAAATCATCCCTCGCCGACTTAACCGGCAGAAAAAGATTTTTTTGAAAAAATCCCTAAGCCCCGGGGTCCCAATTTCATCAAAAATATAACTTTTGGCTTTACACTAAAAAATGGTGCCGAACAGTTTCAAATGCTCCCCTGAGAGTTTTGCTGGTCGAAACAGAAGGCTTTTTATCACAGGACAAGAAATCATCCCTCGCCGACTTAACCGGCAGAAAAAGATTTTTTTTGAAAAAATCCCTAAGCCCCAGAGTCACAATTTCATCAAAAATGTGACTTTTGGCGATTCACTCAAAAATGGTGCCAAAAGGTTGCAAATTCTCCCCTGAAAGGGTCAGCGGTCAAAACGGAAGGCTTTTTATCACAGGACAAGAAATCAGCCTTCGAAAAACTTAACAGGCAGAAAAAGATTTTTTTGAAAAAATCCCTAAGCCCCGGGGTCACAATTTCATCAAAAATCTGACTTTTGGCAATTCACTCAAAAATGGGGCCAAAAGGTTGCAAAAGGTTGGCGGTCGAAACAGAAGGCTTTTTTATTACAGGACAAGACACCAGCCCTCGACAACTTAACCGGCAGAAAAAAATTACTTTGAAAAAATCCCAAAAATGGTGCCAAAAGGTTGCAAATGCTCCCCTGAAAGGGTTGGTGGTCGAAACAGAAGGCTTTTTATCACAGGACAAGAAATCATCCCTCGCCGACTTAATCGGCAGAAAAAGAATTTTTTGAAAAAATCCCTAAGCCCCGGGGTCACAATTTCATCAAAAATCTGACTTTCAGCAATTCACTCAAAAATGGGGCCAAAAGGTGGCAAAGCTCCCCTGAAAGGGTTGGCGGTCGAAACAGAAGGCTTTTTTATCACAGGACAAGAAATCAGCCCTCGACAACTTAACCGGCTGAAAAAAAATTCTTTGAAAAAATCCGTAAGCCCTGGGGTCACAATTTCATCAAAAATGTGACTTACGGCAATTCACTCAAAAATGTTGCCAAACGGTTGCAAATTCTCCCCGGAGAGGTTTGGTGGTCGAAACAGAAGGCTTTTTATCACAGGACAAGAAATCATCCCTCGCCGACTTAACCGGCAGGAAAAGGATTTTTTGAAAAAATGCCTAAGCCCCGGGGTCACAATTTCATCAAAAATGTGACTTTTGGCAATTCACTCAAAAATGGTGCCAAAAGGTTGCAAATGCTCCCCTGAGAGGTTTGGTGGTTGAAACAGAAGGCTTTTTATCACAGGACAAGAAATCATCCCTCGCCGACTTAATCGGCAGAAAAAGAATTTTTTGAAAAAATCCCTAAGCCCCGGGGTCACAATTTCATCAAAAGTGTGACTTTTGGCAATTCACTCAAAAATAGTGCCAAAAGCTTGCAAATTCTCCCCTGAAAAGGTCAGCGGTCAAAACAGAAGGCTTTTTATCACAGGACAAGAAATCAGCCCTCGCCGACTTAAGCGGCAGAAAAAGATTTTTTTTGAAAAAATCCCTAAGCCCCGGAGTCACAATTTCATCAAAAATCTGACTTTTGGCAATTCACTCAAAAATGGCGCCAAAAGGTTGCAAATTCTCCCCTGAGAGGTTTGGTAGTCGAAACAGAAGGCTTTTTTATCACAGGACAAGAAATCATCCCTCGCCGACTTAACCGGCAGAAATTTTTTTTTTGAAAAAATCCCTAAGCCACGGGGTCACAATTTCATCAAAAATGTGACTTTTGGCTATTCACTCAACAATGGTGCCAAAAGGTTGCAAATTCTCCCCTGAAAGGGTCAGCAGTCAAAACAGAAGGCTTTTTATCACAGGACAAGAAATCAGCCCTCGACAACTTAACCGGCAGAAAAAAATTTCTTTGAAAAAATCTCTAAGCCCCGGGGTCACAATTTCATCAAAAATATAACTTTTGGCTTTACACTCAAAAATGGTGCCGAACAGTTGCAAATGCTCCCCTGAGAGGTTTGGCGGTTGAAACAGAAGGCTTTTTATCACAGGACAAGAAATCAGCCCTCGACAACTTAACCGGCAGAAAAAGATTTTTTTGAAAAAAATCCCTAAGCCCCGGGGTCACAATTTCATAAAAAATCTGACTTTCGGCAATTCACTCAAAAATGTTGCCAAACGGTTGCAAATGCTCCCCTGAGAGGATTGGTAGTCGAAACAGAAGGTTTTTTATCACAGGACAAGAAATCAGCCCTCGACAACTTAACCGGCAGAAAAAGATTTCGTTGAAAAAATCCCTAAGCCCCAGGGACACAATTTCAGCAAAAATCTGACTTTCGACAATTCACTCAAAAATGCTGCCTAATGGTTGCAAATGCTCCCCTGAAAGGGTCAGCGGTCAAAACAGAAGGCTTTTTATCACAGGACAAGAAATCAGCCCTCGACAACTTAACCGGCAGAAAAAAATTACTTTGAAAAATCCCTAAGCCCCAGGGTCACAATTTCCTCAAAAATCTGACTTTCGGCAATTCACTCAAAAATGTTGCCAAACGGGGTGAAAATTCTCCCCTAAGAGGTTTGGTGGTCGAAACAGAAGGCTTTTTATCACAGGACAAGAAAGCAGCCCTCGACAACTTAACCGGGAGAAGAAGATTTTTTTGAAAAAATCCCTAAGCCCCAGGGTCACAATTTCATCAAAAATCTGACTTTCGGCAATGCACTCAAAAATGGGGCCAAAAGGTTGCAAATGCTCCCCTGAAAGGGTTGGCAGTCGAAACAGAAGGCTTTTTTATCACAGGACAAGAAATCATCCCTCGCCGACTTAACCGGCAGGAAAAGAATTTTTTGAAAAAATCCCTAAGCCCCGGGGGGGTCACAATTTCATAAAAAATGTGACTTTTGGCAATTCACTCAAAAATGGTGCCAAAAGGTTGCAAATTCTCCCCTGAAAAGGTTAGCGGTCGAAACAGAAGGCTTTTTATCACAGGACAAGAAATCAGCCCTCGCCGACTTAACCGGCAGAAAAAGATTTTTTTTTGAAAAAATCCCTAAGCCCCAGAGTCACAATTTCATCAAAAATCTGACTTTCGGCAATTCACTCAATAATGGTGCCAAAAGGTTGCAAATGCTCCCCTGAAAGGGTTGGGGGTCAAAACTGAAGGCTTTTTATCACAGGACAAGAAATCAGCCCTCGACAACTTAACCAGCAGAAAAAGATATTTTTGAAAAAATCCCTAAGCCCCGGGGTCACAGTTTCATCAAAACTGTGACTTTCGGCAATTCACTCAAAAATGGTGCCGAAAGGTTGCAAATGCTTCCCTGAGAGGTTTGGCGGTCGAAACAGAAGCCTTTTTATCACAGGAAAAGAAATCAGCCCTCGCCGACTTAACCGGCAGAAAAAGATTTTTTTGAAAAAATCCCTAAGCCCCGGGGTCACAATTTCATCAAAAATCTGACTTTCGGCAATTCACTCAAAAATGGTGCCAAAAGGTTGCAAATTCTCCCCTGTGAGGTTTGGCGGTCGAAACAGAAGGCTTTTTTTCACAGGACAAGAAATCAGCCCTCGACAACTTAACCGGCAGAAAAAAATTTCGTTGAAAAAATCCCTAATCCCCGGGGACACAATTTCAGCAACAATCTGACTTTCGACAATTCACTCAAAAATGGTGCCAAACGGTTCCAAATGCTCCCCTGTGAGTTTTGGCGGTCGAAACAGAAGCCTTTTTATCACAGGACAAGAAATCAGCCCTCTCCGACTTATCCGGCAGGAAAAGATTTTTTTGAAAAAATCCCTAAGCCCCGGGGTCACAATTTCATCAATAATGTGACTTTCGGCAATTCACTCAAAAATGGTGTCAAAAGGTTGCAAATGCTCCCCTGAAATTGTTGGTGGTTGAAACAGAAGGCTTTTTATCACAGGACAAGAAATCAGACCTCGACAACTTAACCGGCAGAAAAAAAATTCTTTGAAAAAATCTCTAAGCCCTGGGATCACAATTTCATCAAAAATGTGACTTTTGGCAATTCACTCAAAAATGGTGCCAAAAGGTTGCAAATGCTCCCCTGAAAGGGTCAGCGGTCAAAACATAAAGCTTTTTATCACCGGAGAAGAAATGAGCCCTCAACAACTTAACCAGCAGAAAAAGATTTTTTTGAAAAAATCCCTAAGCCCCGGAGTCACAATTTCATGAAAAATCTGACTTTCGGCAGTTCACTCAAAAATGGTGCCAAAAGGTTGCAAATGCTCCCCTGAAAGGGTCAGCGGTCAAAACATAAGGCTTTTTATCACCGGAGAAGAAATGAGCCCTCAACAACTTAACCAGCAGAAAAAGATTTTTTTGAAAAAATCCCTAAGCCCCGGAGTCACAATTTCAGCAAAAATCTGACTTTCGGCTTTTCTCTCAAAAATGGTGCCAAACGGTTGCAAATGCTCCCCTTAGAGGTTTGGTGGTCGAAACAGAAGGCTTTTTATCACAGGACAAGAAACTAACCCTCGACAACCTAACCGGCAGAAAAAGATTTTTTTTAAAAAGATCCCTAAGCCCTAAAATCACAATCTTATCAAAAATCAGACTTTCGGCAATTCACTCAAAAATGGTGCCAAGCGGTTGCAAATGCTCCCCTGAGAGGTTTGGCGGTCGTAACAGAAGCCTTTTTATCACAGGACAAGAAATCCGCCCTCGACAACTTAACCGGCAGAAAAAGATTTTTTTGAAAAAATCCCTAAGCCCCGGGGTCACAATTCATCAATAATCTGACTTTCGGCAATTCACTCAAAAATCGTTCCAAACGCTTGCAAATGCTCCCCTGAGAGGTTTGGTCGTCGAAACAGAAGGCTTTTTATCACAGGACAAGAAACTAACCCTCGACAACCCAACCGGCAGAAAAAGATTTTTTTGAAAAAATCCCTAAGCCCCGGGGTCACAATTTCATCAAAAATCTGACTTTTGGCAATTCACTCAAAAATGGTGCCAAACGGTTGCAAATGCTCCCCTTCGAGGTTTGGCGGTCGAAACAGAACGCTTTTTATCACAGGACAAGAAATCAGCCCATGACAACTTAACCGGCAGAAAAAGAGTTTTTTGAAAAAATCCCTAAACCCCGGGGTCACAATTCATCAATAATCTGACTTTCGGCAATTCAGTCAAAAATGGTGCCAAACGGTTGGAATGCTCCCCTGAGAGGTTTGGTGGCCGAAACAGAAGGCTTTTTATCACAGGACAAGAAACTAACCCTCGACAACCTAACCGGTAGAAAAAGATTTTTTTGAAAAAATCCCTAAGCCCCGGGGTCACAATTTCATAAAAAATCTGACTTTCGGCAATTCACTCAAAAATGGTGCCAAACGGTTGCAAATGCTCCCCTTCGAGGTTTGGCGGTCAAAACAGAACACTTTTTATCACAGGACAAGAAATCAGCCCTCAACAACTTAACCGGCAGAAAAAGATTTTTTTGAAAAAATCCCTAACCCCCAGGGTCACAATTTCATCAAAAATCAGACTTTTGGCAATTCACTCAAAAATGGTGCCAAACGGTTGCAAATGCTCCCCTGAGAGGTTTGGTCGTCGAAACAGTAGGCTTTTTATCACAGGACAAGAAATCAGCCCATGACAACTTAACCGGCAGAAAAAGAGTTTTTTGAAAAAATCCCTAAACCCCGGGGTCACAATTCATCAAAAATGTGACTTTCGGCAATTCAGTCAAAAATGGTGCCAAACGGTTTGAATGCTCCCCTGAGAGGTTTGGTGGCCGAAACAGAAGGCTTTTTATCACAGGACAAGAAACTAACCCTCGACAACCTAACCGGTAGAAAAAGATTTTTTTGAAAAAATCCCTAACCCCCAGGGTCACAATTTCATAAAAAATCTGACTTTCGGCAGTTGACTCAAAAATGGTGCCAAACGGTTGCAAATGCTCCCCTGAGTGGTTTGGTGGTCGAAGCAGAAGGCTTTTTATCACAGGACAAGAAATCAGCCCTCGACGACTGAACTTGCGGAAAAAAATTTTTTGAACAAAATCGTAAGCCGCACGGTCACAATTTCAGCAAAAATCTGACGTTCTACCATTTACTCAAAAATGGTGCCCAGCTGTTGCAAATTCTCCCCTGAAAGGTTTTTCGGTGGAAACAGAAAGGTCTTTATCATGGGAAACAGAATTAGCCCTCGACGACTGAACTTGCAGAAAAACTTTTTTTAACAAAATAAATCCATAAACCCGCGGTCACAACTTCAGCAAAAATCTGACGTTCTGCAATCCACTCAGAAATGGTGCCCAGCTGTTGCAAATGCTCCCCAGAGACGTTTTTCGGTGGAAACAGAAGGCTTTTTATCACAGGACCAGAAATCTGCCCTCCACAATTTAACCTGCGGAAAAACTTTTTTAAAAAAATAATCCCTAAGCTGCGCGGTCACAATTTCAGCAAAAGTATGATGTTCTGCAATTCACTCAAAAATGGTGCCCAGCTGTTGCAAATGCTCCCCTGAAAGGTTTTTCGGTGGAAACAGAAAGGTCTTTATCATCGGAAACAGAATTACCCCTTGACGACTGAACTTGGAGAAAAACATTTTTTTGAAATAATCCCTAAGCCGCGTGGTCACAGAATTAGCATCAGTTTGGCACCATTTTTGAGTGAATTGGAGAACGTCAGTCTTCTTGAGAAATTCTGACCCGGGGGTTAGGGATTTTTTTATTTAAAAAAATTCTGCTGTTTAATGTGTTGAGGCCTTTGGTTGCGAACTGTGGCCCTACCAAAATAAGTGTAAAGTTGGGCCCCACTTCTTCAAATTGGGCCCCTTCTGGCCATCACTGTGTCTAATAGGTGCTGGGTCTGAGTTTTCCTGCCCTTGCAGGAAGTCTTGGGTTCGCAATTTTGGGAGAGGGGAGGTTGCCTGCTGGGGAGCGGGTAGGCTGGTGAGGCCCCCTAGATTTAGAGGCCCTAGTCTACATAGCCTATACATAAATCAGGCCCTGGCTATATCCTATACTGGAGCAGGGCCATCTTAACCATTGGCACTAGGGGTGCATGGCACCAGGGTGCCGGGCTCTCAGGGGTGCCAGGCCAAGAGTCCGGGACCGAGCCTTGGAGTCCGGGGAAGAGCCACCGACGGCCGAGCAGAGCAGAGCTCGTCGGAGCACTGTAGACTCTTCTGCTGCAAGGGGCTCTTCCCCAGACTCCAACTCACACCTTCCATCCCATGCTGAGCCGCCGCCATAGAAGATCCTGCGGTTCTCTGACAGGCTCGGCTTCGCTCGGCTGTTGACTCTTGCCCCAGCTTCATGGCAGCTAACAGTTTCAGTGCCACGCCTGGAGTGCTGTGTAACATTGTGGTGGGATCCGCAGCGCTGACAGCACCGAAGGCAGCAACAAAACCCAAAGAATAGGAGCGCACTTATCCTATTCGGAGATGTTGCCTCCGATGCCGCTTGCATTCCCCACCGTTCTGTACTGGCACAACTCTGGGCAACCTAGGGGCGCAGGGTGGATCTTTGCACCCCGGCGCCACATATGCTTAAGACGGCTCTGTGAATGAGCTCAGTAGAAGGCAGTTCTCTCCTGTTCTGCTTAGAGTGTCTCCTTCATTCCTCTTTACAGACTGTAGTTTCAAGGATGGGACTGGGGCAATGACAAGAAGATCGTCACCTCCACTTGGGTTGACTGTGTGCTATAAGACTGATCTCCTCATCCTGCAGTGTCTTCCATTTTACAGAGTGTACATTCAAGAAGGGGAGGGAGGGAAAGTGCCCTGCTGCAGGAATTCCTTTCCTCTTCTTAGATGGCATTTTTGAGGGACAGGCAAGGACAGTGCCATCCTGTTTCATCACCCGATATGAAAGGGGAAGGTGCTGCCCCAACTCACCACCACCCAATCCTCTCTTTTTACATATATAATAATTTTTATTTGAATTTACAAATATAGAATTATAACAATCCAAATTACATATCCCTATTTAGAGATTTGTCCAAATCTCTGGACTTCCCACCTTCCCCTCCATGGATCCCGTTGTCCACCTTCTCAACTGCATATTATTTCATAGTCCATATTTTATATCTTTCCACATTATCCATAATATTCTCTACATTACAAGTGTTATTAAAATCCTGCTAAGGTTTTCATCTGCTTACAGTGGTCTCCTAGATAAATTATAAATTTTTCCCATTCTTCGTTGAAGATTTGGTCTTCTTGCTTCCTGGTTTGCCATTCCTTTCTGGCAGGGACTTTGTCTTCTTTCCATCTCTGGGCTAGTAGCTTCTGCATGGCTATTGTCACATACATGAAAAGTCTTTTCTGTTCCTTTGGAATGTTGATACCTACAATTCCTAATAAAAATGCTTCTGGTTTTTTTTACAAAAGTTATTTTAAACATTTTTTTCATTTCATTATATATCATTTCCCAGAATGCTTTTAGAACCCTACAGGTCCACCACATATGAGAAAAGATGCCTTTCATTTCCTTACACTTCCAGCAGATATTTGCACTTTTCTTATACATTTTTGCTAGCTTAAAGGTAAAGGTAAAGGGACCCCTGACCATTAGGTCCAGTCGTGGCTGACTCTGGGGTTGCGGTGCTCATCTCACTTTATTGGCCAAGGGAGCCGGTGTACAGCTTCTGGGTCATGTGGCCAGCATGACTAAGCCGCTTCTGGCGAACCAGAGCAGCGCACAGAAATGCCCTTTACCTTCCCGTTGGAGCGGTAGCTATTTATCTACTTGCACTTTGACATGCTTTCGAACTGCTAGGTTGGCAGGAGCAGGGACCGAGCAACGGGAGCTCACCCCATCATGGGGATTCGAACCACCAACCTTCTGATCGGCAAGTCCTAGGCTCTGTGGTCTAACCCCCAGCGCCACCCGCACCCCTTTTTGCTAGCTTACTAGGAGTCAAATACCACCGGTACATCATTCTCATATAATTTTCTTTCAGCATGCAACATGCCGAGAATTTCACTACCGCCCAAGCCTCCCTTACGTGGATTGTGCAGCGGTGCCTGGCAGCAACAATGGCAGATTCTGTTGAGATCTTGTGAGATCACAAGATCTTGCTAGCCGAATACTGCTATTAAACCAAATGGTATTAGTAGGATTATGCATAGGGTTTCCATGTTGGGTTGCCCCTAGCACGGTTGGCAGTGTAAGGTCCTGGCACTTACATGACCTCCTACTACTGACACTGCTGGTGCTGGCAGGGTTGAGTAAGGTTGACACAGTGCAAACACACCAGTGCAGCCAAACTGGTGCTCATGCCAGTGTGTTCACACCACATCAACCTCACCACCTTCCTCCTCTACCTTCTTGTAAGCCACAGTCAGCATTGGGAGATCTGCTAAATGCCTCCCCCCAGCATGCTACTGGTTGTGGGCGGCCTATGATTTTAACAGATTCCACCTTCTGCCCAAGTAGTATTTTCAAGCGGCCATTGTAGCTGTACTTTTAACAGCAGCTTGACATGCAGACATAGGGTGATATTCAATTAAATCATTGCATGAGTGGACCACAATGGGACTTTCCTCTCTCTCTTCCCCCTGTGATCTCCCTAATTCCTTTGTAAGGGTTCCCCCAAACCCAGATTCGGGGACTGTGCAGGATTGAAAGAGGGGAAGGAAAGTCCCATTGCAGAAGTGGAAGTTGCTCTGCTCATGAACTTATTCCGCCAAGTGCTGCCTATAATCCTCAACCCAAAGGTTGTCCAGAACAGGCCAGGCAGTCTTGTTGACTTTTTCCAGACCAATTGGCAGCAAGATACTGCTGCCAAAATAGCTCCTCCCTCAAATTCTTGCAATTGCTGTTCCCAGAACTTTTGCAATCCTTTCTCATTGGGTGTGATTCTGGTCGTTCCTCCTTTACCACACAAAAATAAAAAGGAACTATACCATAGGAGTCATTGCTTATATTATAAAAGCAGAAAGATCCTTGCAGCAAGACGGTTTCCAGTATTTAGGTTGTTGAAAGGGAAGCTTTTGTGGTACCAGCAGCTATACTTTCCCCAAAGTGCCATGGAGATCTGGCTGATCTGTTTTGCTCCATTTCTCCTATGGATCTCCTGTACTTCCCAAAGTGGTAAGTTATTTGTCAAGAGACGGGGGGAGTACATGGGGAAATGGATGTTAAGTTATTTGTTGTAGGAGGAATTCAACATACCTTATTTTTCGCTCTGCTCAGCTCTCCCTTTCACGAGCCACGAGGAGTGCGGCTCTTGGGGGCTTTTCTGGGAGGTGGCGGAAGGGACAAAGCTGTGCGCTCTGTCCCTTCCCCCACCTCCCGCAAAAGCCAGAGATAGCCCCGCGAAGCCTCCGCAGGGCACGGGGATGAAGGCTCCCTGTGCCCTGCAGAGGCTTTGCGTGGCTAAGCCAGAAGCTAGAAGTTGTTCTGGCTTTGAGATAGCTGCGCAGCCTGCATTCGCTCCATAAGACGCACACACATTTCCCCTTACTTTTTAGGAGGGGGAAAGTGCAAGCGAAAAATACGGTAATGCTTTTCCAAATGTTCTATCAGTGCAAGCATGTCTGCTCAATTGATGAAATAATCTCGCCTCTCATCTTCCCCATGTGCTGTTCTGAGGGATTTTCCTGACTTCCCCCAGAGCCAATGGCACAGGGGTAGGAGATGGGTGAAAGTCCTGCTGCACTGGCAGAAGTCATTGTATGGGCTTCCATAAGCAGGGCCCCCACGACAATGGATTATAATTGGTTTATTAAAATTGTTGATTGGTAAAATAAAAAATGTATTAAGAGATAATTTGTGAGGGGAGCCCTGAGATTTCGATTGCCTCGGGACCTCTGCAGGGTTTTATCTAGCACTGCCCCAGACAGCTGCTTTTGTATGGTAGCCAAAGCCATGTGCAGTTACTTCTAAGTGGTCAATCTTTGGGATTCCTCACAAACCCTCCACTCAGGCAGTGGGCTGGTAGGCATATGGATCTGCCATCAGGTACCTCCCTCAGTAAGTGTGCTGGGATCTAAGTGCACACAGCAATTTTTGTGATCAGTGTATGCATAATCGAATGCATCATTGCAGCTTCTGGAGAAGGATGTGGTCGGCCTCCTCCTATTGAAAATGGAGA
Organism: Podarcis liolepis; assembly: GCF_965112155.1. Lineage (NCBI taxonomy): Eukaryota > Metazoa > Chordata > Lepidosauria > Squamata > Lacertidae > Podarcis > Podarcis liolepis. The sequence goes on along the minus strand of NC_139559.1, from coordinate 82,169,848 downwards.
TATTATCAACACACCCCTGATACAATATGCATCGGGTGCAGCAGTGGAGTACAGATGCCAACGCCTTTATGTAATGAAAGGCTCTTCAGTGGTGAGTTGCAACAACGGCGATTGGACGGAAGCACCAGTATGCCTAGGTATGAGGGAAGTCTATAACCTTTTATATTCTTGTTCTGTTGAATGGTACACCTAGAAAAGTGTACATGTTAAGTTTGTAACAGCATCCTGATGTTGGGTTGATCCTAAGGCAGCCTCCCTCAACCTGGTGCTTTCTACATTTTGTTTGACTTCTGCTCTAATTATCCCCAGCCAGCATGGCCAGTGGTCAAGGGATGATGGTAGTTGTTTTAGAGTGAACTTTATTGCTACAAACTGGTATTGCAGCCACCTCATTGGTGGTCCTCCTATTTGGCAGGGTGAGCCAAGGTATTTTCCCAACAGACTTTCTACTCTTGTTTCAGCAGCTCAAGCAATTATAAATGTTTCAAGAATGTCCCACATACAGTACCTTTCAGGCAAAGCAGTTAGAATGTTGTTGTTGTTTAGTCATTTAGTTGTGTCCGACTCTTCGTGACCCCATGGACCAGAGCACGCCAGGCACTCCTGTCTTCCACTGCCTCCCACAATTTGGTCAAACTCATGCTGGTAGCTTCAAAAACACTGTCCAACCATCTCGTCCTCTGTCGTCCCCTTCTCCTTGTGCCCTCCATCTTTCCCAACATCAGGGTCTTTTCCAGGGAGTCTTCTCTTCTCATGAGGTGGCCAAAGTACTGGACCCTCAGCTTCAGCGTCTGTCCTTCCAGTGAGCACTCAGGGCTGATTTCCTTAAGAATGGATAGGTTTGATCTTCTTGCAGTCCATGGGACTCTCAAGAGTCTCCTCCAGCACCATAATTCAAAAGCATCAATTCTTCGGTGATCAGCCTTCTTTATCGTCCAGCTCTTTTGAACATTATAAACTATCAACTATTTAACCAATGGCATTGTGGAAGAGGGAGACTCATGAAGCCTTCTGATTCATATATATGTGGTTACACTTTCTAATAAATGTGCAAAGTCAGTATTTTAGGAACAATCCTATTCACCAGTTTTGGAGGCCATGTTGAACTTAGTGTTTAGAGCATAGATAGCAAGTCACCTTCCTCCTATAGGCAAGAAAGTCCACATGTTGGTCTAGATTGGGGCCATGATTCTTGCTTTCAGTGTAAGAAATCCCTAGCTCAAGTCCCATGGAAGTATATGATCGACTTAATAAATGAAGACTATAAGTCTAGGAAAGGACTAGAGTTTTCATGCCGAAGGACCAAAATTCAGCCCCTAGCATCTCCAAGTAAAAAAGATTTCAGGTAGCAGATTTGGGGAAAACTCTCTGCCTCAGACTTCATAGAGACACCACCAGCTGCCATAGACAATATCAGGCAGCTTCATTTTTTAAAATTTTGTATTATGTATTTATTTCAAATAGGTTTCCTAGAAAGCTGACAGTTTAAGCAGTGTGGCTGTTTTATCACTCTCTCTTTTTTTTTTTTTTTTTTTATTCTTTATTTAGAAAAGATACATTCTTTATCATCTCTCAGACACATACACGCACAAAAATTTCCATCATAGTAAAAAGCAAGGAAAAGAGTAAAAGAAAAGAAAAAAGAAAAAACAAAGGAGAAGAATAAAAGAAAAGATAACATACAATACTACAAGTGCAAAAACTTCCGTCCAGCTCGGTTTTGGAATTACATAACCATACAATTAAATCGCAGTATTATTCAAACGTTATACGTCAATGCTTTTAATTATCGTCGATTGATAAATTGCTTATTCCCTGACTGCTTTCAAAATAAATTAAAAATTTATTCCATTCGTCTTTGAGTTTAGCTGTGTTATTTTGTCTTATTTTCTGAGTTAAACTCGCTAGTTCAATATATTGGTATAACCTCAATTGCCACTCTCCGACCGTGGGTAGATCAGGAGTTTTCCATTTTTGTGCAATTTGAATTCTCGCCGCTGCCATAGCATATTGAATGAAGGTTTGATCTATTTTCTTTATTTCTTTACCAATCATTCCTAAAAGAAACAACTCGGGGGTTTTAGGAAAATTATATCTCAAAATTTTTTTCAATTCGTCATGTATTTGCTTCCAGAATTCCTTCACCACATCACAGGTCCACCAAATATGAAAAAAGGTCCCAACCTTATCCCTGCATCTCCAGCAGGTATTATCAACATTTTTGTACATCTTTCTTAACTTTACTGGGGTCAGATACCAACGATATATCATTTTCTCTAAATTTTCACGTATGGCTACACATGCTGTGAATTTTATACCTTTTGTCCACAATATCTGCCAGTTTTTATACTCTATGTTGTGACCAAGATCTTTTTCCCATTTTACCAACGCTCCCTTCACCAGATCTTCCTTAGTGTCCCACTCCAATAATTGTTTGTACATTTTGGAGAGGAGTTTTTCATTACTCTCCAAAATTTCTACCTGGAACCTTGATTTTTTTCCACTAAAGCCCACTCTCTTATGCTCGCCCCATAAAGCATTAATCTGATGATAAAGTAACCACTCTTTTATTCTGTCTTTCAGCTGTTCGTACGGCTTCACCTTCCATCCTGCTTCTGTCTTCACTAAAAGGTCCTCATATGTACATCTTTCATCAGACATGTTTGTTTTCTTACTTAGTATAATATCAGTTGGAGACAGCCACCCTGGAATGCCTTTTTCGATCAATTTTTTATACCTCTTCCACACCTCTAGCAATGATCCTCTAATTACATGATTGGAGAAGCCTCTATGAACTTCCCCTTTCTCTTGCCAGAGGTAGGCGTGCCACCCGAATCTAATATTAAAACCCTCCAAGTCCAATAAATCTGTGTTTTGAAGGGTGGCCCACTCCTTTATCCAGCATAGACAGGATGCTTCATAGTAGAGTCTAATATTCGGGGCTGCAAAACCACACCTCTCTCTTGAATCTGTCAGGTATTTAAATTTTATTCTGGCTCTCTTTCCCTGCCAGATGTATTTGGTCAGGGTTTTTTGCCAGCTCTTAAAGAGGGAGGTGCCTTTAATAATCGGGATATTTTGAAACAGAAATAATAATCTCGGAAGGATACACATCTTAATTGCAGACAATCTCCCTGTCCATGATAGTTTCAGTCTGTGCCAAGTATCCATATCTTTTTTGATGTCCTGCCAGGCCTTACTGTAGTTGTCTTCAACCAAATTTATGTTTTTTGGTGAGAGCCAAATTCCCAAATATTTGACTTTGTTCACAATTTTAATACCACTTTTTTCTTCTAATTGGATTTTATCCTGTTCTGTCATATTCTTTGTTAGAATTTTTGTTTTTTTCCTGTTTAATCTAAAGCCCGACAGTCTACCAAATTCCTCTAGAAGTTCTATAACCCTACTTGTACTGTCCACTGGGTTCTCCACGGACAGGACCAGATCATCGGCGTAGGCTTTAAGCTTGAATTCTTTCTTTCCAATTTTTATCCCCCTCACATTTACTGCCTCTCTTATTCTATTTGCAATTACTTCCAAAATCATTATAAATAACAAGGGGGACAAAGGACAGCCTTGCCTCGTACCTTTCTTAATCTTAAAGGGTTTAGTCAAGTTATCATTTATAATCAGTCTGGCCTGCTGCTCCGAATATATAGCCCTGATACCTTTCATGTAAGGACCTTCAATACCTGCCTTCTCCAGACATTGTGATAGGAATTCCCAGGAGACATTATCAAAAGCCTTTTCGGCGTCTATAAAGATCAATGCTGCAGGGACGTCTATTCTCATATCTAAATATTCAATGATGTTTAGTATGTGGCGAACATTTTCTTTTTGGTGTCTGTTAGGGAGAAATCCTGCTTGATCTTTGTGTATATATTTTGTTAAAAGCTTCTTGAGTCTACCTGCCATAATATCGGCGAAGATCTTATAATCGTTGTTAAGCAAAGAGATTGGTCTATAATTTTTTACATCTGTTTTTTCTTTCTCTGATTTTGGGATCAAGGTTATATAAGCCATTTTCCACGACTCCGGGATCTTCCCTCCCTGTAGGATGTTATTAATCACGTCTTTAAGCACTGGGGCTAAGTACTCCTCTAATGTTTTATAATATTTTGCAGATAAGCCATCTGGGCCTGGGGCCTTCCCCATCTTCATCCTGCCGATGGCTTCCTTTATCTCATTTACTGTGATCTCCTTATTCAAATATGTCCTATCCTCCTCTGTTATGTATCTCCTCTCATTATGGTCCAGGAAGTTCTTAATTTCAAAACTATCTTCTCTTCCTCCTTCATACAGCTTTTCAAAAAATTGGGTAAACCTGTTTTCTATCTCCTCTGGGTCTTCTATGATGTTATCCTCTATTATTATTTTATTTATCACATTTTGTTTCTTTCTTTTTCTTAACTGCCAAGCCAGCAGCTTCCCCATTTTATTTGCCGATTCAAAATATCTTTGCTTTGTGAATTTAATTTTCCATTCTATCTCCTGGTTTAGTATTGCCGAATATTGAGATTGAAGCACCCTAGAGGCTCTGATGGCATCATCATCTGTTGGATTTATAACCAATTTTCTCTCATAATTTGTCAATTGGGAGAGGATGTCCTCTTTCTTACGTTCCCTTACCTTTTTCCTATAACTGTTTTGTTGTATTAGGAGACCCCTCAGCACCGCCTTACTGGCGTCCCAAACCACATCTATTGGGGTTTCTTTGTTCATGTTTAAATCTAGATATTCTTTTAGGGTACCTTTAATTTTTCCCCTCACCTCTTCATTATCAAATAGATTCTCACACATCCTCCACCTGTATTGTCCCTTCACTTCATTTTTTATTTCCATGTCTAAGGCACAATGATCCGATATTGTCCTGGGATAAATTTTACAACTCTTCACCCTCAACGAGAGTGTTCTTGTCGTCCAGATCTGGTCAATTCTACCCCAACTCTGATGGGGTTCAGAGTAATGGGTAAACTGTTTAAGAGAGGGGTTTTGGTGCCTCCAAATATCAATTAGGTCTAAATTTCCTTCCATATCACCAAAAGATTTCGGCAGTTTCCCCCCAGCCAATTTCCCCTTCTTTTCACTCCTATCCAGATCCGGCATCGAGACACCGTTCATATCCCCAAGCAGAACTAATTTGTGGACTTCCAGTTCTAATAACATGCTTTCGAGTTTCTCAAAAAACTCTGTTCTATTTGAATTCGGTGCGTATACCGTCACAACATTGATTTTTTCCCCCCGAAAATTTAATTGAACCCCTAGGATTCTGCCTTCCTCGTCTTTGCATATCAGGGTTGGTTCCCACTTCTCTCTAACATATATTACTACTCCTCTCTTTTTTTTTTCATCAGAGTTAATAAAATCTACTCCTAACCTTTTATTCACCAGGATGTGTTTATGTTTCTTAGCGATATGTGTTTCCTGAAAGCAAATTACATCATACTTTTTGTTTTTCACAATTTTCTCAACTTTATTCCTTTTAACCTTATCATTCAACCCATTTACATTCCAAGATAAAAATTTTAATGTATGTGTTATTGTTTGCCTTTGTCTGTTTCTAAACCTTCAGCCGAACTTGCGGGCTATAGTCTAAACGCCTTTGTTTCCTTGGGTCTCCCCTTCTTCTGCCGTCTCCCCTCCCACTACGGCCTCATCTTCGTCTTCCTCTGAATCCCCTACCCCCTCCCCTGCTCCCCCCCTTTCCTCCTGTCTGCCCCCTATTTCCCCTTCTTCTTCTTCCCTATTCTTTACTCTCCTCTCTATCTTTCCCAAATCTTTTTCGTATCTTCTCAGAAACTTATCCGCCTCCTGTGTGTCCAGCAACCTGAACTTTTTCTCTTTATAAAAAAAGCTAATCCCTTCCGGGAATTCCCATCGGAATGGGACCCCGTTTCTCTTCAAAGCTGCTGCCACTTGTTTATAACCCTCTCTTTTACGAAGCAGCCTCACTGGTATTTCTTTATAAATAATGATAGGCCTTCCATCAATTCTTAATCTGTTGTTATAGCTCTTTCTCAAAATTAAGTTTTTCATTTCCAAAGAATTAAAAATCACCAAACAATCCCCCAGGAATTTGCTTGCTTTCAAATGTTTGGGCTTAGTCATTCTAAATACATTGTCTACAGTAGAGGCCATCTCTTCCTCACTTAAACCTAGCCAATTGGAGAGTTCTTTAATCATCTTCCCTCTTATATCTTCATTCCTGTCCTCCGCTACTCCCCTAAATTTAAGATGAAGCTGTTTTGACCGCATATCTGCCATGGCTAGGTTATCCCAGATCTTATCTTGGGAATTGCTCAGCTCCCCGAGCTCTTCTTTTACCTTCATTGTCTCCTTTTTTTGTTCCCTCATTTCTTTCTGCAGCTTTTTATTAGATTCCTCAATCATTTTGGACTTTGCGGAAAGATCTTGGATTTTAGTAGAGAGTTCACCAACTGCTCCTTCTATTTTTTTGTCAATCCTCTCCTGGACCTCTCCCAATTTATTTTCCATATATATTGCATTTTGCTTAAATTCCTCCTTTATTCTAGCCCACAAATTGTCTAAATCTTTAATTTCCTCCTGTCTCGACAGCTTTCTTTCTACCGGGGTCCCGCCCCCCTTCTTCCAATCTTTTCCGTCCTTTCCCATCATCTCCTCCTCTCACCACCTAAGAGTTCACTTCAGTCTTCAATCCCACCCTTGTTTCCTTCCCTTTTCAACCCTCCAGTTAACCACAATTATAAACAAAGATTGTCCATAGTAAAGGAGAAGGAAGAGAAAAGAAGAAAAGAAGGAAAAAAAAGAGAATAAAGCCAATTTCCGAGCCGAATATAGCAACTGCCTCGGGTAGAGGTCCAAAACTTAAACTTCAGGTGACCCGGGCAGAAATCCTGTAAGCAGTCCAACGCAGAAGGTTGTGCAGTCCAACGGGAGGGGTTGGGGGGGGATCGAACCTTCCCCACTCCTGGGGATCCCTTTCTCCTTACCAGTCTACTTCTCCAGCCCGCTCTGCTTCTCAAAGGCAGAAGGTTGATAGTCTAGTAGGCAGAAGGTTAGTAGTCTAATAAGTAAACTTAAAGATGTTTATACTGCTTAGTCCACTTTTAACCCTTGTTGTCCGAGTCCAAATTATAGTTATAAATTGTAAATGTAGCTCAGGTTGTAATTATGGTCCGGAATATGGTCAGCGTCTAAAATTCGGATTCCAGATACAACAGTCGGTATCCCAGTCAAATTATAAAGCACCAGTTAGGCATAACGTCACCTCCTTTGTTTTTAAGACCCCTCGTCTGTTTCCAGCCACCCTGGGATATCCTCCCAAAAAGGGCGGGTGGGCGAGCACGGAGAAGGAAGGCGAAAACGGAAGAGCAAAATATGGCGGCAGATGCAGAGACTTCAAAATCCTCTCGCCTATACCTGCTGTGCCTGCTGCCGCCCTCTCGCTTTTTACCTGCTGCCGTCCTTCCTCCAAAGTAGACCACGAGCTCCTTTCAAAGGTGTCTTAGACAATTAGACGTTCCGGGTCTTAAATAAACAGTTGTAAACTATCAGCGCCAGGAAGTGCTTATCCCAGTAAAACCACCAAAGCGTCCCCAAAGAAAGAACTGAAAAAAACACATCAGGGTCCAGTTAATCCTTAATATCCACTACGGTCCTTTTCTTGATCCTCACAACAGATTATTCTTACTCAAACAAACTTCCCAAACATTCCTCACGCCATCGACTTTCCGCCTGCGCCATCTTATATCCTCCACCATGCGGACTCCCCCAAAACAATCTAAAGTCCTCCAGGACCGCCCAGCTTCGCAAATAGCTTTCACCTTGCACACTGCGTTTTCACATGAAAACAAAGAAAACGCCTTAAAAACGCTGGGGGGTTCCGTTCCTTTCTTAAGGCGGTCCGTCGCTTCTTCCAGCTGAAGCTCGAGGCGTCGCTCTGCAGAGTCGTTACCGTCCCAATTCGCGCCCGCGGTCCTTCGTTATCTCCTCGTACCAGACTCAGGAGAACGGTGCGACCGCTTCCACGCTGCTGGGTATCTTTCCCCTAAGGGTACCCCCCTTAGGGTTTTTGGGGTGCGCTTCGCCCTAACGTCTCCCCAAGCCTCTGCATAGCCCAGAAAAACCGAGAGCTGGTCTTCCGCGCTTCTTCGCTGGGTGCGACCGGAACCGGAAGTCTTTTGCCTGAGAAGAGTTCGTGGGATTAGTGGACATCTCCCTAGTCTGTTTTATCACTCTCAAGTTCATCTTTAAAAGGTGAAATGACCTGTGCCTTTCTGCAGAACCATGTATAATAACTACAGAAGATATGGATCATTATAATATACAGCTAAAGTGGATAAGAAGTCAAAAAATATATGCAGCATCTGGCGACATAGCTGAATTTTCCTGTAAATCGGGTTATATACCACAACCGTCCTCCCCTCCCTTCAGAGCGCTTTGCACAGAAGGCAACATGGAGTATCCTCTCTGTGTGATAAAGGTACATATATTGAAACTCAATCACAAGGGTAGAGAATTTACCATACATGAATTGTGGTTGTTTCCCCCCACCCCCAGTAACTGTGGTTTTTAGTGCTCTTAGGAAAGGTAGCATATTCAAAATAGGTTGATTTTGTGATTACCAGTCACCTTCAACCTTGTCAGACTTAGCACCTGCTTTCAAATAAGACCAAATTTTAATTTGTCGTTGCATATAATCAATATTTCCTTTTCTCTATGTTTCTGATCTTCTTCCTTTCTGCCCCTCATACTCTGCCTCTTTCCAGTGGTGTAGGAAGGGGGGTGTGGGGTGTGGGGTCCGCCCCGGGTGTCATCAATGAGGGGGGTGACAAAATGGCCAACTAGCTGGGAGGCATGCACACTGCTCCCCCGGTGCCAGTGCTCAGTTCCGAGCTCGCTGCTCACCCACCTCCTGGCACTGCCACCCTGAACTGGGAGTGGCTGTCACCAGCTTGGGGAGCCATGGGGGGGGAGGCAAACCTGACTCCATCCCACTGGAGATGTGGGGTGGGGGCGAACTGGAAGCGGAACCTTCCACAGGAAAACACAACACGCACAAACAGGCGCCCTGCAGCAGCGAGTGTCTTTCAAAACACAAGCAAAGCAACCGAGCCAGGTGACTTTTGTTTACGCCACGTCCCCACACCGAGCAGCCTTGCAAGGCTCGGATTTGGGGAGGGGGGTGCCAGAAGGGCGCAACAACCCCTGCACTTAGGCTGGGGTCAGTGGCAGTGGGGGTTGGCTGCACAATGCCTTTTTAATAATAATAATAATAATAATAATAATAATAATAATAATAATAATAATAATAATAATTTATTATTTATACCCCGCCCATCTGGCTGGGCTTCCCCAGCCACTCTGGGAGGCTTCCAACGAAATATTAAAATACAGTAATGCATCAGACATTAAAAGCTTCCCTAAACAGGGCTGCCTTCAGATGTCTTCTAAAAGCCTGGTAGTTGTTGTTCTCTTTGACATCTGGTGGGAGGGCGTTCCACAGGGTGGGTGCCACTACCCAGAAGGCCCTCTGCCTGGTTCCCTGTAACTTGGCTTCTCACAGTGAGGGGACCTCCAGAAGGCCCTTGGTGCTGGACCTCAGTAGAGGTAGAATGATGGGGGTGGAGATGCTCCTTCAGATATACTGGACCGAGGCCGTTTTGCCCCACCCTCATTTGCCCCGCCCCCTTGCGGGGGGAGGTGCTAGCCCCCTCCTGCCCCCTCCCGCCCTGGGTGTGTTGGAGTCACGCTCCGCCGCTGCCTCTTTCTCACTTGCAGTCTCATTCTCCCTATAATTCTTCTCTTTAAAAATATTAAAGGGAAATAAGGTAACAGTGATGGTATCACTAATGAGACTGCTATACTGGTATTGAGTCCTAAGGTCAAAGGTTTCCAGTAAACTAAGTTTCCCCCTCCCCCATCCACATTTGCCTGTCTCTGTCATCTGTGTGTACTGGGCCTGAGTGGAAAATGTGCAAATGCTATGTTAATTTGCAAAATCTTCCCTGCCTGAAGCAATTCTCACTTACTACATGCAACCATGCAAACAACAGCGGTATTTAGAAGTCTGCCCCTCAAAACCCATGCATCTCCATGAATACACAGGATAGCTCCTGAGATATTTGATGCCTCTGCCTTTCTGGCCATGATCAGCTTTGTATCGTCACACACTCATAGGCCCCAGAGAAATATTGCAGCGCTGTTAAACTGCCATTTAATGTAATGTGTGAACAGGCTTATACTAGTGCAGGGTTTAGGACTCTGTGAACCTCCAGAGAATTGGTTATGCTGTCTGAGGCTGATGGAGTGTAACAATTTCTGGAGTGCCACAGATTATCCATGTTTCTACCGGTGTTTGCATATGGAACCAACCTAATACCATAAATATTTAGCAGAACTGTATTTTGTTGCAGACCATGAGGTATCTAATCAATTGTTTTTATATTTGTTAGCCGCCCTGAGCCCGGTCTTGGCTGGGCAGGGTGGGGGTATAAACAAAATTTATTATTATTATTATTATTATTATTATTATTATTATTATTATCTGCAGATAACATGCATACAACTTTCTCTTCTCACTGTTTACTTTGTATTTAACAGGGGCGTTAAGAAGAAGCTGTCTGTAGCCACGAGTTTTATCAGAAGTCATGGATCTCCTATTTCTAACCTGATAGTATCAATTCGCTTTTGCAAATATATGTATATTTTATTATTATGTTCATCAACCTCTGCTAGGCCCAAGGAACCAATGAATGCAGAAAGTCTCAGATCAGACATGATAAACCAAAAATGGATGATGGCAACAGAAAAGTCCATCTTTGTGCAAACTGAACTTAACAATGAAGGAAACATACTTGATAAGAGACTGAGAGGGCCTTACGCAGTTAGCACAGCAGATGGTGAAACTGGAACATGCTGATATGGAATGGACCCTCATAGCTTGAGTGTCTTGTGTGGCAGTGGAAGCAAAACCAACTTGTGGGGACATCAGTTCCATTTCCTCCAGGAAAGGTCCTGGTGCTGACCTGCCATGTCAGAAAGGTTCTGGTGCTGACCTGTTCCAACATGTCATAAAGGTCTCATCTCATCTTTGAGTGCTGTGTAAGCAGAGGTTCACTCAGTATAGTTGGGCTTCGACACCATAATCTCCACACACATATACACACACTTAGGTTCTGCTGAGGCTTAGCCTTGCTTGATTTTTTTTTCCTTTCCCCCCATTTCCTTTCTCTTCCCGTCTTCTGTTTCTGCAATATTGGAGATGGGAGGATTCCACTGTACCAGACTGATAACAATTGCTTTGTGCTGAATGTGATGCTAAGATGCTATGCAGTGTGAACAGCTAGGGAGCAGAGGGTGCTTTCAAACAAGTTAAGATGGGGGGAGTATTAGAAGGATGAAGTGTAGAGCTTGCATATATATGCATACACACACACACAGAGAGAGAGAGAGAGAGAGAGAGGTACCTCGGGTTACAGACGCTTCAGGTTACAGACTCTACTAACCCAGAAATAGTACCTCAGGTTAAGAACTTTGCTTCAGGATGAGAACAGAAATCACACGGCGGCGTGGTGGCAGCGGGAGGCTCCATTAGTTAAAGTGGTACCTCAGGTTAAGAACAGTTTCAGGTTAAGAATGGACCTCCAGAACCCAAGGTACCATTGTATATCTATATGGATATATAGATATACAGATATACAGAAAGAAAGCAAAGTGGGGTGTGTGCATACTTGCCGATTGTGATTTTATCAATTGGTCGTACTCAGAGTAGACACATTAAAATTACTGGACCTATGTGAGGCATATCAATTAATTTCAATGGATCTACTTGGAACAGAATTAATTGGCTCTGTCTCATATTATTCACATTGCATTGCCTTCTTTTTTTACACCGTACAGGGTAATTCACATTTATGTTCCCATTTATGTTGCCATTGCTCACATTATCATTTCTGTATTCTCTGGTGTATATCAATAAACCATTTATTTCATTTCAGTTACAATCTTCCATCTCTGGTGATGCTTTACACGCTTGGGTGGAAATGTGAACCCAGATGAATAGTAATTATTCACAAAATATCACACTGAGCCTAAACTGGGGACTTCTTTCATGGCTATTGACATACAGTATATACTTGATTTGAGTGGATTATTATTATTACCGTATTTACACAAATCTAATGTGCCATTGAATCTAATGCACACCTCAATTTTCAAAACTTTGAGACCAAAGAAGTATTGCTGGCAAATGTAAAATGCCCCATCTGATCTAATGCACACTCTAACCTTTGCAGTGCAATTTGGCAAAAAAAGGTGCACATTACATTCAAGTAAATATGGTATTATTAGCTGGCAGTGATTGTGTGTCATTTGCAGAAAAGCAAAAACAAAAACCCCTCATGTGATGAATATTGTTCATTATTGGTTTATACTAAAAACAGCCTGCAATATGTTTTAAAGTTTACAAAATTGTCCTACCAGAAAGATTTTCCTGTTATGTTCATATTATGCTTTGAGCCATTTGCCTTTTACCACATACATTCAAACACAGGGATAATTATTACCTCTGGCTGGCTGTCAGTGGTCATTAAAGTTTGAGAGGGAAGAAGAAGAAGAAGAAGAGTTTGGATTTGAGATCCCGCTTTATCACTACCCGAAGGAGTCTCAAAGCGGCTAACATTCTTCTTTCCCTTCTTTCCCCACAACAAACACTCTGTGAGGTGAGTGAGGCTGAGAGACTTCAGAGAAGTGTGACTAGCCGAAGGTCACCCAGCAGCTGCAGATGGAGGAGTGGAGACGTGAACCCGGTTCACCAGATTAATAGTCTGCCGCTCTTAACCACTACATCAGTGGCATATGTTACTTAATGTGTGTCATATTTTTTTTATTAAATAATAACAATAACATTTTTTTATTATTACCCTGCCCATCTGGCTGGGTTTCCCCAGCCACTTTGGGCAGCTCACAACAGAATATTAAACAGAATATTAAAAACAGAATATTAAAAACATGATAAAACATCAAACACTAAAAACTTCCCTAAACAGGGCTGCCTTCAGATGTCTTCTAAAAGTCAGATAGTTGTTTATTTCTTTGACATCTGATAGCAGGGTGTTTCACAGGGCAGGCGCCGCTACCGAGAAGGCCCTCTGCCTGGTTCCCTGTAACCTCACTTCTCAGAATGAGGGAACTGCCAGAAGGCCCTCAGTGCTTGATCTCCATGTCCGGGCTGAACGATGGGAGTTGAGATGCTCCTTCAGGTATACAGGGCCAGGGTCATTTAGGGCTTTCAAGGTCAGCACCAACACTTCGAATTGTGCTCAGAAATGTACTGGGAGCCAATACTGATATTTCAGGACCAGTGTTATATGGTCTAGGTGGCCACTCCCAGTCACCAGTCTAGCTGTCGCAGAAGATGACTTCAGGCTTGTGCCAGACTGAAAGGAACTCCAGCTCATGCAAACACAATTCCACACCCTCCCTTTTTGAGATGAAAGTGGACATCCTTTGCAAAATCATATAAAACTTTGCAAACAGTCATGATCTAATGCAGGCAAGGTGTACTGGAGATGGCCAGAACTGAAGGGATAAAGCATACCTTGTTCAGTTTGGGTTAGTCATGAACCTAAGAGTCTAACTACCTAGCTTTTCAACCAACCACTGTAATTGTTCCTTAATAGAGGAATGCATCGTAGACATTAGCTAGTAAGCATGGTTAATTCCACCCAGTGAAACACAGTTATTTCCATACAGGGATACACTTGATCATCTGATCTCTCTCTCTCTCTCTCTCTCTCTCTCTCTCTCTCTCTCACACACACACACACACACACACAGAGAGAGAGAGAGAGAGAGAGAGAGAGAGAGAGAGAGAATAAACTGTTTAAGACACAAGCACAGAGTTGGCAAAGTTGTCCCAGTCAGTTGCCAATCCTGCAAGGAAAGTTTGCTTTTATCATTACTGCCAGAATTGCAACACAAAATACACAAATTCTCTGCAAACAGTCCATTTTAAAAGTTCAAACGGTTGCAAATGCTCCCCTGAAAAGCCCCGGGGTCACAATTTCAGCAAAAATCTGACATTCTACAATTCACTCACAAATGGTGTCAAACGGTTGCAAATGCTCCCCTGAAAGGTTTGGCGGTGTAAACAGAAGGCTTTTTATCACATGTCAAGAAATCAGCCCTCGACAACTTAACCTGTGGAAAAAGATTTTTTTGAAAAAATCCCTAATCCCTAATCCCCAGGGTCACAAATTCAGCAAAAATCTGACTTTCTCCAATGCACTCACAAATGGGGCAAAAGGTTGCAAATGCTCATCTGAAAGGTTTGGCGGTCGAAACAGAAGGCTTTTTATCACAGGACAAGAAATCAGCCCTCCACAATTTAACCTGCGGAAAAGGATTTTTTTGAGAAAATCCCTAAGCCTAATCCCTAATCCCCGGGGTCACAATTTCAGCAAAAATATGAATTTCTCCAATTCGCTCTAAAATGGTGCCAAATGGTTGTGTCAGTTGACCTAAATGTGTGTGAATTATTATAAATATAACACCACAGACAGGCTTTACTTTGCAGTGGGACTTATTAAGAAAATCAAATCTACCCTATCGTTGCCATAATATTTTCAGGAGAACAGGAAGATTTTAATCCCAGTGTCTCCTAATGAACACCTTTTTGTATGGAGTACTGGCTAAGGCACACATTCTTTCGCCAGCAATTTCTGCTGATATAATGCATTTTGCATGTTATTTTCACAAATTCATTTCCTGCATACTTTCCCTAAAAGATGCATTTTTGTATTCACTGTTTGATTGGAGAACCTCCTCACAAAATTGTATGAGTTTTGAAGGACAACTATGTTTTGGTTCTTGTGTTGTTTTGTGAAATGAGAATTGGATATATTTGGCTATAAATGCAAAGCGAATTGAATTTATGCCTTACTAGGTTCATAGATGGCTAAAAGGGCTTGCCCAAAAGTTTTCAACACTTGCAAAAAGGACTCTTTCTTCTTTGGGCTCATTGCCAGGGCTGTACCAAAGGGCCAGTGCTTCGACCACTGTTGCCAGAATTGCAACATAAAACTGACCTACCTTCTGCAAACATGCCTTGCTGGGTTAAAGAGTTCATGTTCCCTGTTCCAGTAATTCTTCCTCTTCTCATGACACAGAGCCATGAAGTACTGGTGAAACCAAAAGTGACTTTTGCAAGGTCAGTCATTAGAAAAATTAGAAGAAGGTGAGCAACAAGCGCTGCTATGAAGAACTTGCTGGTCTATCTTCTTCCATTTCTTCTGTGGACATGCTGTACTTCCCAAAATGGTGAGTGATGGTGGAAAAAGGCAACTTTTTGCCAAGGTAAATGGTCACTGTAGTATTAATAATAGAAACATTTGCATTCAGCAGGTGTGGAAAGATGTAAGTTAATTCAGCACTGTTTTATGTATAAAGCTGCATTTTTTTTGGTCCATTTGTGTTGGCAGTTCTCCAAGGATTACCAGAGACACTTCACTAACAATGCAATAAGGTTTTAATATTAACTAATTAATGACAGAATATTTCACCTTCACCCTTACATGCACATAAATGTTAGAGTGTCTTTGCTCAGCTAATTGAAGAAGCAACGTTGTGTTGAAGTGACTGAAGGAGCAATTGATAGCAGCAGTGGAAGAGGAAGCTCTCTCAGGTGGGGGGGGGATAATTTTGTATCATTAATATGCTTTATTTTCTTTTTGTATTTAGTTGTTCTTATGCTATATTGTTTTCGATTATTCTCTTTAGTTTAGTTGGGATTTTATGCTATGTTAGGTTGGAAACCTTTAATAAAATCGATATTTTTTTTTATAAAAAAGATAGTGGTAGATTCTTTGAGGATTAGGATGGTGTTGGAACCAACTATGCTTAATGTAGCAATAATATCCATGCCTTTGTGATTGCACATAACCCTTTAGGTGCTTTTTTTGCTTAACTGGCTGAAGAAGCTGATATATTACTACATGGATCATTCCAGTTATGACCATCCTTTTCTGTATGGTTAACATAATCAGGAGTCTAAGAAATAGAAGTTCATTAATTTGATCCCTTGTAATTCCATTCACAAATTGACTGATAGAAATTAATGAATTATCATCCAAAAAATGTTAGGAAAAATAATTTACTAAATTTAAAATATATCTTTGGAAAGTGTTGGTAATGTTGACTTGTATTTGATTTAAGAAGTTTACTACAATTATTATTATTATTATTATTATTATTATTATTATTATTATTATTATTAAGTTGGTTTTGATGGTACATATGATTGCAGTGTGCGAAGAACCACCTGACATTGATTTTGGGGAAATAAGAAGTGGTGAGAAGGCCGCTTACGTTGAAAGTGACAGAGTGCAATACAACTGCAACCCCGGATTTGTATTGGAAGGCTCTGAGTGGATAACATGCAGTGGACAAAAGTGGACACCACCACCAAAATGCTTGGGTAAGAGGCCATCTTCTCTTTGAAGACAACAACCTTCAAATTAGACTGTGGATTGTCCAACAGGACCTTTGATAGCTTCTCTCCATGCAAAGCTGTGTTTGCAGGCTGGAAACATGAACGCAGAGTGTGAGAATCTCATCTCCAGGAGACAAATGTGGTCTGTCCAGCCTCTCTAACCGAGCTTCGGTATTCTCCCTAGATAATAGTCCCTCAGCAGCTGTGCCCCTCACCAGCCTGTTTTGCACCCTCCTTGAATGTTTTTGCTTTCCTGGATGAGGCTCCACATGCCACAGTTGCTGCCAGCCCGAGATGGAAAAAGAAGAACATGCCTCTTTCCCCAGCTTGGGATGGCAGCAGCCATGGCTTTCCTCTCCTTTGCTCCTTTGCTCACTGAGAACCAGTGTGGTGTAGTGTAGTGTGAGCCAGTGTGGTGTGGTGTAGTGTAGTGTAGTGGTTAAGAGCGGTGGGCTCGTAATCTGGTGAACCGGGTTCGATTCCCCGCTCCTCCACATGCAGCTGCTGGGTGACCTTGGGCTAGTCACACTTCTCTGAAGTCTCTCAGCCTCACTCACTTTACAGAGTGTTTGTTGTGGAGGAGGAAGGGAAAGGAGGTTGTGAGCCGCTTTGAGATTCCTTAGGGTAGTGATAAAGCGGGATATCAAATCCAAACTCTTCTTCTTCTTCTCATCAAGATATGGCAACCCTCCCTGAAGACGATGACAAATGTAAGCCAATCCTTAGCGTACAAAGAGGGCAAACGGAATAGGGCACATGAAGAAATGAGCACCAGTGATTATCCCTGACTTGTGTCCCCATCGCCACCTTTTTGTCTTTCAGCACCTTGTATTGTCACAAAACAACAACTTGAGGCCAAAAACCTGCTTCTGTCTGGGAACCGAGTACGGACACAACTGATTCAACATAATCAGATCTTGCAGTTCCAGTGCAGGGAAGGGCATGTCCTCACGGTGCCTTTGGACAGGAAGTGTCTTGATGGGCACATGGATTTGCCCTCGTGTATCTCTGGTAAAGACATTGTTCATCTTGAAAAATTGCTCAACAGTTACACTTTCCATTTTGACTGGTTCCACAGGTTCCAAGGCTGCCTTCATTTGTTCACAAATTTTCACCACCGCTCCCCCTCCACAGAATTGGTTGTATCCTGCTATAAGCACATGGAGACAAGGCTGTAGTGTTTGTTTTCAGTCCACTGCACTGTGGTTTGATTGGACCAGGACTGTTGCCTCAGAAATAGCCCTGCGTGTGCTGGGTATCCAGTTAGTATGAATGTATGGACCAGAGGCATGTCCATAATGTTTTGTTATTATTATTTGTACCTCTTCCTTATGACTGGGCTGCCCCAGACACTCTGGCGATGAGGATCAGTGTATCCAGTGCTATTTTTCTAGATAAAGAGGTGCTGGAACTCATCATGAATACCTCACTTTTTCTCTCATAAAGGCAATGGAACCCACCTGAGAGATGCTGGAACACAGTTCTGGCCGGGGGAAAAGCTCTGAGTTGTCATGCTTAACACATGTCATAACCCATGCTGTTAGATGTAGTTCATAGCATTTAAAGTTGTGTTAATTGTGTTATTGTTTCTTGTGAATTACTTTGGAATCCTGGTTTAGGCCAAAAAAATTAGCCTTGATAAACCGTTCCCAACATGCATGACCTACAGAATGGATTACAGTGGTGCCCCGCAAGACGAATGCCTCGCAAGACGAAAAACTCGCTAGACGAAAGGGTTTTGCGTTTTTTGAGCTGCTTCGCAAGACGAATTTCCCTATGGGCTTGCTTCGCAAGACGAAAAATGAAAACGTCTTGCAAGTTTGTTTCCTTTTTCTTAACACCGTTAATACAGTTGCGACTTGACTTCGAGAAGCAACTCATAGAACGCGGTGTGGTAGCCTTTTTTGAGGTTTTTAAAGACTTTGGTGATTTTTGAAGCTTTTCCAAAACTTCTTTTAAACCTTTAAAACTTTTTGGGGTTTTTTTGGATTTTGGGTTGGGGTGTTTGGAATTCAAGGACTTGGTGTTGGGGAGGGGTTTGCAAGAATCTGGAAGCTTGTGTGTCCCCCCCCTGCATTTTTATGATTTTCTGTGACCATTGGGCCACTCTGCTGTTTTTTTTTTTTTTAAAAATATGGATTTGAATTTCTGTGTGGTGGGTGGCTGGGGGAACAGTTGAGGAGGGGGTTCTTCAGCAAGAAGCAAAGAGTGGAAGAGGAACCTTCTTCGAGTTGTCCCCCAGAGTCTTAGAAAATGTACTGTACACTTTGTTGCTTTTTAAATGTTTTTCTGTCATGTTTAGAAACTTAATTTATTCTTCCTTCAATTTTTGAAATGCTCTTTACAGTATGTGTGACTTTAAAGAGCACTTAATAAACTCTTGTTGTAACAAATTTGGCTTTGTTTGGACTTTTTTGACCATAGGAACGCATTAATTGAATTTCAATGCATTCCTATGTGATTTCGTGCTTCGCAAGACGAAAAATTCACTAGACGAAAAAACTCACGGAACGAATTAATTTCGTCTTGCGAGGCACCACTGTAATTTCCCCAACCACTTTGTGCTACATTTTCTGCCATGTCCCATGAAACATACTGGAAAAGAACTAGCATGTTTCAGATTCTGAGCAAATCACATAATTGCAGTTATGAGATTAATGTCTTGATGGTTCAACCCACCAGTTTTTTAGTGCAGTCAAAGCCCCAACAGACCTTGGTAGTTACGGGTCACGTTATTGCACATGAGCCATAAATGACTTCCCCCCTGCTATAAATATTCCAGGCTAGTGAGAGTATTTGCTGTTCTTCACTCGTGGCCCTTGGTTGCTGAACTAAGTCATCATTCTTATTGCTTTATTGTTTACCAGAAAGAGGGAAAAACTGTAGCCGCCCACCTGCTATTGAGAATGGAGACATTATTACCTTATCAAAGAAGCAGTACAAGGCTGGCTCTTCAGTTCAGTTCAAATGCCAAAAATATTATTCTCTGGAAGGAAATAACAGAACTTTTTGTGATAATGGGACTTGGACAAAAGCACCTGTTTGCTTAGGTAAGAACAAAGGTAGTGCTTATATTATTTGCATGAGTGAGTTTAGAATATCATTTAAGGAAATTCATTGCTGTCGTTTGTTTGTATTGTCTGATTTCCGGTTTCATTAATATTACAGACAGCGGTTCTCTGTGACGTTTGAATCATATGGGGCAAATTCATGGTAAAGGATGTGGGATAAAGCATGGGAGATACCTAATTCATATCTTTTTTTTTGAGTGCACTGCTTTTAAGCAAGCCAGGGTCAACTGTAGTTGGGAGAAAAAATCCTTTCTGGCTGTGTAAACCAGTGACTGCAAAAAGCCTCTGTGGGAGCCTCAAAGGATTGGAGGGTGGGAAAGTTTTGCCCTGTGAGGAAGAAGGAAAAGGTTATGTGAGATGATGGTTATTCCATTTTAAAGGGGGTACCCCTCCTTTCCCTGACACTCCACCAGGCCACGTGAGATGTAGGGCCTGCAAGATTTCTCAGGAAGGTCATCCTTCCTCTTCTTCTTTTTAAAATATTTTTATTCAAGTTTACAATTTACATTTACAACCCCATATCTAATCCTTGGATTTCCCTCCACCCTCCATGGGTCCCACTGTCAATCTTTCTTCAACTGCATCTTATATTATTCTCAGTTTTTTTCTTAAAATGCCATGTTTTACCACAGTACTTGTTACACTACAAGTTTTGTTACAATCCTGCTAAAGTTTTTAGTTCTTTACAGTGTTCTCCAGGGTAATTTATAATTTTCCCCCATTCCATATTAAAATCTCTGTCTTCTTGGTTTCTAATCTTCCCAGTCATATTCGCCATTTCAGCGTAGTCCATCATCTTTATCAACGATTCTTCTCTGGATGGGACTTTATCTTCTTTCCATCTCCTGTCCAAAAGTAGCTGCGCTGCTGTTGTCATGTGCATAAAAATTCTTTTCTGCTTCGTTGGTATTTCTGTACCTAAAATTCCTAATAGGAAAGCGTCTGGTTTTGCATCCTTCCTCTTCAACCATGGCAGCTGATGACTTTCCATGGGCTTGTCAGCCTGTAGGATGGCAGCTATATATATTGGGTGCCTTCATGAACAGAATTTATTTTCTTTCTCCTCACAGAACCCTGTGCAATCTCTTTGGCTGAAATGGAAAATCGGAAGATAGAAATTAAAAGGAGGTTGGATGGAGACATATCTGAAAACATCTATGTACCACGTGGTGGTTCTGTTGAGTTCACCTGTAAAATGGGCTACATGGTTACAACAAATCCTTCGCAACCTGTTTCTGTAATCCCGTGCAATGGAGATTCAATTGTGTATCCTGAATGCAAAGGTACCGGTAACTCAAGTTAGAGATGGAAGGATACTGAGTGGTTGTTGTTCCTGTTTAAGTTTTAAATTAATGATAATCTTTCTTATCAATCATTTTATTGCTCTATCTTTTTTTGTAAGCTGCTTTGAGATTTGTTGGTTTTTAACAAATAATAAATGAATTCTCATACCAATGTACTGAATAATATCTAGCCAGGGAAAGAATTTGTTGCTTGATCTGTTGCTGACCAAATGTCCTTCTTCCATTCCTTCATAGAAATTGTCTGCTCCCCACCACAAGTAGAAAATGGCAACTTTCAGCCTAATCATATTCAGTATGAATATCAAGACACAATCGAAACACAGTGTGAGTCTGGGTATCAGCTTCAGAGCCGCCAAGCCACTTCCACATGTACAGAGACGGGGTGGTATCCTCTTCCGATATGTATTCGTAAGTAGCTTTCTCTTTGCAGTTTCAAAAAATGAGCAGATAGCATTCAATGCATCCGAAAATATTAGAGTTCCCTGCACCATAACCCTGCATCCTTGTCTGGGGACCACCTGCATCTTCTGCCACAGTCATCTATTTCTGTTTTCATACACAGACCAAAGAGGGAAACCCAGATAATATTCAGACACTGATACACTTGAGCCAAATGTGCATCCTCCATTAAACCAGCCAGCCAAGGAAAATAGCAAGTGGAACATCCTGATTAATTTATGTTTGTCTTAACCTTTTTCTCATCTTCTCCAAAGCAAAGAACTGTGACTATATTCGGATTGAGAATGGACAACTATCTGATACCTACGAACGCTGGAAAAACTATTTTCCAAAAAGGGTGGGACAAACAGTTGACTATCATTGCCGTGATGGTTTTCTACCAAGAAATAAAGAAACATGGGATAGAAGTTCATGCACCAAATTCGGCTGGAGTCCAGAACCAAAATGCTTCAGTAAGTTAACATTTTCCTTGCATTCTCAACTTTGATCAGAAATGGAAACGGCCATGTGCAAACACAAAATATGCCTCTTCCAAAAGATGTGGAAGGAAAATGTGTAACGTGGTTAGACAGTGAGTAATCAGAGTGGAAAACTTTAAAATTTAATATGAAAATGTCTTCATATGGCACCAAAAATATAATAAGCTGAGTACCAGGCTGACCAATTTGGTAGTGGTGATTGTGTTCCATAAGTGGGGCGGGGGGCTGAGGGAAAGGCTTTCTCTGTGATCACCACCCCCTGATATCAGTGGAAGATCTTGGCATTTGGGCAGGTGGCTATGGACGTAGGGGTGGGTTGAATCATATTAATGTCTCATTCTTGTCACCTCAGAACAAGCACATTGTTAATTCCTTCTTTCAAATCCCTGCAAATTTTTAAAAGACAGCATCCTAAAAATACATATATTCTCTAAGTATAAAAAGAAGAGTTATAATGGTATTTCGATTGCCAAAATATGTGTCTATCAATGATGTAACATATCTTCTTTTTTGCTTTTAGAAAAATGTGATATTCCTAGACAGCTTGCACATGGTACACTCAATGCCCATACTTGGCTGAAGTACATAGAAGGTGAAGAAATTTCATTTTCTTGTGAGAATGGATATGATCCTGCTAATCAACAAGCGAAAGCCGTGTGCACCAAAAATGGCTGGTCACCTGCTCCACGTTGTGACATGAAAAGTAAGTGTGGCAATATGGAACAAGAGGAACTAGATGCTGCTCTGTCCTGCTGTAAACAAAGTTATAGGAAAGCTTAAGGATGTGCAAGTATGAAAATCCCATGATGATTTGCAAGGAGTGGCAGAGGACTAGAGCTCCTTGTAGCACCCACCATGTCCTTTCAACAAGACGTCACAAACATTAACACTCTGTGTAAGTGCAACATGTGAAATGGAAAGAATTAAACTTGGGAACAATTGCAGCTCTTCAGAACCTCCTCCTGGCCTATCCCTGTAGCTGCTACCGCCAGCCCAAAGAAGGAAGATATGGAAAAGCATCGTTGGTTAACTTTTGTCCTGGGCCCGGCTCCGGAGTAAAATGCCAGTCGCTGTGGCCCTCCCTAACAGCACTGTCCTAGTCGATGGCAGCAGCAACCAAAATGATAAGCAAGAAGGAAAGTTATGCAGAACTGAGTTTAATTCTGAGTCAGCTCTAGGAACTGCCTTCCATGTCTCACCTCCCAGTCGCCATCGTCAGTTACATACACTCCAACATTCCAGGAGGGAAAAGTGGGACACCCACACACATGCCATCCTCCCTGCCCCATATCTGTGCTCCTCCACTCCCCCATCACCCAAACTTGGCACTCTCTACCTACCCATCACTATACTTCTTGGTGCACCAACCACCCCAGTCTTGGTATTCCTTCACCCACCCTCCCTCCCCTGTCCTATCTTCTGCCTCTTCCTCTTCTGGTACTACAGATGTATTTCCAGAAGCCACCATCCACAAGTGCTGTGATGGAAGGAAGAAGGAGAACAGTGACATGTGGGGGCAAGATAGGCTTTGCTTTTGTTTGTTTGTTTGTTTGTTTGTTTGTTTGTTTGTTTGTTGGGTCCCACAATTGGGTGAGCCAATTGACTTGAGCCACAGTATGGGACCCCAAAAAAAAGCCTGCCTTTGGGTCCCAGCCAAAAGCATGGGAGCAAAATGGGACATGTGGGATTGGGATTGGAAGCCAGAAAGGCTTCTGTCAATCCTGGATATTCTGCTTAAAAGATACAGTTGGGCAGTATGCATTCATGGTCTCATGGTTTCCATCCCAAAGATTTACAGTGATGAAGTTTGCTGCTTCTTTGACAGCCGAGCTGAGGAACAATGCCCACCACAGCTTTCATCCTCCAAAATGCTACTGGTGTGCTGAGGCAGCAGTTTAAATGTCAGGGTGAAAGGGGAAGCTTGCAGAGAATGGTAGAGCTTGTGGCCGTTTTCTGCTCTTGGAGGAAGTAGCAGGAGGTCTAGGAGACCCCAAGATCAGAGGACATACATATTATATTTGGCTCCCACAGAATTAGATAGCTCTTGTCAAGTGTTGCAGTTAGTTTAAAACTATTTACTGGACAACTTGATCTATGTTGACTTTAGGTCACAAACTAAAGGATAAACTATGCGAGGGGAGGGGAGAATAGGTACCAGCCAACCAATCCTCTCCCCACCCGACTGGTCTCCTTTGCCCCTAGCAATTCTTATATTTAGTATCTTTGTGCTGGGATAACCCTTGAAATCTGAGGCTGATTTGTAGAAGAAGTAGTAGATTGATACCCTTCCAAGGATATTAGAAAAGAGCTTCAAATTGATGACCAGAAATGTGTATAGCGTTGTCTGGATAAATGGAAATAAAAAGGGACAACAGGTAAATTAGCTGATTTCCCAACTATGTGTTGCCTCCATCATGAGCTGAGCAAATGTCAGCTACTTGGTGCCTACCTCCATTGCCTCAGAGGTTTTCAGTGGACTCTGCTGCCTGGTAAGCATAGGCCAAAAGACCTTAGCTGATAGGAAAAATGGAAAGGTAAGGAGGGTAATTGTTTTGATGGGCATAGGATGGATTTAAAGCAGACTGGGAAAAGGAAGTTGGATGGTTAGGCCTGGTTCAAATATGTCTACCCAAAAAGAAGTAGAATGAGGTCCTTCTCAATGACACCAGAGTGCAAATACCGCCGTATTTTTCGCTCTATAGGACGCACTTCTTCCCCTACAAAAATTAAGGGGAAATGTGTGTGCATCCTATGGAGCGAATGCAGGCTCCTTGGCTTCAGCGATAGCAATGTGAAGCCTTCTAAGCACAGAGGGAGTGCTCCCTCCACGCTCCGGAGGCTTCGTGTTGCTTTCGCTGAAGCCTGGAGAGCGAGAGGGGTTGGTGCAGACTGACCCCTCTCTCTCTCCAGGCTTCAGGGATAGCTGCCTGAAGCCTTTGGAGTGCAGCGGGACCTTGCGATGCACTCCAAAGGCTTCGGGTTCCTTTTGCTGAAGCTGGAAGAGCAAGACTCTCCTGGCTTCAGCAGAGAGGGAGAGCTGCGCAGCGCCCCTTCAGCGAAGTGGGAGGAGAAATGAAAGGGGCTCCGTTTCTCCTGCCGCTTCGCTGAACGGGCGCTGAGCAGAGAGGGGGAGATATTTTTTTTTTCCTGTTCTCCCCATCCTATGGTCCGGTGCGTCCTATAGAATGAAAAACACAGTAACTTACAAGGCAATCCTAAGCAGTTGTGGGGAGTTAAGCTGTGCATAATTTTGCCAGCATGTCCGGCAAGGGTAGGAAGCTGGTGCTGTGATTGCATGTTTATTTTTCTCTTGCTGACAGTTTTATAATTCTGTCCCTTACCTCTGAAAGAAATGGGAACCTCAAATTTGAGACTGGTATATTTAAGGCAGCAGATCCAGGGAACTATCAGGGGATTGAGGAGGCAGCTGGATCCAGTGGATTCAAGACTATTCTGTTGCCGATTAAGATGTATCTACACAAATCATAGTTAATACGAAACATAGTTAAAATGCAATACATGCTTAACACAAAAATCTATGCATGTTACCTTATATTTTCATTGTTTGTTTCATATTTAACAGAAACAGAATGAATGGAATGAAGCGGATGGCCGACATTTTTATCCAGCGTTATGATCTTCAAAAGTCATCCATCACTTATCCTTAATGCTTAATGTTATCAAATCATACTGGCTCCCAACAAATATATATATATATATCCCAGAAAAGATCATAGATCTAAAATTGGGAACTTACCATACTTCATTGAAGCAACACCTGCAATTTTATCACTGGTAGGGATATCAAATGGTCTGATCCACTTTGACAAAATACAGTTTATAATATGAGAAGTTTAAAATATAACAAAGGGCAAATATACCCAAAGAAGCATTAGTGCAAAATATTTGCACACACATTTGTTGCTGTAGACGTTTGAACTCCTAGTGAGGAGTGCAGCCTAAATAATGGACTGGTGCATAATTGCAACAAAACTCTTTTTTAAACTACAGCGATTTTCTGGTCCTTAAAAAATAAAATAAAACAGGCACCAGAAAAAATGTTTTTTAAAGCATTATATAATTAAAAATAACTTGCAAAAAAGTTTAATGTTTTGATTATATTAATAAAGATGTTGATACGATTTATATTGATATTTTGGATTTGTTCATACAATGTTCTGACATATTAACACCATCAAAATTCTTACCATCAATACCTGTGGTTCCCTTTTTGTGGTTTTCAACAAAACCATGTGTCATAATGTCTATCATCACTGATCAAATGTGGACAACTATCTCTCCTCTGCTCTGTCTTATTATTTCTTACTGGTGTCCTTGGGGTACCCTACTGCTGGACTATACACAAATAAAAAGTGTCGTGCCTTGTTTTTATAGGTCACTGTAGAAACTCCTCATTGAATCATTCCGGTGCTGACTTGTATACATACGGCACTACCAAATGTTGCAGTGCTTATTCCTGAAACTCATTACATCAGCAGAAGCATTTCTGCTTTCCAGGTGGATCTCCCCCCCCCCCCCCCGCATTCAGTGTTTTGGGGAGATTGTCCAATCCCCACAGCTGATTTGGGGCATGCACTGGGAAGGGGGAAGGGAACTCAATTGCTCTAGCAGGATTAGTAGTGCTGGCTCCCACTAGGTGAACTGTTTAGTTGAATCCAGCCCATAGATTGCAAACAGCAAAAATAATGCAGAGTGAGTAACTAGTAGGCACTGCTAAACCCAGTGTCAGGATGCTGTCAGCAGCTCCTGGCCGGTTGCCCAGGAAAGTATAAAGACAAGGAAATAAAGTAAATACAGTGGTACCTCGGGTTAAGTACTTAATTCGTTCTGGAGGTCTGTTCTTAACCTGAAACTGTTCTTAACCTGAAGCACCACTTTAGCTAATGGGGCCTCCTGCTGCCGCTGCGCCGCTGGAGCACGATTTCTGTTCTCATCCTGAAGCAAAGCTCTTAACCCGAGGTACTATTTCTGGGTTAGTGGAGTCTGTAACCTGAAGCGTATGTAACCTGAGGTACCACTGTAGCCATATTAAACCCTCTGGCAGTATAATATTGGGCCATGTGCCAGAAAGCCCCCACATACGCTGAGCAAAATGAAATCACATGATGTGTCGTTTTTTAAATTTGACAGCTCAATCCTCTTCTGATAGTAGCAGGGACTGCATCAGCCTTTATATGCAGGGATTTGGCAAGCACCGTCCACCCACACGTGAAAGATTTTGGGGCCAGACAATGGAAGGAGCAAGGCACCCTGCAAATTCTAAGTAGGCACTCTTAAACCACTGCCCAAGAGGTCAATGGTGCCAGAAAGGTATACTTTCTTCAGTGCCATCATGCAAGTGCAATGATGTCTGCGTATCTGGGCTTGGTCATACTTGCTATAAGACTTCTGCCATTTGCACTCCAGCCATCCTCCAGCCTGTTTCATTGCCCACAGCTCTCTGGAAAAGCAAGGAGCTCAACAGGGTCTCCTGTGCTAGGGAGTGTGTTTTGCAGCAATTGTATTGATGTCCCTATCTGTGCCAGCACTCTAGTCATGCCCCTAGAAAATCCCCCAAAGCATGCAAGACTGCATCACATTCCATAAGTCTCCATGGACAGATCATGGAGGTCTCCCACCCCATGGGATAAAAGGCATAGTCAATCCCAATTCTGAAGGAGATACCGGCCTAAAGGCCTGACCTACAACGTGTTTGGAGTCCATGATGTATTGAGACAGCCCCATGGTTATTGTGGTGGCCTTGAAGTCCTCCGCTGCTCTTGACTAGGTAGCATCAGTGTGGGTGTTGAAGTTCACCAGAACAAGTGCTTTTTTATGGTAAATGTGGTTATTTTTCAGCAGCAACTTCGACAAATTTCGTTTCACATGGTATCCACAACTCAACACTGGTGAGGTGCACTTAAATCCATTGGACCAATGAAGTTAAGCAGACTTCATTCATTTGGATTGTGCCTCACAATTCAAAAAGAATCTGCTTTCTAACAACCTTTTCAACTAGCCACAAAAGCCGTACTTTGTAAAAGCAGCATGCATGCCATGCTGCTATTAAACATATGGTCATAAAAGGTAAAGGTAAAGAGACCCCTGACCATTAGGTCCAGTCGTGACCAACTCTGGGGTTGCAGCGCTCATCTCGCTTTATTGGCCGAGGGAGCCGGCATACAGCTTCCAAATCAGGTGGCCAGCATGACTAAGCCGCTTCTGGCGTACCAGAGCAGTGCACTGTGGTGTGGTGTAGTGGTTAAGAGCGGTAGTCTCCTAATCTGGGGAACCGGGTTCGCGTCTCCGCTCCTCCACATGCAGCTGCTGGGTGACCTTGGGCCAGTCACACTTCTCTGAAGTCTCTCAGCCCCACTCACCTCACAGAGTGTTTGTTGTGGGGGAGGAAGGGAAACGAGAATGTTAGCCACTTTGAGACTCCTTAAAGGGAGTGAAAGGCGGGATATCAAATCCAAACTCTTCTTCTTCTTCTTCTTACCTTCCCACCGGAGCAGTACCTATTTATGTACTTGCACTTTGACGTGCTTTCGAACTGCTAGGTTGGCAGGAGCAGGGACCGAGCAACGGGAGGGAGCTCACCCCGTTGCGGGGATTTGAACCGCCGACCTTCTGATTGGCAAGTCTTAGGCTCTGTGGTTTAACCCACAGCTCCACCCACGTCCCAAAACATATGGTCATAGTTAACATCAATTCCCTAGACTGCCCCCCCCAAGCATTTTCATTTTCTGATTTCTTCACAGCAAGCTGCTCTTAGAGGTGCAAGAACAAGGCTGGCAGAATCATTCTGGTCAACAACTAATGAGTGGACTTTACCCTTTTGGTTTACTGTCAGAATTGCAACACTCACAGACCTTTTGCAAATAATCTTAATTGTCTTAAAAATTCAACTGTGTCGGGCATTTCTGTAATTCTTCCTCTTGACAGGTTGCGCTGTGAGACAAAAACAAACAAGCACACAAACAAAGCAGCATGAAATAAACTATGATAACGGAGCAAAATAAAATAACTGTTGAAACCAAAGACAGAGAAATATTTTGTTGCTGCCAGGATTGCATCAGAGAACTCACAGGTCGTGTGTAAATAAACTGAGTTGGGTTAAAAAGTACCCTGCACATTCCCCTAATTCTTGCTCTTCTCAGATTGGTTTATCAAACACAAAAAGCATGTTAAAAACATGGCAAAGGGCTAAAGAAAATAATTGGAGGTTCCAAAGAGAGGAAAAAGATATTTGCAGATCATTGGAATATGTTGACAGATGAAAGTGAAGATTTTGTGGTACTGAGCATTGCAAGCTTCCTGAAATAATATGAAGAGCTGGCTGGTCTTTCTTATTCCATTTCTTCTTCTGACATCTTGTCCTTCCCCAAATGGTAAGTTGTGTAGGCGGCTGACAATTTTTTTTACCAGGGAAGTTGGGTGTTGCCAGATTCCTTATGGGTTGGATCTAACTCGATTGTACTTGGGGCCCAATGAAATCAGTGTGAGAAAAATAGAGGTTATTAACTTGAGTCCCTAACAACTTAAATCCTTTACTAACCTAAGAAGAAGAAGAAGAAGAGTTTGGATTTGATATCCAGCCTTTCACTCCCTTTTAAGGAGTCTCAAAGCGGCTAACATTCTCCTTTCCCTTCCTCCCCCACAACAAACACTCTGTGAGGTGAGTGGGGCTGAGAGACTTCAGAGAAGTGTGACTAGCCCAAGGTCACCCAGCAGCTGCATGTGGAGGAGCGGAGACGCGAACCCGGTTCCCCAGATTACGAGACTACCGCTCTTAACCACTACACCATACTGGCTCTCTGACCTAAGTCATTATCAACTAAAATACTACTAACCTATAACCTATAATACAATCCTATACATATCCACTCAGAAAGCCCCGGCAGGACTTTGTCCTAGGAAAATGTGCATAGGATTGTGGCATTAGTGTGGAACCAACACTTAAAAAAACAAGTTAGTTTCACCAGAATGGTAGAACTAAAACTTCAGGTAGGAAGAGAGATGGGGAGGCCTGGAAAAAAACTGGAAAAAATGGGGGGAGGGACAGGTTTTCCCCCGTTTTTTTCTGAAGCCGTTTCCCCCTGGAAAAATTGAAAAAAAATATTTTGATATAGTTTGAATATTCCACACACTATTATTTTTTTTTCAAATTTTTCCTGGGGGAAAAAAAGGCTTTGGAAAAAACCAAAAAAAAACCTGTTCCCTCCCCCCAATTTTTCCATTTTCCCCCAGGCCTTCCAGCACCCACACTTTGGAGCTTCTTGCTGATTGACCCCAGGCAGCTGCTCTCTGTATTCTACCTGGCAACTGCTCAAAACATTTTCGTTAGGGCCAGCCCATCTGAACATGTAGAAGCTGCATGCAATTTACTTCCTTTTAACCACTGCTGACTTTAATCATCGATTGCAGCGGTTCTCTTTTTTTAAAAAAAAAGATTTTTATTAAAGTTTCAAAGATTTTATTACAACAAGACAAAACAATAATACAAACAGACAAAAAAACCAAAAACGAGTATAGTTTCAATCCCCTATTTTCTTGTAACTTATTTCCCCGACTTCCTCATACCTCCCCTTTCTGTATTCCAATTTCCAATTATTAATTCAGCAAATCCTCTCCCTTATTTTCCATTTAAACTTTTAACCTTTCTTTTCCTTTTACTTAATCATTACAGCTAGAAACCACATAATTTCTAAACCAACGTCATTCTAGCATTCAATAATTTTGCAGTGTTTCCTAAGATAGTCCGTAAATTTCTTCCAATCTTCTTCCGCTGTCTCTGATTGCAGCGGTTCTCAACCTGGGGGGTCCCCAGATGTTGTTGGACTACAACTCCCATCATCCCTGAGCTCTGGCCTTGCTACCTAGGTGTGATGGGAGTTGTAGTTCAACAACATCTGGGGACCCACCGGCTGAGAAAGGCTGATCTATTGAATACTCTTAAATGCCTGCTTTTAACTGTGTTTTATCAATCATTTTAATATTCTGTTGTATATTTTTGTAAACTGCTTAGAAAGCTCTCTTACCATCATGCGGTTTATAATATATAATAACAAATTCAATTAAACACACACACACACTCCTTTTCCTTTCAAACAGAGTTTGAGCCTTAGTGCAACATACTATTCAGTAACTGGATGTTGGTTACTTCTGGGCCTGGCATGCAAAAAAAATTGCATTATGCTTTGCCCTGGCAATCCTCAAGCAGAAATGGAAAGGCCTGGAGGGCGGGGACAGAAAAATTGGGGGGAAACAGGTTTTCCTCTGTTTTTTTCCAAAGCTGTTTTTTAGAAATCCATGAGAAAAATTACAAAGAGGAAGAGCAAGAAGAAATAGAAAACGATAGCAGTAGTTCAGAAAATGAGATAGAATAAACCACATGTATATGTTGTGTCTTCTCTCTCCTTTTAAAGCACTACTCAAAGGGTAGACCTTCTATGGAGCGTAAATATTGAAGTGGAACTTACTGTAATTTTATTTGCTGTTGGTGCTAAGGGGCAAATCTGATTATTTTTTATGTTGATGGTTTCTTGCTTTTTTTGTTGCTTTTGAGGGAAAGGGGGTGGTTACATGTTTTATTGCAAGCATAATACAGTGGTACCTTGGGTTACATACGCTTCAGGTTACAGACTCCGCTAACCCAGAAATAGTGCTTCAGGTTAAGAACTATGCTTCAGGATGAGAACAGAAATCGTGCTCCGGCGGCGCGGCAGCAGCAGGAGGCCCCATTAGCTAAAGTGCTGCTTCAGGTTAAGAACAGTTTCAGGTTAAGAACAGACCTCCGGAACGAATTAAGTACTTAACCTGAGGTACCACTGTACTTTTATCTACACCAGGGGTCAGCAAGGTTCACTGCTGCGGAGCTCCCTCTGTGGGCCAGATTGCGGGCATGCGTGAGCACGCCGGCCAAAATTTCCGACATCTGCATCTGCGCAGACATGCTTTTCAGCATCTGCACATGTGCAGGTGTGATTTTCAGTGCCGTGGAAGCGAGTCCCCAGTTTGGGGGTGATTCGTGGGCCAGTTAAATGACCCCTGTGGGCCGCTTGTGGCCCATGGGCCTTAGGTTGCCTACCCCTGATCTACACTGTGTTTCACGCAATTTGTAAAACTACTCGACACTGAACTTTTTTTCATTTTTTCCAAAATTTCCATTTTTTTCCAGAAAAAAGGGGGACACACGTTTTTCCCCGCATGGCTTCAAAATTTCCAGAAATTTTACATCTCTAGGTAGGAATCTGATTAAAACGGCACCCCCCCTCCATTATGGCAAGGTTTCCCACAGTTGGGTCTTGAGCTGTTTTTGAACTACAATTCCCATCACCCCTGATTGGCACCACTAGCTAAGGATGTTGGGAGTTGTAGTCCAAAAACAGCTAGAGACCTGCTTTCCGCTTAAGTATCTGAGTTGTGGTGCAATGAATGGAGATTATGAAGTCATGAAGCCAACATTTTTATTGCATAATTCCAACTCAGTTCTTTTTCACTTCCTTCAAATTCTTTAAAATTTACAGGTCAAAGGGTGCCACTCATTGTTGATTTTACTGATGCTATTTTAATTGAAGACTGCCGACCACCACCAATAAGAGACCATGAAGAACTTGCAGACATATCAGACAAAAAGTCCTATTCACACGGGGATGAAGTAATTTACAGTTGCCAGCCTGGGTATATAAAATTTGGGCGCATAAAATTGCGGTGTAACAATGGGAAATGGGTACAATCCACACCACATGTGCAATGCAGAAGTAAGTATAAACATAACTTTATAAAATTCACAGGCTATTGAAATATTTGAACAGTTTATTTTTTCTCTCCTTGTGATAAGCCTTGGGATGGCCCATTTTATTAAAAAAACAGCAACAACAAGACAAGACAAGGTTGCATTTCACTTTGTAGCCACTAACCCTTTCTCTGTTTGCTTTGGGTTTCATATGATTGGAGGTCTAACACCACCAGAGTTGGTAAGGACAAGAATGTGCCCTAGTCTTGTGGATAAGCAGAGGGCTGGAGAGCTCTGCAAAACTTGCAAAGGATCAGCTGGAGGCACACTTGTCCAGGATCCCGTGACTGAACCATTAAGTGGCTCTCCCCATTTCCCCCCTTGTTTCCGGAGTTGCTTTGACTTAAAAAGAGAGCTGGGGACATAAATTACCAGGTAACAGACACTTCCCTGGTCCTGAATGGGGTAACTGTGCCCCTGAAGGACCAGGTGTGCAGCCTGGGAGTCATATTGGACTCACAGCTGTCCAGGGAGGCGCAGGCTGAGACCTTACGTGCCTGCGGACTGTCTCACCAGAGTGGTGCATGCTCCGGTTATCTCCCGCTTGGACAACTGCAATGCGCTCTACGTGTGACTACATTTGAAGGTGACCTGGAAGCTACAACTAATCCAGAACGCGGCAGCTAGACTGGTGACTGGGAGTGGCCGCTGGGACCACATAACACCGGTCCTGAGAGATCTGCATTGGCTCCCAGTACATTTCTGAGCACAATTCAAAGTGTTGGTGTTGACCTTTAGAGCCCTAAACGGCCTTGGCCCAGTATACCTGAAGGAGTGTCTCCACCCCCATCGTTCAGCCCGGACACTGAGATCCAGAGCCTAGAGCCTTCTGGCGGTTCCCTCATTGCGAGAAGTGAGGTTACAGGGAACCAGACAGAGGGCCTTCTCGGTAGTGGCGCCCGCCCTGTGGAACACCCTCCCTTCAGATGTGAAGGAAATAAGCTGCTATGCTATCTTTAAAAGACATCTGAAGGCAGCCCTGCTTAGGGAAGTTTTTAATATTTAACGCTGTATTGTTTTTAATACTTGATTGGGAGCTGCCCAGAGTGGCTGGGGAAACTCAGCCAGATGGGCAGGGTATAAATAATAAATAATAAATAATAAATAATAAATAATAAATAATAAATTATTATTATTATTATTATTCAGGGATGTTATGCAGCAGTGGAGCTGGAAAGGGGCTGGGAGATGCTCTAAGCATCTCACCATCACTACAGCTATCACTACAGCCAACATCATCTCCCTCATTAAGCTTTATAAAAGAAGGCATTTGATATGACAGCATCATGTTAAGACTTTCCCCACAAATCTGTCTATAAGAGGCACCCAGTGATTCAGAGCAGGGATGGGGAAAGTCTGAGCATGATGATGTCACATGTCTTCCTTTACTTCATGTTACTGGAAAGAAAGGAAGAGGAGATTCAAGGTTGCTCTTCTTAGCAGCCTTCATACATTTCTCACAACATAGCATCGTTTTCAAGCACATTGTTATAGCCATATGTGTTATCTTGCTTTACACTTAATTTCCTTAATTTCCAGAAAGGCCTTGTGGACATCCTGGACATATCAAATTTGGCTCTTTAGAACTTGTTAATGGAGACGAATTTGTCTTTGGTGCTCGTGTCGTGTATCGGTGCAATGAAGGGTAAATATCCCCCACCCCTCTTATCTTCAGATATTTAGTCATGGTAGTATCTTTAGGACAGCATGCATATATATATATATATATATATATATATATATATATATATATATATGCTTTCGTAGATTTTCACGGGTACAGGAATGCAGGTTTTGGTGTCTTCGGGTGTCTTCCCGTGTAAGAGTTGGGGTGTCTAGGCGACGTTTCGACGAGGTCTCACTCGTCATCTTCAGGCTGGTGCTTTCGGCTTCTTGTTACTGGAACAGAGCAGGATCTCAGTGTTTGAGTTCCTATAAATACTGTTGAGGGGGTGTGGTGTATAGCCTCCAACGTTCTGGGCAGAGAGGAAGTTCCCAGGTTAGTGTGCCTTTTCTTCTTTTGTTCCTTAATTACTTGAGGGATATCTTGAGTGATTTCTTGAGTGATATTCTGAGTACCACTTAGGTGGGTCATTAAGTGTGGATTAGTTGCTAAAGCTTTCGTGTCTTGACCTCTTGAGCTTGTGAAGAGTTTTTCTGAGAAGATGGCTGTACTGCACTTAGTTGTGCTCTGGCTTGACCCTCTCACCGGTCATCGCAAATTTGTACATGGAACACTTTGAAACCAATGCTTTAGACAAGTCAGAACACAAACCCAAACTTTGGCTCAGATATGTTGACGACACCTTTGTAATTTGGCCACACGGGAAAGAAAAACTAGATAGCTTCCTCACACATCTCAACAGCCTACACCCCAAAATACAATTCACTATGGAAATAGAAGCCAACAACCAACTTCCCTTCCTTGACGTCCTAATCTACAAAAAACCTGATGGCTCCCTAGGACACACTATCTACCGGAAAAAAACACACACCAACCGCTACTTACATGCACAATCACACCACCACCCTGCACAAATAAACTCCGTAGCCAAGACTCTCATCTCCAGAACCAAACGCCTGGCTGACAAAGACCACTTGACAACTGAGTTACAGAATCTCTCAAATGTGTTAATCGCCAATGGATACCAGCAAAACAGGGTTACGAAGCTAATCCAAAAAGAAACACCCCCCAAAAACCAAGACACAGAAGAAAACAATGGCATGGCCCTCCTTCCTTATATCAAGGGCACTACAGATAAAATTAGCAAAATCCTCCATAAACACAATATCAAAACAGCCTTTTGCACCAACCAAAAAATAGCCAATATCCTCAGAAACCCCAAAGATAAAATCCAGTTGGAAAACCAAGGGGTCTATGAAATACCCTGCAAAGTCTGCCCAGCCACGTACATTGGACAAACAAACAGACGAATAAATGCACGTATCGCAGAACACAAGAATGCCGTCAAAAAAGAAGAAAAAACTTCCTCTCTTTTCCAACACATGAAAGAAACAGGACACGAAATTAATTTTGCAGATTCCAAATTGCTCTTTAACATGGAACATCACCACAAGAGAATAATCATGGAAGCCATCGAGATAGAGAAACACCCTCACAACATGAACAAGCGTGACGACACGTCCCGCCTGCCAGACATCTGGAAATTAGCCCTCCCCACAAAAACTGACACCAGAACCAGAGGCACACAGAACGCCATCACCAATCAACCACACCAGACCCAAACCCAGACCCTCTCCACAGATAAATTACAGACACCATCCAGTAGCCAAACCATAGTGGCACCTCCGGATGCTGCACCCCCCTGCAATCCCTACACAGATCTGGCTGGCACAGGGCACAAAACCACAGCTCGCCCCTATACACGAAGCCAAGCCAGAGCACAACTAAGTGCAGTACAGCCATCTTCTCAGAAAAACTCTTCACAAGCTCAAGAGGTCAAGACACGAAAGCTTTAGCAACTAATCCACACTTAATGACCCACCTAAGTGGTACTCAGAATATCACTCAAGAAATCACTCAAGATATCCCTCAAGTAATTAAGGAACAAAAGAAGAAAAGGCACACTAACCTGGGAACTTCCTCTCTGCCCAGAACGTTGGAGGCTATACACCACACCCCCTCAACAGTATTTATAGGAACTCAAACACTGAGATCCTGCTCTGTTCCAGTAACAAGAAGCCGAAAGCACCAGCCTGAAGATGACGAGTGAGACCTCGTCGAAACGTCGCCTAGACACCCCAACTCTTACACGGGAAGACACCCGAAGACACCAAAACCTGCATATATATATATATATATATATATATATATATATATATATATATATATATATATGCATGCATATATAAAGGGATGTGGGTGGCATTCTGGTCTAAACCACTGAGCCTCTTGGGCTTGCTGATCAGAAAGTCAGCAGTTCAAATCCCCATGATGGGGTGAGCTCCTGTTGCTCTGTTCCAGCTCCTGCCAACCTAGCAGTTTGAAAGCACAACGGTGCAAGTAGATAAATAGGTACCGCTGTGGCAGGAAGGTAAACAGTGTTTCCTGGTTTCCATCACAGTGTCCTGTTGTGCCAGAAGCAGTTTAGTTATTGTGGCCACATGACCCAGATAATTGTCTGTGGACAAACACCAGCTCTCTCAGCTAGATGAGCGCCGCAACCCCATAGTCACCTTTGACTGGACTTAACCGTCCAGGGGTCCTTTACTTTTATTTTTTGACTATATGTGCATATATATAATGCATATAATGTATATAATGCAAGTACCCAAGTGCACACAGTGGTACCTCGGGTTACATATGCTTCAGGTTACATATGCTTCAGGTTACAGACTCCGCTAACCCAGAAATAGTACCTCAGGTTAAGAGCTTTGCTTCAGGATGAGAACAGAAATCGTGCTCCAGCAGTGCGGCAGCAGCTGGAGGCCCCATTAGCTAAAGTGGTGCTTCAGGTTAAGAACAGTTTCAGCTTTAGAACGGACCTCTGGAATGAATTAAGTACTTAACCCAAGGTACCACTGTATGTTATGAGGGATCATAAGGTGTCCCCTCTGCCATTTATGTTGCCCTAAAACCAATGCTAAGCAAACTCCTGCCAGCTCCCAGTGCTCAGACACATTCTGACCTGCTTTTCCACCTTCCCTCCTCTTAAGGCTTCGTAATCCTGCCTGTGATGGATACTGGAGAGGAAGATTTGTTCAAGGGCTCCTGCAATCCCCAGGGTCTAGCCATATTGTGGTGCTAATCTGGTTATAATGACCAAAGGGACGAGGAGAGAGAGAAATCTCTTCTACCCTATTTGCTTTCTTTCTGCAAAAACTCCTAGCCTTAAGAACAAGGTGAGCAAGGAAGGAGTGTGTTTGTATATTGGAAGCAGTTGGGGCTTCCTCTCCCTGATACTCAGTTTTCAACATTCAGCCAGTGTGGGGGAACTGAGGATTTGAATACTCACCTCGCTTTAGTGACCAGCTCTCCTGAATCCATTCAGTTTGAGCTAACCTGTGGTGAACACTCATGCCATCTCTAGAAAAAAAACAACCTAGAAAATAACCCTGCTATTCTAGAAGTACCATATTTTTCGCTCTATAAGACACACCAGACCACAAGACGCACCTAGTTTTTGGAGGAGGAAAACAAGAAAAAAAATATTATGAATCTCAGAAGCCAGAACAGCAAGAGGGATCACTGCGCAGTGAAAGCAGCAATCCCTCTTGCTGTTCTGGCTTCTGGGATAGCTGTGCAGCCTGCATTCGCTCCATAAGACGCACACACACATTTCCCCTTACTTTTTAGGAGGGAAAAAGTGAGTCTTATAGAGCAAAAAATACGGTATTTGTTTGAGTCTCAGTGTGTTTCAACGTTATTCCAAAGCTGCTCCTGTCATGCAATTATTTGGTTTTGAAATGTTTCGGTTTCATTTTTTTAAAAAAAACAACTTGCAGGTTTCAGATGCTCAGTCCTACAGACTTCCGTGATTGTCGTGCAGATGGATGGAGCAATGAGGTCCCTCGTTGTGAAGGTAAGCGGACCTCTACAGATCTTGACTGAGACTCAAAATACTGCAGAATTGCTTGAGTTTTTACTAGGTGTCCCCTCACAGTTTTCTCCTGCCCATCCCTCTCTTTTGTTCTCACAGCAACTGCTGCCCCCATATCCCTGAAAAGCTCCTCCTGAAGGCCCAGAGAAACCACAGAGCAGCTTTTCAAGATACTGCAGTTGAACGCTTAGCAACTCTTTGTGTTTGTCTGGATGTGCTTTCAACATGGGCACAGGGACTAAATCTGAGCCTTTGCCCTTTGCAGTGAGTGGAACATTCTGGTTTGGTTTTTCTGGGGCTTACATTTTTATTTTATCTTTTCCAAAGCAAAGAACTGTGCCTATGTCCAAATAGAGAATGGATTCCTAGCTAGCAAGTATGAACACTCTAAAAACAACTATTTTCCAAGCAGCATCGGACAAGTGATTTCCTACAGTTGCCATCCTGGTTTCCTGACCCCAAATAAAGAAGAATGGCCTAGAATTACATGCACCAAATTTGGATGGAATCCAGAACCGAAATGCCTCAGTAAGTAGATGTTTCTTGCATTCTCCTCTTGGCTCAGAAATAGAAATATAAGTCTAATAGAAAAATTAACTGTGGAGGCCTTGTGAGACTGGTAAGAATATATAAAGCACAGTCAGATGCTACAGACACAACTTCGATCTTTCATTGTGTTTCCAGTGATCTTTTATTGTGCTCTGTGATTAAAGACACCGTGTAAAACAACACCCATCATTGCTAGAGAGCTGTTACTGAAAATATTGCATCTATAGATAGTAATTGACACCAAGGAAGTTATCCCTGATAAAACTTAATCTTTCTCATATATTTTGGAGAGGGTGTGGCACGGTTGGTGCATACCTCCACATGAGATTGGGTTGCACCAGGTACAAGTATTTTAAAAGCTGGTATGATGTGAGATTAATGAAATTACTGGTCAATAATGTATGTTTTCTGAGTTTTTCATTAGCAACCAGCAACTGGCTGACTTGTAGCATTTCTGGCTTTGTGTTCATGCTAGGAATAGTGTGCATGCACAATGGGTTACAGGGGGTTCTGCCACTGCAACCATTCTTCCTCCAGGAAAAATCTGATTGGTCAGGGTTCTGTTGCTACTTACAACACCAAAACCATTGGTTTGTTGTTGTTTTCTTAAAAAATTCTAATAGAAAAAACTGTAAATGCTAGGAAAATGGGAGAACTAAGAACCAACTATCATGTAGGAATTGTGAACCCTTGCCCTGTAATTATTTCATTTCATTAAAAACAGATCAAAGAGAAAATGGTGCTGTTAATCTTAACTTTGGATGGAAGCCCAGAACTTTCAGCAGAAGGAGGGGCTACCGAGGGAGGACTGTCTTTTAAAATAACTTAACGAAAGAAAATATTGAAATAAAAGCCCCCTGCATGCTAATCAGACTTACAGACCTGTTAAAACAAGATTGGGAGTCACATACCGGCGATTGATTGACCAAGAAGATGAGGATAGCTAATCAGAATTAGGAAACTGGAAATCAACAAGCAAGAAAGCAGAAAGTAAACAAAAGACATTATCTCCTTTAATCCAGGACATGGGGAGT
Organism: Podarcis liolepis; assembly: GCF_965112155.1. Lineage (NCBI taxonomy): Eukaryota > Metazoa > Chordata > Lepidosauria > Squamata > Lacertidae > Podarcis > Podarcis liolepis. The sequence goes on along the minus strand of NC_139559.1, from coordinate 82,130,119 downwards.
CCCACCTTTGAAATTATTTGAATTTGGAATACATTTTAAAAATGTAATCAAATTTTTCACTAGGATGGAGTGGTAAAACTACCCATCCTGCATTTTTGTTACTATCCGTCCTTCTTCATCCACCCCTTTTTGTGTAAACCTCAGAAAGGCACCATACTGTAGTAGCCTAGAAAAGTTATCCGTGTGGGCACCAGACAAGCTTCCTTGGGGAAAGCATTCCAGAGACAGGGCCCCATCACTGACAAAGCTGTCTTAACTACTCTTTTTGCCTCTAGAGCAATGTGACCCTTCAATACCCTTTGCACATGGTAGATTCATTTTCCTAAATCAGCAGACCTTCAGAGAGGGTGAAGAAATTTCATTTTCTTGTGATGAGGGCGATGATACTCCAAATCCAGAAGGAACAGCCACGTGCACAAAAAATGGCTGGTCACCTGCTCCACGTTGCGACACGAAAAGTGAGTGTTATTCGCGGTATCTTATCTGAGAATATAGAACCGGAGGAACTGTTCTGCTGTAAACAGCAGGTTACATGGTTTTCTTTGACTTCTTAAAGCTTAAACTGTGCGTGTTTACAAATCCCATGTGTGGCAGAGGAAAGGAGGCATTTGCAGCGGCCACCCCTTCTATATCCTCTCCACAGGGTAAAACAACCACTAGCACTCTGGGTATGCACCACACTTGTGGTGGATTGAGCTGGACTTGGGAGAATTTGCAGCTCTTTAGAACAGGCATAGGCAAACTCGGTCCTCTAGATGTTTTTTGGCCTACAACTCCCATGATCCCTAGCTAAGAGGACCAGTGATCAGGCATGATGGGAATTGTAGTCCAAAACATCTGGAGGGCCGAGTTTGCCTATGCCTGCTTTAGAATCTCTCTACCCCTCTTGACATGTTTGTTGCTGCTACCACTAGCCCAGAGAAGGAAGTGTAGAAAAGTGCAGTTGGTTGCCCTTTGTATTGGGCCCAGTTCCAGAGTACAATTTATATACAGTGGTACCTTGGGTTACATACGCTTCAGGTTACATATGCTTCAGGTTACAGACTCCGCTAACCCAGAAATATTGCTTCAGGTTAAGAACTTTGCTTCAGGATGAGAACAGAAATCGGGCTCTGGCGGCGCGGCAGCAGCAGGAGGCCCCATTAGCTAAAGTGGTGCCCGTTCTTAACTTGAAACTGTTCTTAACCTGAAGCACCACTTTAGCTAATGGGGCCTCCTGCTGCTGCCGCGCTGCCAGAGCACGATTTCTGTTCTCATCCTGAAGCAAAGTTCTTAGCTTGAAGCACTATTTCTGGGTTAGCAGTCTGTAAACTGAAGCATATGTAACCTGAGGTACCACTGTAAAAGTCTTCAGTAGGTCAAGTCTTCAGTAGAGGTCCACCCCATCCAACATTTAGGTCAGCCCTCTCTGACCTCAACTGGGAGTTCCATAAAAGTGTGCCCACAAAACTGCACACACTGTTCCTGTGGTGGAATCTGAGCCATGGTGGACCACAGCCAGTGAATCTATAGAAGACCTCTGTGATTGGGCAAACATAGAATGAATCAGGCAGTTCTTAAGCTATCCTGGGCCCAAGTTACTAAAGGCCTTTTAAATTAATACAAGAATAGTTGCCACACAAGTGGCAGAAGGGTGGTTTTTAAGGATCTAGGAAACAATGGTCAAAATCCAGGAAGCTCCCGGGGTTCAGAGAAAAAGGGGCTTTGCAGTCTCGTAGCGGGTGCAATCAAGCACTGAAACCTCCCAGCTCACCAATCTATAGGGTTTCCAAGGGTTGTTATCCTGTCTCTATTTGCTGTCTTCTTAGCCAGCATGTCCTTGTTATTTGTAGTTTATGAGGAGGCCAGTAAAGCTTTTCTCCTTAGAAGTCTTATGGGTTTAAATGTAAATGCTGTGATTTGCATCCCTATATTGGGAAGTGGAGTGGGGTTAAATTTAATCCTTCTCTTCCCACACTATATTACAATGTAGGAGCCAACCTGGGCAGCAGTGTTTAAAAAGGGGAGGTTGGGTATGTGTGTAAAGACACTGTGTAAATCAATAAATGTGCTGACATTAATGCTGATGAATTGTACCAAACCTCTTGAACAGTGATTTTATATGCTGAGTGGATAGGCAGCACTGCCTGAGCACCAACTGAAAAGGACCTCAGCAAAAACTGGATGGCCAGTCCTCAAGACAGAGTGATGGATGTGCTCTAGCAAAACCATTCTAATAATTTGATGTTGACACCTTCTTTTCTTTCATATAACATCTCATTCCATTTCAAATGACACGATACAGTGGTGCCTCGGTTTCTGAGTGTCTCGGAAGCTGAACGTTTCGGTTTTTGAATGCCGAAAACCCAGAAGCAAATGCTTCCATTTTCAAATGCGCCTCAGAAGTCGAACGGCTTCTGCTGTGGGTCCCCTCTCCTCAATTTTCTCCATTGAAAGTGCAGACCCCCTCTGCAAGACCCTTTGTACCTTGGTTTTCTAACATTTGGAAGCCAAACGGTCGTCCGGAACAGATTACATTCGAAAACCGAGGTACCACTGTACATACATTTTAATAGCAGCCCAGAGATGTATAACCAGCTCCAAGTCTCTCTCCAGTACATTAGTTTCAAGCTAACATTGTAAAATAAGGTGCTAACAATAATAATAGCTGTGTTTAGTTATACTAATCTCTTTTCCTCGACATTTCGCCCAGCAATATGTGAAGGTCTCCTGTTGGAGCATGGGGATATTCAGCCGAGAAAAGACCAGTATCAACCCAACGACGTTTTGCAATTTTTCTGTCATGAAGGATTCACAATAGTTGGTCCGGCTTCTGCCCAGTGTTATCCCTTTGGCTGGTCTCCACTGCCTCCCCGCTGTAAAGGTACCTATTTCTCCACAGACTACTAAAGGAAGTTACCGTATTTTTCGCACCATAGGGCTCACCGGACCATAGGGCGCACCCAGTTTTTAGGGGAGGAAATCAAGAAAAAAAATATTTTCCCAGCCCCAAAGAGCAGCGTACAGGCTGCACACAACCTCTCCCTGCCGGAGGTGTTGCGTGCGGCTATGGCACAAGCCAAAGCAGCGAGCGGGATGGATCCCACTCGCTGTTTTGGCTTCCTCTTTAGCCCCGCGCAACCTCTCCTTGCCAGGAGACGCTGTGCAGGGCTAAAGAATCCATAGCCCCGTGCAGCCTCTCCTTGCTGGAGGGGTTGCGCGCAGCTATGGAAGAAGCCAAGACAGTGAGCAGGATGGATCCCGCTTGCTGTTTTGGCTTCCCCTTTAGCCCCGTGCAGCCTCTCCTTGCCGGGAGACGCTGCGCAGGGCTTTCCTGGCTTTACTGGGAGGTGGGGGGGATTCCCTCACCTCTCGCAAAAGCCCGCAGAAGCCGCGCAACCCCTTTAAAGAGATCGCGGCTTCTCCTGGCTTTTCTGGGAGGTGGGAGAAGGGACTGATGCGGCCAGTCAGTCCCTTCTCCCTCCTGTGGAAAAGCCCGCAAGATTGCACGGAGATTGTGTGCGGCTCTTGGGGGCTTTCCCCGCCTGCCTCCCCCCTGCATTCGCTCCATAGGACGCACACACATTTTCCCTTTCTTTTTAGGAGGGAAAAACTGCGTCCTATGGTGCGAAAAATACGGTACGTCACAAATGTGCTTTGTGTTCTTATAAGTATGCTTACCTTATTTGGTCAGGCAGGCTCCATTGTCCTGTGTTCTTTGTTAGTCATAGAGGAGGCAAAGTGCTCATGCTAGGGCGGATGACAACAGTGTTTTCTTTGTGGCCGTTTACCTTTTATAGTTGTAAACTACTTTGAAGCCACCTTACCAATTAAGCTGTATAAGTATAAATTTGTTATGATAAATAAATAATAATAACAATAATTTATTATGGTATGTGAAGAAGAGACCCTTCAGTTGATGACAATGAATTAGTAGGCCCATGAAAATGATGGAATTAGAACCCATAGTTTGGTGCTGGGTCCGTTCCGCCCAACTGTCTCACCCCTCCTAGCTGAAACTCAGGGAACTGAGCAGCTGCAGTGCCTGGAATAGTTGTGAAAACTGGGCATTAGGCTGTAATTCAATTTTAGATGTAAGCCATCTGGAGATCTTGGGATGCGGGTGGCGCTGTGGGTTAAACCACAGAGCCTAGGGCTTGCCAATCAGAAGGTCGGCGGTTCGAATCCCTGCAATGGGGTGAGCTCCCATTGCTCGGTCCCTGCTCCTGCCAACCTAACAGTTCGAAAGCATGTCAAAGTGCAAGTAGATAAATAGGTACCGCTCTGGCGGGAAGGTAAACAGCGTTTTCGTGCGCTGCTCTGGTTCACCAGAAGTAGCTTAGTCATGCTGGCCACATGACCCGGAAGCTGTACGCCGGCTCCCTCTGCCAATAAAGTGAGATGAGTGCCGCAACCCCAGAGTCGGCCATGACTGGACCTAATGGTCAGGGGTCTCTTTACCTTTACCTATCTGGAGATCTTGGTAACAAGTGGCTAATACATCTGTTGTTGTTGTTGTTATTGTTGTTAGTGTAAATACCTGTCTGTAGGTAAAGGACACCTGGATGGTTACAGTGGTGCCCCGCAAGACGAATGCCTCGCAAGACGAAAAACTCGCTAGACGAAAGGGTTTTTCGGTTTTTGCGTTGCTTCGCTAGACGAATTTCCCTATGGGCTTGCTTCGCAAGATGAAAACGTCTTGTGCTTTTTTCTTAAAGCCGCTTGAAGAGGCGCAGTTGCGACGGACCATGCTTCGCAAGACGAAAAACATCGCAAGACGAAAAGACTCGCGGAACGAATTAATTTCGTCTTGCGAGGCACCACTGTAAGTCCAGTCAAAGGCGACTATGGGGTTATGGAGCTCATCTCACTTTCATGCTGAGGGAGCCGCCGTTTGTCCACATACAGCTTTCCAGGTCATGTGGCCAGCAGGACTAAACCACTTCTGGTGCAACACTGTGATGGAAGCCAGAATGCACAGAAACGCCATTTACCTTCCCGCTTCAGTCGTACCTATTTATCTACTTGCACAGGCATGCTTTCAAACTGCTAGGTTGGCAGGAGCTGGGACAGAGCAAGGGGAGCTCACTCCGTTGCGGGGATTCGAACCGCGACCTTTCCGATAAGTGGTTTAGACCACAGCACCACCCGTGTCACCTGTGAATAGTGTTGTGCAAACCTTATTAGGTGAGGAATTATGTTTGCTTACTTCTAGAACAAGTCAACCACTGTAAGGCACCAGCCAACATTAGGAATGGCAGTATTGTTGATGATCTTCTTGAAGAATACCAGCATGGTGACCAAGTGGAATACGAGTGTAACATCCAATTTGTGATGACTGGATCAAAGATAATAGAGTGTGTTGATGGAAAATGGACACCAGTACCTTCTTGTACATGTAAGCCATAGTTGCAATCCATATAAAATAAGTGTGTACACAGTGTACTCTGTGTGTGTAATCATTTTCCATATTCTATGTATAGTGGTACCTCGCAAGACAAATGCCTCGCAAGACGAAAAACGCGCAAGACGAAAGAGTTTTCCGTTTTTTGAGTCGTTCCGCAAGACGAATTTCCCTATGGGCTTGCTTCGCAAGACGAAACATCTTGCGAGTTCTTGCGAGTTTGTTTCCTTTTTCTTAAAGCCGCTAAGCCGCTAAGCCGTTAATAGCCGCTAAGCCGCTAAGCCGTTAATAGCCGCTAAGCCGCTAATAGCCGCTAAGCTGCTAAGCCGCTAATAGCCGTGCTTCGCAAGACGAAAAAACCGCAAGACGAAGAGACTCGCAGAACGGATTAATTTCGTCTTGCGAGGCACCACTGTAGTCCAATGATTCCTGTGTCCGAGAAAGTGGAAGAGAACATCTTAAATATTCTCTTCTGATTTCTCTGCTCTGAAATTATCTTAAATGTTGTGTACAAGTTCCTTTCCCCAGCTTCAATAATACTAACATAAACGTATCAACCGTGTTTAAAACAGCCAGATGTTTCTTACACCACATTAAGTAATTGCAATGGCATGTGGCAAATTAATTTCCAATGAAAAGGTGAACCCTGAAAATTTATATACTGACCCTTTCACCTGACACTGCCAGTGAACGCTTAGTGCCTGGAATATGAGTTAGGAACAGAGAGCTGTCCTTGACTTCTGAGAACAATGGATTTGCCACACTAAGATCCTTTTTCAGTTAATAAAGCTGCCTTCTGATCGGGGTCTAAACACAATCTGGAGTATTTTCTTTCACATTCCTTTATGCCTTTTGCAGTAGAGGAAAAGAAATGTGGTCCACCACCCAGTATTCCAAATGGACATGCAGCTGGAACAGTCAGAGAAGAATATATTCATGGTGAGGATGTGGAATATGAATGTGAAGAAAACTTTGTCATCGTTCAGACCAGCTTAGCCAGATGTCTTCATGGACTTTGGGAATTACCTAGATGTGCAGGTAAGCAGAGCTCATAGTTTACTAAGCTGTGATTCTCACCCTAGTATCTATGGGGTTGCACTATTATGAAGTGTCCAAAACTCATACTTCTGGAGGGATGTCCCAAATTACTAAATTCATCTCATCTTGGTCTTGGTTGAGATAAATCCATACAATATCTAAGAAGCCCATACATTATTAATTTTTGTTGGTCAACTAAAGCAAAAATAACCTTCACAACAAAGTGGCCCGATATGTGAGTGCACTTATTATGGGATATTATTTTACTTTTGTGACTACGGAAGAGTAACAACATAATGTTCCTCCAAGCACATTCTATGTAGCCTTGAGCAAGTCATTGCATCGTAGCCTCAGTTTTCTGTCTGTAAAATTGAGAATAATTTTGATCTCTTTGCCACAAAGATTAATTTCCATAAATTCTGTATATATAGAGAGAGAGAGACAGAGAGAGAGAGAGAACTTATCCAGTAACATTTTCAGGCTTATTAATTTATACAAATGTGTATGCCTTAGCTATTAAGCCACCTGACTTGAAAAATATTTGAATTATTAGATTTTTCCACAAAATGTGCACGTCCAAAGATGCCTAAGAATGCAACTTTTGCATCAGCTGTTCCTCTGAAAAGTCAGTATGACAACAATGATGTCCTCAGCTACATCTGTGATTCCAGGCTTCGTGAAGCTAAATGCATCGAGGGAGAATGGTTACCCAAACCGGAATGCAAAGGTATGTTCTTTTTTCCATTGCTTTCTTAACTTAGGTAACTGACATAGCTGGTAGTCAAAAACCGAAGGCAAAATGCAAATACAATATACATTGGGGCATGTTGCAGCCTCAGAAAGGAGGTATTTCCATATTTTGTTTCCTTTTGAGGGGAGTGACATTTTCACCTGTTCACTTCTCCTGCCCCTACTCCTGACTGCTGTACTCACGAGGGGAAATACTGAAGAATTACAGTTTGCAAATGCATTTGTAGGTTGGTCGTGCTTCTTTCGTAAAGCCAAGACAAAACTCGACAACAGAGGATCAAAAGCAGCTGTAAAAACAAACCACCACCAACTGAAATCACAACATAGATTATTTTTATTCCTTCTTTGATATCTTAATTTGGGGAGAGAATTGGCTCTGTGAGGCTTGAGCTGTCTGACAAATAGCCTCTAGACTGAAGCACTGCTGTTTGTTAAAAAGGATGGAGAGGGATGAGATGAGGAAGATGTTAGGTGTCAAGATGCTGCCAGCAGCTCCTGGCTGGCTGCCCAGGGAAGCATAAAGACAAGGAAAAGTTTCTTCCCATCCTTTTTTTTATTTTCAGGCTCAGTATTACAGAGAGAGGCTATAGAACCCAGCCTCTTGAATAATGGCTTCCTGTCTAACAGCCCTTCCCTGAGTTGACTCTGAGAAGGGATTGGATCGGCTCCTCCCTCCTCCCTTTCTGACAAACTTCTTCCATCTTTGTTCCCTCCTGATTGAACCTCCCGAGATAACACTCTCCGTTGGGCAGGTTGGAGCAGGTTCAGGCCAGTTGGAGCAGGTGCAGGTCATTTGAAAACAGCCCAAGCAGGTTACAACAGGTCCAGGCTGGTTGGAACAGGTCTATGTCACTTGGAACCAGCCCAGACTGGTTGGAACCAGTTCATACTGGTTGGAACAGGTCCAAGCTGGTTGGAATTAATTCACGATAACTGGAAGCAGTCCAAGCTGGTTGAAACCAGCCCAAACCAGATGGAAAAATTCCAGGCTGGTTCCAAATTGCCCAGACCAGTTTGAACTGGCCCAGACTGGTTTGAACTGGTCCAAGCTGGTTGGAACCAGTTCAGACCGGTTTGAATCAGTCCAAGCCGGTTTGAACCGCTCCAAGCCGTTTGGAACCAGTTCACACCGGTTGGAACTGGTCCAAGCCGGATTGAAATGGTCCAAGGTGCTTGGAATCAGTTCAGGCCAGTTTGAACCGATCCAAGCCGGTTGGGAACAGTTCAAGCCACTTCGAACCAGTTCATTTCGGTTGGAACCAGTTCAGACCGGTTGGAACTTGTCCAAGCCGATTTGAACAGTTCAAAGCCGGTTTAAACCTGTCCAAGCTGGTTTGAACCAGTCTAATCCGGTTGGAACCAGCTCAGACCGGTCTGAACCAGTCCAAGCTGGTTTGAACTGGTCCAAGCCAGTTGGAACCGGTTCAGACCGGTTGGAACTGGTCCAAGCTGGTTTGAACCGGTCCAAGCTGGTTTGAAGTGGTCTAGGCTGGTTTGAACCAGTTGAAGTGGGTTGTAACCGGTCCAAGCGAGTTGGAACCAGTTCAGATTGGTTGGAACCAGTTCAGACCGGTTGGAACCGGTGGAAGCCGGTTGGAACCAGTTCAGATCAGCTTGAATTGGTCCAAGCCAGTTGGAACCAGTTCAGACCATTTGAACCGGTCCAAGCCAGTTGGAACCGGTTCAGACCAGTTGGAACCAGTTCAAGCTGGTTGGGACCAGTTCAGACCGGTTGGAAATGGTCCTAGCCAGTTTGAACAGGTTCAGACCGGTTTGAACCAGTCCAAGCTGATTTAAACTGGCCTAGTCTGGTTTGAACCGGTCCAAGCCCGTTGGAACCAATTCAGACTGGAAGGAACCGGTCCAAGCTGGTTGGGATCAGTTCACACCGGTTGGAACTGGTCCAAGCCTGTTTGAACCAGTCGAAACTGGTTTAAATGGGTTCAAGTGGGTTGGAACCAGTCCAAGCCTGTTGGAACCAGGTCAGACCGGTTTGAACTGGTCCAAACTGGTTGGGACCAGTTCAGACCAGTTTAACCAGTCCAAGCCTGTTGGAACCAGTTCAGACTGGTTGGAACCGGTCCCAGCTGGTTGAAGGCAGTTCAGACCAGTTGGAACCAGTCCAAGCCGGTTTGCACCAGTCCAAGCCAGTTGGAATGAGCCCAAGCTGGTTAGAACTTGTCTAGTCTGGTTTGAACCAGTCCAAGCCAGTTGGAACCAGTTCAGACCGGCTTGAACCGGTCCAAGCTGGTTCGAACTGGTCTAGTCTGGTTTGAACCGGTCCAAGCCGGTTGGAACCAGTTCTGACTGATTGGAACCGGTTCAGACCGGTTGGAACTGGTCCAAGCCTGTTGGAACCAGTTCAAACCGGTTTCAACCAGTCCAAGCTGGTTTGAACCAGTCCAAGCCAGTTGGAACCAGTTCAGACCGGATGGAACCGGTCCAAGCTGGTTGGAACCAGTTCAGATCGGTTTGAACTGGTCCAAGCCGGTTTGAACCAGTCCAAGCTAGTTGAAACAGGTTCAGACTGGTTGGAACCGGTTCAAGTTGGTTGGGACCAGTTCAGACTGGTTGGAACTGGTCCAAGCCGGTTTGAACCAGTCAAAACCGTTTTAAACCGGTTCAAGTGGGTGGAACCGACCAAAGTCAGTTGGAACCAGGTCAGATCGGTTTGAACTGGTCCAAGCCGGTTTGAACCGGTCCAAGCCCGTTGGAACCAGTTCTGACCGGTTGGAACCAGTCCAAGCTGGTTGGAACCGGTCCAAGCTGGTTGGAACCGGTTCTTACCGGTTGGAACCAGTCCAAGCCGGATGGAAGTTGTTCAAACCTCTTTGAACCAGTTCAAGCCAGTTGGAACTGGTTCAGACCGGTTTGAACCGGTCAAAGCCAGTTTTAACCAGTCCAAGCTGGTTCAAACTGGTCTAGTCTGGTTTGAACCGGTCCAAGCCTGTTGGATCCAGTTCAGACCGGATGGAACCAGTCCAAGCCGGTTGGAACCAGTTCAGATCGGTTTCAACTGGTCCAAGCCGGTTGGAACCCGGTCCAAGCTAGTTGAAACTGATTCAGACTGGTTGGAACCGGTTCAAGTTGGTTGGGACCGGTTCAGACCGGTTTGAACCAGTTCAAGTGGGTTGGGACCGGTTCAGACGAGTCAGAACCTGTCCAAGCCGGTTGGAACCAGTTCAAACCGGTTTGAACCGGTCCAAGCCAGTTTGAACTGGTCCAAGCCGGTTGGAACCAGTTCAGATCGGTTTGAACTGGTCCAAGCTGGTATGAAATGGTCCAAGCCAGTTGAAAACGATTCAGACCAGTTGGAACCGGTTCAAGTTGGTTGGGACCAGTTCAGACCGGTTGGAACTGGTCCAAGCCAGTTGGAACTGGTTCTTACTGGTTGGAACCGGTTCTGACCGGTTGGAACCATTTCAGACCTGTTGGAACCGATCCAAGCCGGTTGGAACCGGTTCAGACTGGTTGGAACCGGTCCAAGCCTGTTGGAACTGGTTCTTACCGGTTGGAACCGGTTCTTACCGGTTTGAAGTGGTCAACGCCGGTTGGAAGTGGTTCAAACCGGTTTGAACCGGTCCAAGCCATTTGGAACCGGTTCAGACCTGTTTGAACTGGTCCAAGCCAGTTTGAACCGGTCCAAGCTGGTTGGAACCAGTTCTGACCAGTTGGAACCGGTTCTGACCGGTTTGAACCAGTCCAAGCTGGTTGGAACCAGTTCAAGCCGGTTTGAACCGGTCCAAGCTGGTTGGAACCAGTTCAGACCAGTTTGAACCAGTCCAAGCCGGTTTGAAACAGTCCAAGCCAGTTGAACCGGTTCAGACCGGTTGGAACCGGTTGAAGTTGGTTGGGACCAGTTCAGACCAGTTGGAACTGGTCCAAGCCAGTTTGAACTGGTTCAGACTGGTTTGAACTGGTCCAAGACCGTTTGAACCAGCCCAAGCTGGTTCAAACTGGCCTAGTCTGGTTGGAACTGGTTCAAGCCGGTTGGAACCGGTTCAGATTGGTTGGAACTGGTTCAAGCCGGTTTGAACCGGCCCAAGCTGGTTTGAACTGGTCTAGGCCGGTTTGAACCGGTCTAGCTCAGTTTGTGCCGGTCTAAGCCGGTTTGAACTGGTCCAGGCCTGATTGAAACGGTCCAAGCCGGTTGCAATCAGTTCAGACTGGTTGGAACTGGTTCAAGCCAGTTTGAACCGGTCCAAGATGGTTGGGACCAGTTCAGACTGGTTAGAATCTGTCCAAGCCGGTTTGAACTGGTCTAGGCCGGTTTGAACTGGTCTAGGCTGGTTGGATCCGGTTTAGACTGGCTGGGACCAGTTCAGACCGGTTTCAACTGGTCCAAGCCGGTTGGAACCAGTTCAGATCACATTGGAACTGGTCTCTGCTGGTTTGAACTGTTCTAGGCCGGTTTGTACCTGTCCAAGCCATTTTGAACTGGTCTAGGCCAGTTTGTACCGGTCTAAGCCAGTTTGAAGAGGTCCAAGTGGGTTGGAACTGGCCCAGGCAGGTTGGAGCAGGTCCAGGCCAGCTGGAGCAGGTGGTGGCCATTTGAAACCGTCCCAAGCTGGTTAGAACAGGTCTAGGCCGGTTGGAACAGGTCTATGTCACTTGGAACCAGCCCAGGCTGGTTGGAACCAGTTCAAACCGGTTGAAACAGGTCCAAGCCGGTTGAACTGGTCCGCACCAGTTGGAACAGGTCTAGGCTGTTTGGAATCAGTGTTCTAGGTGCAACAGCCCTGCTGTTGCTTTATTTATTTTATTCTTTCGAAAAGAGTTTCATTTTGTTGTGAGGTAACCTTAAACTGATATTCACGATATAATTTCCATAATAAATAAAATGAGGAAATGCATTCCATCAGGAGTTCATTGCACTGCATTAGACGCCCTTATGGTACATTGAGCTTTGAGAGAATTGGTGAGGCAACATGGGGAACTCACGGGAGAAGGCGTCAGATGTTCTCCAGTGCATATAGGAATTCATAGAATGATTTCTTGGATTGTGGCCTGTACAATTAACTAATTAGAGTTATAAATGTGAACCCCTTCATGTCGATGACACAAAACGATTTTAATAATGTGTTATTCTGAATCTTTAGTAGAGACATTGCGGTATAGCAGTTCGAGAGTCGGATACTAACCTACCTCACAGAGTTGTTGTGGCGATTAAATGAGGTGGGAAAGAATGCCCACCACTGGGAGCTCCTTGGAGGAAAAAGCAATAAAATAAATATAATAATAATAGCATATGTTTGATATGTTGTTGTTGTTGTTGTTGTAGACCTCTGCCCGCCTCCACCCCAGATTCCTAATGCCATTGATGTAGCTGAGCCGAGAACCTACGAGAGTGGTGAACAGATAAATTTCCTGTGTGAGAAGCTTTTTGTGCTTCAAGGGCCACAGAACATATCGTGCGAGAATGGCAAGTGGCAATTGCCCCCACACTGTGTTGGTTAGTATGCTCTTACTTGAATATTTTGCCTTTGGGGAAATTAAATGAAGATGCATGCTGTGACGTTAACATATGAGAGTGCTGGAGGTGAAATAGTTAAACAGGTTACCCAATCAGAACCCGGGGGTGGAGTCAGAGGGACTATAAAACCAGCTCTGGGAGGGGCAGAGGGAGGAGTTCGTTGGGAGTTGGGTGGTTGGTTGGAGTGGGAGTGAATTGGGATAGAGTTTGTGGGTAGGTTGAGTTAGTGTAGTGAAATAAGCTGATCAGGAATAGTTGGGGGCTAGGAAGACAAGTAAATATCTGAGAGGTGGTTTAGTGAGTGAGTGCAGATAGCGGAAGTTATAGGACTGGATAGGCACCCCATGACTGTAATTGACCAATACCGTTTATGAAACCTCACGCTTGTTAAACTGCAATAAATAAACAATTAATATGTTCCAATTTAACCCTGACTGGACTCAGTATTGTACCAGGTAGGGCCTGGGTGGTGGCAGGGAGAAATAAAGTGGTGGCACAGGGATCAATAGACGGTGAAATGTCCAGGGGCCCTGTGTGATAGCCACACATGCTGCGTTCTGTTTTGCCAAAGCAACACTGCAGGGATGCGGGTGGCGCTATGGTCTAAACCACTGAGCCTCTTGTGCTTGCCGATCGGAAGGTCGGCGGTTCAAATCCCCGTGATGGGGCGAGTTCCTGTTGCTCTGTCCCAGCTCCTGCCAACCTAGCAGTTCGAAAGCACGTCAAAGTGCAAGTAGATAAATAGGTACCGCTGCAGTGGGAAGGTAAACGGCGTTTCCATGCGCTGCTCTGGTTTGCCAGAAGCGGCTTAGTCATGCTGGCCACATGACCCGGAAGCTGTACGCCGGCTCCCTCGGCCAATAAAGCAAGATGAGCACCGCAACCACAGAGTCGGTCAAGACTGGACCTAATGGTCAGGGGTCCCTTTACCTTTACCTTACCATTACTCAGTCTATGTATGAGTCTTCTATGTTGAGTATGTGTGTCTGCAACAAAAGACAAATGCCGCCACCATCCCCCCGTTTTTTCTCCTAACAATGAAACTGTGGCAGTGGCTGCCCCTTCCAATTGAGGAAGTGAGAAGCTGCAACCCGTGTAAAACATAACAAAGACGTCCTTTGTGCCACTTGACTTTATTTCACTCGCCAAGGGTGCTTAATGACTGATTTATAGATGCCATTTGCTTTGTATGTGGCATTGGGTTCCAGAATGCTTGACTGGCACACACTGGCATCAGTACCAGCTTACAACAAAGGGGCCATCTCTGTGTGTTTGCTTTAATGGCACGCTCATTGCTCAGAGTAAAGTCAAATCACGGACACAGTTTTGGGGCATGCAAAGAGTTCTAAAATAAAGAAAGCAACACAGGATGACCATCTTTCCAAGCTGCAATGCCAAATTTGGCATCTCTTGTAAGAGGAGCACATGCACATTTCCATCCATTTTCATGTTTTTGCATTGTAGATGTATCAACTGTCACCGTGCAGCACAGCACAGACTTTCCCATTGCTCCTGGAAGCCAGAGCAACCCCATGCCTGCGACAAGTGATGGCATTAGCAGCAGAGATCTTTTAGATTTCTTACACACTATCCATGCCGCAGGTAAGTTAGCAGCCCTAAAGCATAGGATTGTGGTTTACAAATGCCCATCAGGTTGGCTGCTGTTTCATACGCCTTTGGTTTTTTTATACAGTAAAATCTCTCGAGAGGCGCATGGCTGTGCTTGAGCAGGAGCTGCAGGAGCTAAAGAGAGAGAGAATGAAGACTAAGTAGCAAACCACCTGCATTCTAGAAGCCAGTCATGAAGAATGGAAGGAGAACGTAAACAAGAACATTAGATCATTGTCATGTGGCACACTGTTCCTTTTCTTTTACTAAAGACTTTTTGAAAACTCATTGTGAATTGTTTGCAAGGCACTTTAGGGCAAAGTCCCTTGCCCTTCTAGCAGTGCTGTCTTTCTACCATGAACGCCTCCCTTGTAATGGCATTGGTGTCCACCTGCAAGGTGCCAGAACTGAAAAAAGCCCTGCTTTCTAGCAATCCCAGTGCCACATCCCCACCTGCTACAGTCCCCAGTGAGGTGCCCAGATGCTGCTTCAACTTCTTGGGGTCATTTTCAGTTGATGCAGCCTAATGACATAGACAGGGACGCGGGTGGCGCTGTGGGTTAAACCACAGAGCCTAGGACTTGACGATCAGAAGGTTGGCGGTTCAAATCCCCGCGACGGGGTGAGCTCCCGTCGCTCGGTCCCTGCTCCTGCCAACCTAGCGGTTCAAAAGCACGTCAAAGTGCAAGTAGATAAATAGGTACCACTCCGGCAGGAAGGTAAACGGTGTTTCCATGCGCTGCTCTGGTTTGCCAGAAGCGGCTTAGTCATGCTGCCCACATGACCCGGAAGCTGTACGCTGGCTCCCTCGGCCAATAAAGCGAGATGAGCACCGCAACCCCGGAGTCAGTCATGACTGGACCTAATTGTCAGGGGTCCCTTTACCTGTCTGCTCAAACCTTGCTGCTCACGGCTTACTAAAACTTGCTGAGGGGGCATGGCTGAGCAGGTATTATTACATGGTTCTGCTCTTAACTGCCTGGTTGCTACCAAGATGCAGTACTAGGAGATGGTTGCGTTCTTCTGTGTTCTGTTTTAAGCTGCGAGGTCCTGTAAGAATCCATTCTGTATCCTATGATAGTCAACATCCATGAGACTGCAGGGAGATACCAATCCATGATTTTGGTGCATGGTCTCATCGGTATGCAGAATACAGATAACTCTCATATTCCATTCCATAAAATCAAGAGAAGTTGGGAAAGTGTTTGACTGATGGGCAGGATGGGTGCCAATAGTAGGGCTGCCATATGTCCTCTTTTTCCAGGACAAGTCCTCTTTTTCATGATGAGACTCTCCAGAGAGAGCCATAGTTAAATGTGTCCTCTTTTTTTGCTCTTCAAAAGATGGCAACCCTACAATAAAGAGAGGCTTTATCCTGATAAGGCAGAGGTGCTGAGGGTGGTGCTTTGTTGTCCAGGAAGTAGTCATGCAGCATGTTCTGCCTTCCTCCTTTCCCTCTTAAATACCTTGCAAGCTTTGCCACAACAGCACAATTGTACAGCCTCTCTGCTCATTCTGATTTGCGCCTTTCCCTGGCATCTAGCATAAAACAATCTTACTGTATATAGCATATTAATCCTCTTTGTTGCACTGGGAGCTTTTTAATATGGCTTAATAAAAAGAAAGACAGGATCCAGATCTAATTGTGTGCATATTACTCTCCCTATTCTGTTTCTTATTTGAGACCAAAATCCCTTTGCTTTGTGACGAAGCCGCTATAAATAAAGTTTCCAATGTGGATCATTCTACATTTCCAGCATTTATTAGCTAAGTTTCCAGTTGTCTTTTGAATTCTTTCAGGGTCCATATACCAGCTATCATTTTATAGGAGTTGTCATTAGCATTTGACATAATGAAAACTTAAGGCCAGTTTCCCAAATGTACTCATATGCAAGAGTGGCTAGGTAGTGGAGCAGGGTTGCAAAGCTGCTCTTCCAATAGGAGCATCACTGATGCTTACCTGGTTGGTATGGGACCAGGGAGGTGGCAAGAAACAGGGCTGTGAGGGTGCACTGATGCAATCCTGGCCTCACAGACATACTCCCACACTGGACAGGTTGGTGGCAGTGACATCACTTTTGGGAGGCTTCAAATATTTTGGTATATATATATAAAATCATGTTGTGATGACTGGTGCTTAGCAGCACTGAAATTTAAATGGATCTGGTGAATTTATTCCAACGGCTGAGTGAGGAATCAGATTTTTTTTCCTGCTTGTGAGTTAAAACCCCTAGGTGTGCTGTGCCATGGCTTAATCTGGGTTTTACTAGCGTCACCAGAACCACTTTTTATCTTTTTAATTCTGTTGAGGACTTTAAAAGAGGAAGATGAAAAGAGTGAAAGGAAAGAGAGTGAGTAGAAGAAAATAAGAGATGGTAAAAAACAGAGGGGAAAACACAGGGAGGAAATGAGAAAAATGAACATACATATATGGTTAAACACTAAACTTTGGAACGAGAGTCTAAAATTCACTGCATGCTCTGCTTTAAAAGAGAATGTTATGAAAATGGTCTATCATTGGTATCTCACTCCCACCAAACTGGCAAAAATGTATAGGACAAGTAGCAAAACTTGCTGGAAATGCAAGGAAAAGGACGGCGATTTTCACCACATGTGGTGGTCATGTAACAAAATAAAAGAGTTTTGGGAATCGGTCTATAATGAGTTAAAAAAAGATGTTTAAATATACTTTTCCAAAAAAGCCGGAAGAATTTTTGCTAGGCTTGGTGGGAGAAAATATTAAGAAGACAGACCAAAGACTATATTTGTATGCAACAACAGCAGCTAGAGTTTTGATAGCCCCAAAGTGGAAGTCACAGGAGATTCCGACTGTAAGGGAATGGCAGATAAAGTTGGTCGAAAATCCTGAAATGGCAAAATTGACACACAGAATTCGCAATCAGGAGGAGACGAAGTACCAAAAAGAATGGAGTGAATTTATGGTTTATATAAGTGAGAATTGTAGAAATATGAAAACGTTGGCAGGATTGAATTAAATCTTACGTCACGGTGTAATTTTTAACCCATGAAACTGTGAATTATAGATTGGAATAAGAAATCTTGCAGAAGGGAAGGACGGAAGTCAATGGCTCTATGGAGCATAAAGTAGGATATATGTAATAAGATGTGATGTTTTTGTTGGTTGGTGTTGGTGTTCTTAAATCTCAGTAAAAAGCGTTTGGGGAAAAAATACATATATGGTTAAACATTGAAAAGTGATTTCCATGATACAACTTAAGGTCAGAGCCAGGACTGAAAATATTCATTAAATACTGGTATAGACCTTCTTTTGTAATACACAGTGCTTTCTCTAGATTGACAGAAATCTCACCTATGAGTGCTGAATTTTTTGTTATTGTGCTTTAACTGCAATTAACGTATAGGGATACATCTTGGATAGTCCAACTTGCCCTCTCTGCATTGGGCTCTGAAGGGAGGAGAGGCTGGATCTGGCCCAAAGCCCCGTTTGCAGGCAAACTCTGTCTCGTCTCCAGATACTGCATATAATTTTTCACCGTAGCTCCACCTCAGTCGGATATTGTTCTTATTCATATCTTCTTCGGTTCCTATACAAGGAGCTGCAAAAAAGCACAGATCATGTCATCATAGAGATTAATTTGACAAATAAAACTTTTGGGTTGTGCCCAAAGTTAGTCATACCCATTGAAATCAATTGAGGTTCATAATGTAGTCCCTTCCATCAGTCTCCTCTGAGAAAAACTACCGTACTTTTTGCTCTATAAGACTCACTTTTTCCCTCCTAAAAAGTAAGGGGAAATGTGTGTGCGTCTTATGGAGCGAATGCAGGCTGCACAGCTATCCCAGAAGCCAGAACAGCAAGAGGGATTGCTGCTTTCACTGCGCAGCGATCCCTCTTGCTGTTCTGGCTTCTGAGATTCAGAATATTTTTTTTTCTTCTTTTCCTCCTCCAAAAGCTAGGTGCATCTTGTGGTCTGGTGCATCCTATAGAGCGAAAAATACGGTAAGTGAAAGATAGTTGAATACAATGCTTTGCTTGTAGGGTATGAATGGCTTGTGATGAAATGGACTAATAAATTGACAGACTACATATGCAGGAATTTTATATTATTCATCCATTTGGCCAAGAACTATTTCTTCAACTTCTCAGGCTAAAGTCTTTACAAGCCTTGCACACAGAGATTATTTTAACTGAAACCAGACTATTATGTTCATTGCCACTGACCATTCTCAAAAGAGCAACTCTAATTTGCCTGGCTGTGTGCACAGATCCAGAGAGTGAACTGGAGATGCAGAAATACAGAGGTGGAAGGGATTTGGAAATTGTTTCTAGTCCAACCCCTTGCAATAATAATAATAATAATAATAATAATAATAATAATAATAATAAAAATAAAAATAAAAATAAAAACAACAACCATTTGGCTGGGTTTCCCCAGCCACTCTGGGCAGCTCCCAACAGAATATTAAAACATGATAAAACATCAAACATTAAAAACTTCCCTAAAAAGGACTGCCTTCAGATGTCTTCTAAAAGTCAGATAGTTGTTTATTTCCTTGGCATCTAGTGGGATGCAGACTGGTGGCTGGAAGTGGCAGAGGGTCTTTTCGGTAGTGGTGTTTGCCCTTCAGAGGTCAAGGAAATGAACAACTATCTGACTTTTAGAAGACATCTGAATGCAGCCCTGTTTAAGGAAGTTTTTAATGTTTGATATTTTATCGTGTTTTAAATATTCTGTTGGGAGCTGCCCAGAGTGGTTGGGGAAACCCAGTGAGATGGGCAGCATACAAATAATAAAATTATTATTATTATTATTATTATTATTATTATTATTATTATTATTATTATTATTATTATTACTACTACTACTACTACTACTACTAAATGAGGAATTGGAACTCATGACTCCACTCATTTGGCCTTATGGGAATGCTATCTGTAGTTCCTGGGAGGATCTGGGATGGAACAATGCCAGCTGACATCACACTTGTGCCACTAAGTCACAGGTTTTTGAACTTAGAGAATATCCTTCAATAAAACAGCAAATGCAAAGATTTACAGAAATTTCCTGTACCTATGCATGTTGGTGTATCTGTCCAATGCCCGTTGACACATTGTACATATTGATTTCCTTGCATATTGTGGAAAGCTTGGCACTTATACTGTACTTGCGCCCCTGGCATATATTCCGAAGTTGCCGTGCCCAGAAAGTCTCCATTTTCAATACGAGGTGGAGGACCACATTTTCCCGCAGCATCTGTCGTGATGCATTGAAACAGAAAAAGGAATCTATTACATGGCACTTACTAGGATTACACATATGGCTGTCCACACAAGTATTTCTATAATTCAGCTTAATTATTTAATTTAAAAATTAATATATATATTTATAAATGGGATACGGGTGGCGCTGTGGGTTAAACCACAGAGCCTAGGACTTGGCAATCAGAAGGCTGGCAGTTCAAATCCCCACGACAGGGTGAGCTCCCGTTGCTCGGTCCCTGCTCCTGCCAACCTAGCAGTTCGAAAGCATGTCAAAGTGCAAGTAGATAAATAGATACCACTCTGGCAGGAAGGTCAACGGCGTTTCCGTGTGCTGCTCTGGTTCGCCAGAAGCGGCTTAGTCATGCTGGCTACATGACCCGGAAGCTGTACCAATAAAGCGAGATGAGCACTGCAACCCCAGAGTTGGTCACGACTGGACCTAATAGTCAGGGGTCCCTTTACCTTTGTGTGTGTGTGTGTGTGTGTGTGTGTGTGTGTGTGTGTGTGTTTCTCATCCACATACGCTGTGCCTACAAAGCACAAGTCCTGGCAGTTTCCCACTTGACTCACACTTTCTAAGCATGGGTCCAAGGAGTTTTCCCCTCGCCCCCCTCCTTTCCAAGGGAAAACCCACTCTTTAGTGATATATCAGAACAAATGGCAATCTGGGGGAAACCCAGAATCCTGTTAGCTCCGATTGAGCACTAAAGAGCAGTTTCTTTCCAGGGGGTGACAGAAACAGCAGAACAAGGGGAGGTGTGGATAAGCCACTCTGTATATATATATATGTATACACATACATACTGATGCAGACCACTAAAAAACCCAGCAACAATGATGTACATCAACCCTTCAATAATTGTGCTAAGACGTGCAGATTCCACTTACTGCTGCACTGTGGTAGAGGTGACCATCCATTCCTTGTACATTCTGCTATATTTTGCCCATCAGCTAGATGAAATCCACTGTCACACTGAATTTGAATTAGATCCTCACCATGATATATATTCCTTTGAGGTCTAAAAGTGCCATGAGCCACCTTTGGAGGGTTACATGTAATTTCTATTTAAAAAAAACAATGAAGTAAACATGTGACATGGAAACAGAAAAACAAGTGGCAAAACCACCTGGATTAGAAGCGCTGCTTTCTCTCTGTATATGAAGAGTTGTTGCTGTTGTTGTTTTAAGCCGATCTATTTATCTAGTAGTATCAGGGCAAAAAAGACAAATCCTACAATTTAAATTTCAACAGGGGCACAGGATAGAAAGAAGAAAGGCAAAGATAGCAATGACACAAGGAAGAAGTGGAATGGAGAAACAAGTGTCACTGGAGAGGAATATGAGAAAATGCTCCTATTATGTGGTCATTGTTTCAACAAGGGATGGGGTGGGGTGGAGTTCAGACAAAGGTTTCACTGAAGACATGAGTTCTGAAGAAGTTGGAAAGAGAAACCGCTGGTCATCAGGCATGCTGATTTTAATTTCAGGGGTCGAGTTATGAAGCCCACATAACCATTGCAGGGCTACAGAACATCACATTTTCAGAAGCAGGAAAAAAAGATTTAGAAGAACAAACTAAGGGAGCAAACATAACACAAAACAGCCCAATGAGAGCTTGGTGTATTCTTTAACCAGTGATTATTGAGATTCTTCAAGCAGTATATAAATTTTGTTATTTTAAAAATAATGCCATATTGAATTACCTTCACATTCAGGATACACAATTGCTTCTCCATTGCACCGGATTACAAAAGCAGACGGGGAATAATCTGCTGCAGGAGCATGCCCTGGTTTACAGGAAAGCTCAACAGAAGTACCACGTTGTACATATAAGTTTTGAAAACGATGCTCATCCGATTGCCCGACCACCTCAACTTTCTTGCTTTCCATTTCAGCCAATGAGATTGCACAGGGCTCTGTGATGAGAATGAAAATAGATTCTGTTCATGAAGGCAACCAGAGTATGTATTTGCCATACTGGAAAACTTAAACAAAAAGGAAGATTTTATATACATCAGTCTTGGGAACACAAGTCAATTTTTTTGACATTCCAGTGCATTTGAAAAAAAGCAACAAATTCTCTCTCACACACACAGAAACAGCATTTGCAAAATTCTCATTAAAGTCATGTGAGAACCTATGGACTGCAGGCAGAATCTGGTCTGCCAGGCTATTGCAAGTAGTCTACCAGGCCTGGCCAAGTAAAACTCCTCTTCTGCTTCTGATAAGGTGCCTCTTTGAAGTATCATTGCTAAGAAGTCTTACTGGCCAGGAAACAGCACTAAGACCTCCTATCACTGATACTACCACACCACTTAAGTGGTTTAGTAATGGCATTATTTTCCAAAGGATGAACTCGTTTTTGGCATTCATATAGTGCAAGGATGGAGAAGCTGTGGCCCTCCAGATATTGTTGGACTACAACTCCCATCATCCTTGACCGTGTTGACTAGAGATGATGGGAGTTGGAGTCAAACAACATCTGGAAGGCCACAGGTTCTCCCAATCACAGACACTGTGCTTGTTAAGTTTCCAAAGTACTTCAAAAGATGATGATGATTTATTTATACCCCGCCCATCCGTCTGGGTTCCCTCAGCCACTCTGGGTGGCTCCCAACAGAAAATTAAAAACACAATAAAACATCAGAAATTAAGAAGTTCCCTAAACAGGGCTGCCTTCAGATGTCTTCTAGAAGTCAGATAGCTGTTTATTTCCTTGAATCTGATGGGAAGGCATTCCACAGGGCAGGCACCACTACCAAAAAGGCCCTCTGCCTGGTTCCCTGTAACTTCGCTTCTCACAGTGAAGGAACCACCAGAAGGCCCTCAGAGCTGGACCTCAGTGTCCAGGCTAAATTATGGGGGTGGAGGCGCTCCTTCAGGTATACTGGGCCAAGGCCGTTTAGGACTTTAAAGGTCAACACCAACACTTTGAATTGTGCTTGGAAACGTTGTTCAGCAACTAATTTTCATATTATTAGTACCTATATTTTACAGAATGGGGACAGAAGCTGAGAGGATAAAGGTAAAGGTACCCCTGCCCGAGTCTTGACAGACTCTAGGGTTGTGCTCTCATCTCACTCAATAGGCCGGGAGCCAGCACTGTCCGTAGACACTTCCGGGTCACATGGCCAGCGTGACGAAGCTGCTCTGGCGAGCCGGCACCAGAGCAGCACACGGAAACGCCGTTTACCTTCCCGCTATAAGGCGGTACCTATTTATCTACTTGCACTTAAGGGTGCTTTCGAACTGCTAGGTGGGCAGGAGCTGGGACCGAATGACAGGAGTTCACCCCGCCGCGGGGATTTGAACCTCCGACCATGCGATCGGCAAGTCCTAGGCGCTGAGGTTTTACCCACAGCGCCACCCACGTCCCTGCTGAGAGGATACTAGCATGCTAAAGGTATTGCCTGAAAGCAAGATATGAACTAGGATTGTCCTTCTCCATATCTCACATGCTTCATGGTGGTGCTTTACTAAGAAGAAACAATTATTTGAACCTTTCCCAAATATGAAATTAAGAAATTAAGAAATTAATGAAGCAACCCTATGTACATGCCAGAAGATGGAATTTCTATCAAAACAGAGGGGGGAAAGTTCTTACCTAGACAAATGGGCACTTTTGTCCAGTTCCCATTGTTACAAAAAGTTCTATTTTCTCCTTCCATGGCATAATATTTTTGGCATTTGAATTCCACTGAAGAGCCAGATGCATATTGCTTCTGTGATAAGGTGATAATGTCTCCATTCTCAATAGTGGGTGTGTGACTACAGTTTTTCCCCATTTCTGGTAAATAATAAAGTGATAAGAACAGTGACTTAGTACAGTTACCAAAGGTCAAAAATGAAGGACTTTGAAATCCCTTTGTTCAAATCAGGCATGTCGAGATGGAGTATTTCTCTCTCTCTTGAGATACAGTGGTACCTCTGGTTATGAACCTAATTCATTCTGGAGGTTCGTTCTTAACCTGAAACCATTCTTAACCTGAGGTACCACTTTAGCTAATGGGGCCTCCCACTGCCACCGCGTGCCACTGTGCAATTTCTGTTCTCATCCTGAGGTAAAGTTCTTAACCCGAGGTACTACTTCCGGTGTAGCAGAGTCTGCAACCCAAAGTGTTTGTAACCCAAGGTGTTTGTAACCTGAGGTACCACTGTATTTGAAACAGAGGAAAAGCCAGTTCCAACTCAGATACAATAACATGGCATCTAACTAATGCAACCAAGGTAATCAGCTCCTGGCTGCAAATTGATTCCCTCAGAATACAAAGCTTTGAAGCAAGAATTTCAAGACGTGGTGTTGTCCTTTGTCTTTTCCACTCTATGGTTGGAAAAGACTAGTGGCAACACCTTGCGCAGTGCCCTGACTCTGACTCTGGCTGAGTTCTTGCAGACAGTATGGCTGCTTGTCTTCCTTACCCTGGGGTGGAGAAGATGAGTGGGGATATCTTGTGGAAACATATGGCTCTCACCACGTTTGCAAGAGGGGGACATTTTGACAGCAGCGGAAGTTAGGGGTGCAGTGCAGTGGGGGGTCTAGGGACTACACATTCCCTTTTCACCTCAGGTGGCAAAATTGGACACACCACCTCTGGTCCCAGATGAACATGGTTCTTGTGTGCAAGTGCCGTATGAATAAAAACTAGATTTCTAGCAGAATCAAGCTATGGTCCACTGGACAGAGAACAAGCACTGGGGCCCTGCAGCAACTCAGATAATTTGGAGACTCTCTGAACCAATGAGAAAGACAGCACTGGAAGCGTTCGCTTTTGAACTGGAAATTGAGGTAGTTATAGACCATTTGAACATTTAAATAACCATGGTGGAATTTTTCAATATGAACAGCATGTTTACCAGAGATACACAATGGCAAATCCAAGTGCCCATCGATACACTTCCTGACTGAAGGAGCTGTGATGACATGTCCTTCCTTGCACAGGAACTGCAAGAACTGGTTATGCTGAATCACCTGGGACCGTCTTCGCTTCCCAGGCAGGAGCAGGTCTTTTGCGTCTAGCTGTTGTTTTGTGATACCACAAGGTGCTAAAAGAAAGAAAGGGAGGGGAGGCGGGGATCATCACTGGGACTCATTTCTCTGTGTGTCCTATTCCATTTGCCCTCTTTGTGCTGCAAGGTTACCTCATATCTGTAGCTGTCTTTACGTGTTCAAAACAGGAGGATGTAAACACATGAGGAAACGCAATAGGGACAGACTCATTTGCTGTACCCACTCAGTTATTCATTGTGGTTTCTGTCAACTTCCATTTAAGTACTGGAAAAAACCCATTAAGGTCAACATTGGAGTAAAAATAGTCTCTAACTTGCCACTGAAATGTATGGGGATGTATTTAATAGCACCACCCTATAGATGCACTTCAGAAGTAACTCCCATTCAGTGCAATGGGCTTAATCCTTTGGATGGGTATAGGATTATAGCCTGTATGTCATTGGATTGTGACCCTTCTTTTCTTTTCCCCCTCACAGTCTTGAGAAAAGGAGCAAGAGCTCAAAGGTGCAAACTGACCCAAAATGACACCTTGATTGGAGATGTGAATTCAGATCTAGTCGAACTCTCAAACAATATGGCAACTCTGGCTATCGATGTTTGCACTAAATAACTCTGATCCAGAATGTGAATTCTCTAGTTTCCTCAAATTGCAGCATTCTGCCCAATTATGCAAATCCATTGATCCATATTAGCAGAATTAAAGTAGCCACACAGTGTAAAGATGAGGGATCTGTGATCCCTCAAATATTATTGAATTATACCTGATATCATGATGGGGGTTGCTGTCCAACAACAATCCAGAAGGCCAGCAGTTCCCAATTCTTAACAGAGTGTTTAAGTCCTCAAACATGGAGAAAGCAACTTTGCATGCAGTTGGGTTTCCAGAGGCTATGATGGACACCCCACATTTTGATTTAGAGTTTGCAATATTGAAAGTCAAGATGCCTCCTTACCCAAACACCTGGGTGCAGGTGTCCACTTTTGCCCACGACATGTTATCCATTCAGTGCCTTCCAAGACATAGCCAGGGTTGCACTTGTATTGTGTTCTGTCACCCTCCAGGTACCTGGCCTTCTCATCACTTATCATTTCCCCAAAATCAATGTCAGGTGGTTCTAGACAAACTGCAATTATATTTACCATCAATATCAACATTCTCCCATTTTCCTGAAAGCACAGTAAATGTCAGGGACCGTGCTGTGGAGGACTGCACTGAGGAGGAATGGTGGGAGCCTCCTCCTGCCCCCCGCCCCCCGCTCCTGATCCAGATCCTGAATTTTCCCAGGAGGACAGTATAGATTGGGAACAGTGGTTTGCAGAGGGGCATAGTTCAGAAGGCAGAAGCTGGGATATACTGGATGGTGAACACCTAGAAGAAGAAACACTGGAAGGGAGAGGGTTAACAGATTCACAGTCTCTAGACGGCATTCCTCCACCGCCCTCCCCAAAGCTAGAAGGGCTCAGAAAGTCACACAACAGAAAGCACAGAGGGGACAAGCTCAGATTACGAGACGTAGAAGTGACTTATGTTCATAGGGACCGAAGGGGGTGGGCTATTTAATTGGGAGCACCAGTATTACTAGGAGATGGGTTCTTAGTTCTCTTGCTGTGATTACTAAAGTTTCTAACTAGTAAGAAGAATCCTTTTCCTTTGTTCTGCTTATCTACAGCCACGGGGGAGGAAGCGAATTCCCTGAAGCCTGACAGTAAATAAATAAAGCTGTACTTTGAAACCAAACACAAGTCAAATATTTCCCATTTAAAAAAAAAAAAAGCTGATGCTATCATTTTAATGTTATGTTAACGTTTAGATGTTATTTAATATTTATCTGTTATAGCCTTATAGTTTTTGAACTAACTATAACTGGTAAAACATATTTTGAAGGTTGGAACACTGAAAGACACATTAAAAATGTGTTAAATAAATGCATCTTAAATCCAAAATTTTTCAAAATAACCATCTATATTGGTAATCCTCGAGTATAAGTATTTATAAGGTTGAAATGCTCTGCCATTTACAATATAATAATAATAATAATAATAATAATAATAATAATAATAATAATAATAATGTATTTGTACCCAGCCCATCTGGCTGGGTTTCCCCTGCCACTCTGGGCAGCTTCCAACCAAGATTAAAAATACATTAAAATGTCACACATTAAAAACCTCCCTAAACAGGCCTGCCTTCAGATGTCTTCTAAATGTCAGATAGTTGTTTATCTCTTTGACATCTGATGGGAGGACGTTTACAAGTTGATATATTAATAAAATCATTACTGCTAAGTATACTGTTGAGCTTTTCATACATTAAAAAGTGTGGGCTCACCATTTTGGGAAGTACAGCATGTCCACAGAAGAAATGGAAGAACGGAGACCAGCCAGCTTTCCATAGCGCTGCTTGTTGCTCCAGGCCACAGAATACTCACTTTCTACAACTAATTTTTCTAATGACTGTCCTTGCAAAAAAAAAATCACTGGTGGTTCATGGCTCTGTGCCATGAGATGAGGAAGGATTACTGGAATGGGGAACATGAACTTTTAAACCAACAAGGAGTGTTTGCGAAAGATTTGCATTGGCACAGCACTTGGTGTGATGATGGCAGCTAGGCGGAACAGCAACAAACCTTTCTTAGCAAGTTGCAAATTTCTGAGAAAGCCCTTTTAGCTGTACAGCAGCCATGAAATTAAAAGACACCTGCTTCTTGGGAGAAAAGCAATGACAAACCTAGACAGCATCTTAAAAAGCAGAGACATCACCTTGCCAACAAAGGTCCATATAGTTAAAGCTATGGTTTCCCCAGTAGTGATGTATGGACATGAGAGCTAGACCATAAAGAAGGCTGATCGCCGAAGAATTGATGCTTTTGAATCATGGTGCTGGAGGAGACTCTTGAGAGTCCCATGGACTGCAAGAAAATCAAACCTATCTATTCTGAAGGAAATCAGTCCTGAGTGCTCACTGGAAGGACAGATCCTGAAGCTGAGACTCCAATACTTTGGCCACCTCATGAGAAGAGAAGACTCCCTGGAAAAGACCCTGATGTTGGGAAAGATGGAGGGCACAAGGAGAAGGGGACGACAGAGGACGAGATGGTTGGACAGTGTTCTCGAAGCTACCAGCATGAGTTTGACCAAACTGCGGGAGGCAGTGGAAGACAGGAGTGCCTAGCGTGCTCTGGTCCATGGGGTCACAAAGAATCGGACACGACTAAACCACTAAACAACAACAAAACAGCAATGTGCACTACTAGGCAGAGCTAGCTCAGCTCCACCAGTGGAAACGAAGCAGCACCAGCACTGAAGCCAATTTGGGGTGAGATTGCATCCATTTCAGGTGGGACCTCACCTGAAATTGGCACGCTTTCACTTGAAATTGGCACCAATGGAGGCACAAGGGCCATCTTATCCATTAGGATTAGTGGCGTCCTGCGCCAGGGCACCCGCCCATCAGTGGCACCCAGCAGTGGGAGTCCGGGACATGCTGGGTGGCGGATGCTCTTCCTACAGCCAGCTGTGCTCTCTTGCTTCCTGCCTGGGAGAGGAGGTGTGGTGGTGGCACGCAAAACTACATGGCACCCTTCTCCCTCCTGCCCGCCCCGTGGCAGTAGCAGGACTGCTGAGGAAGCCCGCGTGGCAAGCGAGCCTTGAGCTGCCCAGCTCAGGGGGCGAGGAGGACGAGGAGGGGGAGAGGCGCCAAGAACATCATTTGCACCACGGCGCCAAATATGCTTAAGATGGCCTGGCAGGCACCACTTCTCTGCCAGTGCCAGATGTTGCAGGGCACACAGTGGAGGCAGTGGTGGCAATGGGTGGTTCTAAAGGAATTATAATATGGATAATTAAAGGTTACATTGAGCTTTATTCCATGAAAGAAGAAAGGGTGACTCTATCCCACTCACTTGAGTGGACTCAAAGCACAAACAGTCACGTAGAAAAAACAAGTTCCTGCCAAGTAAATTCCCAGGAACAATGTGGATGTAATACCTTGCCATCTGTTTGCTTAAAAAAAAAAAACTGGTTTCAAATGGAATTGATTGAAGGGAAATTACTGAAGGCCGCATACAGCATACTATTAGAATGGGAGACGAAAGATGAAGAGGTAAAATCAGTCATGATTAAATGGGCAAAATATATAGGTGACAACATTATGATGGAAGATTGGGAAAAATTATGGAAAACTGATTTAGACCCATTAGCCTCCTTACTATCCCCAGCAAATTGTATGCCAAACACCTCCACATCAAACTAATTGATTGGATGGAAACTGAGGCAGTTCTGGCAGAGGAGCAAGCCGGCTTCAGACAGGGCAGAATACAATAGACCATTGTTTCGTATTAGCACACCTCATTGACAAATATGCCAATAAAACACGTGGGATTCTATACGCAGCATTTATTGACCTGAAGGCGGCCTTTGACTCGATCTCACGAGTCAAACTTTGGGCTAAACTCAATGCTACCAACATTGACAAAAGATTACTATTCTTGATAAAAAGCCTATATAAAGACTCCAAGTTATATGTAAGAACCTCAGTAAATGGGCAACTAATTGGCCCTGTACCAGCCACCAAAGGAGTCAAGCAGGGTTGTATTTTAGCCCCGGCCTTATTCAACTTATATATAAATGACATGGTCAAATACCTAACATCCCCGGAGTTTCATGCCCCCAAACTGGCTGAAAAACCAATTTCAGTACTCCTCTATGCGGACGACGCGGTTCTCTTATCACGAACTAAAGTAGGCCTCAAAAGGCTACTAAGAGAATTCTCAGCCTACTGCAGGAGAGATCAATTGGTGGTTAATCACCAAAAAACCAAAGTCATGGTCTTCGCTAGGAGACACAGACATCATAGATGGGAGATGGACAATCAGCCAATAGAACAGGTCAAAATTTTCAAATACCTAGGAGTGGTTTTCCAGTCAACAGGGGCCTGGGAGGCCCATCATAAATATGCTAGGGAAAAAGCATCTCAAAGCGCCAAAATACTGTCTCGCTTTTACTTTACGAAAGGGGGCAGACATATCCTAGCAGCTCTGGAGGTCTTTCAAGCAAAACCCTTGGCGCAATTACTCTACGGGGCCCAAATCTGGACGGGAACTCATTGCCGCACACTTGAAACGGTCCAGTCTAAATTCTTAAGACAGATTCTAGCCGTTCCACCATGCGCACCAAATGGGGCCCTACGGCTGGAGACTGGCCTCCTCTCCGTCAAAACCCGAACCTGGTTAAGAACATTTAACTATTGGCTTCGCTTAAATTTAAACCCATCCGGACTACTACCTCTAGTAGCACGAGATGCTCATAGAAGTCGGTGGTCCAAAGTAGTGCATCAAAAACTACTTATATGTGGCCTCCAAGCACAGCATCTCCTGAAAATGGGTCTCCCCAAGGCAAAAACTATTATTGACCAGCGCATGAAGGATAATGAGCAGCAGAATAATCTGGCCTATATTAAGAAATTTAGTGCTTGGTACGCTTATCTGCCCCCCTTCCCACTTTGATTTTCGGGCACCTTATTTGTCTACCTTAACCATTCCAAAACTCAGACGGGCCTTTACACTGGCCAGACTAAATATGTTACCCTCAGCTGTTCTTGAAGGTAGATATCAAAAAATTTCATTCAAGAACCGGCTCTGCCCCTGTGGAGCTGGCTGTGTGGAGACTGTGTCACACGTTCTCTTGTCTTGCTCCCTATATAAAGATCTCAGGGACGAGACCATCACGCCGCTCCTATCTGCCATCCCGGGCCACTCTTGTGAAGCCAAACTGTTCTCACTCCTAGCCGACCAGAACAGCTCGACAACAGAGAAGGTTGCCAAATTTATCGAGAGAGCAATGAGACTGAGAGCTGCTATCTGAATGACATTAGTGTTGTCACCAGGATTCCTCGCCTAGGATCTTATTATTATTATCATTATGTTTTACTACTATTTTTTTATTACCTCTGCCAAGTTTTAAGTATTGAGATTATTAATTTATCTGCATCTGGTTATTATTAACTTTCTCTCTGTCCTGACCATCCCTCCGAGGTTATATTTAATATTTATAATCTTGCAATTTGGCTGGTCTATTTACTTAACCAACCTGGAACAATCTACTAGAGAAAAGGCCGCCGCCCATGGGACAGAGGGTCATTGATGAATGATAATCCAGTTTTTACCTAAGGTTTTAATTAGTCATAAGATTTTATGGTATCTATATTTGTAATGTATTCTTGTCGATGTTTGTCCTTCGATGCTATGGCCTGTCGGCTACGCAAATAAAGTCTATTGATTGATTTAAAACTTACAGACTGTTCCCTGTTGAAGGAGAGTTATATGAAGATGATGTACAGATGGTATGTGACACCAGTGCAGCTAGGGAAAATGTACAAAACTAGTTCAAATATATGTTGGAAGTGTAAGGAAAAGGAAGGGACATTTTATCATATGTGGTGGGACTGTAATGTAAATAAAAATATTTGGGAAATGATATATAACAAATTGAAGAAAATGTTCCATCTAACATGTGTAAAAAAAACACCTGAAGCATTTTTGTTAGGGATTGTAGGGACAGACCTGCCAAAAAAAGCTGAAAAATATCTTCATGTATGCGACAACGACCGCAAAAGTCCTAATAGCACAAGGATGGAAGACTGAAGAAATGCCAACTAAAGAATCATGGAAAGAAAAACTGATGGACTATGCAGAACAGGCAAAGTTGACACATAAGCCATGGAACAAGGATAACTGTGACTTTTTTAAAAAATGATATTTATTGAGAATTTTAAAGTTTCAAAGAAAAAAGAAGGAAAAAATCAGAAAAAGAGAAAAAGAAGGAAAAAATAGATAAACATAACAATTAAACAATACAAATCAATAAAAACCAAAATCAAAAAGAAAAAACAAAACACACAATGCAACACAATCAAAAAACAAAAATATACAAATTTAAAAACAAATCCAATTTCCCTAAATCCTTAACTTTCATTAACTTATTTCATCGACCTCCTCACACCTCCCTTTTTTGTATTGTAGTTATTAATTATCTCAGCAAATCCTTTCCATCTTTCACAATATTCTGTCATTATATTACCTTGATCTATTTTAACCTTATCTTACCATAAAAAACCTTAAAACTTAAATCTTATTTATACCGAATTCTTTTAACCATAACATATTCTTACATAATTTTTTTTAACATTTCTGCTAAAGCCAATTAATTTCATTCCAACATTTTTTTGATACTCATTAATTTTGCAATACTTTTCTAAATAAATTTTTAAAACTTTCTTCCAATCTTCATCCATCGTCTCTTCTCCTGGTCTCGGGTTTTGTCAGTCCTTTCTATCCCATCCATCTAGTCCATCAACCTGGTGACCTTATATCCAAGGCTCTTAAGTCTTTTTCATGTCCCTTCCGCAGGTCTTCTTCATGTTTATACCTGTACTTTACTTTGTCTTCTGCTCCTTTCACTCTGGGAGACTCCAACTTGACAGTATTTTTGTCCCTTCTCGACAAGTCAGCCCCTTTTCCATAGTCAACACTGAGATCCATGTGGTATTTAAAGGCATGTTTCAGGGCCCCTCCAAAATTAGGGGCCCCCACAACTCCAAGCTCCCCCCGGCCTAAAGCCAGACTTGAAAAATCAAAACATCTCTGCATAGGGGGGTTCATCCAGCCGCCCATCTCCAAACCAAGCAAATCTCCGTCTCTCCAAATCTGACTTTTTCCAGGTTCATTCATCAAATCCAACGACTCATGTTCCTGCTGGGCCACAACTCCCTCCATCTCTGCCACCCGAGGTCCAGCAACAGCCTCCTCCCTCATCTCATCTGTCAAAGCACATTCCTGGGTTAATTCCTGAGTGGGTTCTATATAGGTACCCACTGCCTGTCCAAAATTTCCGATCGCAACTGTAATCAAATCCATTTTCTCATGTAACTGTTCCAATAAAGCACTTGTCTTGCAAAAGGCAAGCACCAGAGCCTCTGAGCACATTCTTGTTCAAGGTCAAAGTCTGGTCCCACGATCTTTATCTTTTACAGCTGCAAAACTCCCCAGTTCGACTTTAATAACAGTTTCATTTTTTTAAAATAAAATTTTTATTGGGTTTTCACAATTTATATAAACACACACAATACACAATACAGACATACAAACACAAAGACAAACATATATAGTTTCAAATCCTTAATTTCTTAACCACTTTCCCTGACTTCCCCACACCTCCCCTTCTTGCATCCCAATTCCAATAGTTAACTCAGCAAGTTCTTATCTCCAACTTTTACCTTATTAATATTTTACTTAATTCTTCTTAATTAACCAAATATAACTTATAAACCTCGATTAAACCACAATACCCATCATTTACGTCCTTTTCTAAGGTTGACCCAAGTTCCCTTCCACAAATTTCCCAATTTTTTATATTAATTACAAAACATAATAACCGAAAGCAACATATAATTATACACCCTTTGGATTCCAAAACTTTTGCCCCCCCCCTTTCCCGGTTTCAATCCCCCAAAAATATCCATCAGTCTATCAGTTCTCAGCCTGGGTCCCTCACGTCCAAGGCCCTCAAATCTCTCTCAGTCCCTCTCTGCCGGTTTTGTTGGTAGTCCTTTATGTTGGACATCAAGTCTTGGAGAAGCTCTGTCCCAATAGGGTCCATGTTTCTTCCAACCAGACCTCCATATTCAAAAGTGGAGCCCAAATTATGTTTCTTATTCCTTTTAAGTCCAAATGTCCCAAATGTCCCAAAAATTTGTAATCCATAGGTCTTCCGATCTCCCCGTGGGGAGATCTCTCCAATCTTCATTCTCAAATTCAAACCAAATTCTCATCATCCAGGTCTTGTTTTCCTTGTAATTCATTTTTGCAGGCCTCTGGTCGTCTTTTTTCACCTGTGGCATTTCAGCTCCTCCTTCCCACTCCTCTGAATCAGCACATATCTCTTCTTGTTCAGCTGCAAAATCTTCTTGAGTCAAGCCCTCGGCACAATCAACAAGTTTATTTACTTTAAAATTCAAGGTCGTTACATCTGTAGCCAAAGCTTCACTCTGATCTTGTAATTTTCCCAAGAGAAAGAACATTCTATCCAACTCAGCCTGTATTTTTCCATCTGCAGCCATTGTAATGTCTCAGAACCCCCTCTAGAGGGATTCTAGTTACTTAGTATTCTTTCTCCAACAGTCAAGTTACTTTGTTTTTGTTTCTTCTTTATTTTCAACAACTTGAAGTCAAATGTATCAAAATTAGCCAGCAGAAATAACAAAAGGCAAATTTTTCTAACTTTGACAGCTCGTTTGACAGCTGTCAAACTCTTTATATCTCCTCAACAGGCTCTCTCGCGGATCGCTCCCGGATCCCGGGGGGTTGCACGTCAGCTCCTAAAAGTCAGTTCTTATCCTCCAGCAAAATACTTCTAATGCCAAATCGTGAAATTAATAACTTTTGTCTCACAAAGAGAGAAATGGTCTCTCGACCTTAGTTATCCAATTCTTGCTTTAAATTGTCTGCAGGACGGGGGGGGGCGGACTTCCTTTTAATACCTCCCCCGATTGTACCGAATTCAGGAAAAATAGATTTTTAAGTCCAATTTCTGTACTACTCACGGCTTGTTACTTTTGTAATCCAAATGTTCAAAGGAAGAAGTCAGCGCTCTCCGGCCATGGCTTGCGGCTTCACTCCGTAGAAGAAGCGGTCTACTCTCAGCACCACACCACTCTCTGTCCCCCACTCCGGAGCCTTTAAAAAGGCTTCTTCGCGGGTCGGGGGGCGCAAATGGTGCCCGCCGAGTCACCAAGTCCACAGGCTTCAGCGCCTGTGGTTTCTGAGGGTCCCCGCGTCGTCGCCGCAGCAGGACCCGTCTTCCACAGAGCCGATTCCCTCCGGAGCTCGGAGGGAATCTGCCATTAACCTTTTCGCGCTAACCTGGAAGTCCTTTAATAACAGTTTCACAAGCTCCCTCTAGGGGAAACAATTTCTATTTGTATCCATCTTTTTTTCCTTTTTTTAAAGGCAGATTTAGCAACAAAGTTTTCCTTTTTTGGATATTTTGTCAATATTTTGTTCCTTTTAAAAGTGAAAGGGAACAATGGAATCAATATGTTTCTGTTCTTTTAACTATCTGTCAAAGACGTTTGTCCATAGTCAATGGGCTTCTCCAAAACGTCTGTCTTGACACCCCACTCCCAGGTTCAAGACGGTGGAAAATTACCTTTCTTTACTCTCTCTTCTGCAGGTTTAAACAGACTAAAAAAGGTTCCCCCCTCTTCTCCTGCTTCCAAGGGGGGTTCAGTAATTTTAAATGATGAAAATTTAGTCCTTTACAAACGACTTTCTGAACTCTAGCTTGTCGTGTCTTTGCTTCAATCTATCTACAAAAGCGGAAGGCGGACTTCATGTTTAGACCTTCCAGTTTTCGGTGCCTAATTAAGAAATTTCACAGTCCAATTTTCCGTTCTACTCACGGACAGTTGTTTGAAATCCAAATGCCCACAGGAAAAAGTCAGCGCTCTCCAGCAACAGCAATGCGGCTTCACTCCATGAAAGAAGCAGTCGATTCAAAGCACCGCGCCACTCACACCACGTTGCTCCTGATCCCCAAAACCAGGTTTCCCCGCGAGTTAGGGCGCAAAGGTGCCAGCCGAATCCCACATCCACAGGCTTCTCCCGCCTGTGGTTTTTGATGGGTCTCCGCCTCGCCGTGGCGGTTCAGACCCTGTTTTCCACGGAGCGGGTTCCTCCCGATCGGAGGAAATCCGCCATTGCCAGAGGCGCCAACCCGGAAGTCGAGGATAACTGTGACTTTAAAGATGAATGGGGACCCTTTACAAAGTATTTGAAGAGGCAACAAAGTGAATTGGACTCCTTGGCAGATTTCGAATAAACATTCACAAACTTTTTATTGGCAATAATAAGTCAAACAATTTAAGGATCTTTACAAATTTGTAACATGCAGAGAACAGCATTTACAGAGAAACCAGAGACTCCTGGAACTGAGGGAAGTCGGGGTGGGGCTTTGTGTGGGAGGGAGGGGGGAGGGAGGAAAAATGGAGGGGAAATTAAGGATGATATGTGTCAGGGAACTGCCATCAGCTCAGAGCGAGAGATGGAAGGGCGGCTGGGTTACAGGGAGCCTCCCAAGATCGTGAGAAGCAGCACTTCCTCCACGGAGGAGGGAAGTCCCGCCTC
The DNA here is from genome assembly GCF_965112155.1 of Podarcis liolepis. Taxonomy (NCBI): domain Eukaryota; kingdom Metazoa; phylum Chordata; class Lepidosauria; order Squamata; family Lacertidae; genus Podarcis; species Podarcis liolepis. Next base: position 82,094,434 of record NC_139559.1, on the reverse strand, counting down.
TAGTGGGGAAGGGATGCAGGACTCGGAGGATGCAAGGGAGAGCCAAGACACTGTGCATGAGCAAAGTGGGGGGAGGCAGGTCCCCCTTTAGCCACGCCCTCTCTGCGCAGTAGGTTTACGCGCAGAGAGAGGAGGCGTCGGATGGGGGTCAAGAGACTACTCTGCTGGGGAAAGTTTTTCGAAAAAGGTCACATTTTCACCAAAAATCTGACATTATCCAATTGTCTCAAAAATGGTACCAAACTATTGCAAATTCAAGTTTTGGTGGTGCAAAAAGTACATTTTATCATAGGCCAAAAAAATCAGCCCTTTAACCAGCGGAAAAATGTCAGAATTTTGGCGAAAACCATGGCCCCTCGGCCTGGGCGCCGAGGGCTCATTTTTCAGCCTACCTGGAAATGTGGTGTTTGCGTCAAAAAACCTTGCAGGGAGCAATTTGCAGGTGTTTGGCACCATTTTTGAGTGAATTGCACAGCATCGGGTTTTTGGTGAAATACGTGACCTGCGGGCATTGTTTCACTGATGGTTTGTAATTGTTTTACTGATTTACTAATGATTTGTTAATTATTTTATTTGTTTTATGTTGTAATTGTGATGTTCCATTCTGTGATTGTTATTTATTGTTTGTAAGATGCTTTGTGACTTGTGTGAGTGAAAAGTGGCTTTGGAATGTATGAAATGAGCTGTGGACATTCTTCTGTCTATGGGTGATCAACATTCCTCTGCCAAACTGATAGGCACGGGGTCACCAAGTTCATTATTAGGAAAAATGAGACTTGAAATACACTGACAAATTTTGGACGCAAAATGGTTTGTTTAGCATGAACAGATTTTTTCTTTTTCAAAAAATGTGAAATGGTGTGGACAAGGACTGATATCCTATACTAGCAGTGGCAAACCTATGGCACGCATCATTGTGCTAGCAGTGCTGTTGTTCGGGGTTTTCAAATTCGGCACATTTCCTCATGAGTAAACCGATCCCTCAAGTCCCACAGCAGCTTAGAGACAGTTTATTGGCCGCCAAGCAGGTGTTTTCCTGCCTCCCCCCCTCCCGGCGATTGGTGGGATTTTTTGCAGCGAGCAGGAGATAGTCAGCGGCTGTAGTTTGTGTCATTGGTTGCTGCCTGTGATTGTTGAGACTATGTGTTGTTTCTGCTCCGTGTGACACAGGAAGCGTTTATAATGCATGTGAGTTTTCCACCCCCAAAACACAACAGTGATCCAAGCCCCTGCAAAAGCTCTGCAAGTCTTGGCACCCCCCCAAAAAAACCTCCGGGCAATGCTCCCCAAAAGCTGAACAACTCAGGGCAGCCTCCCCCCAAGCTCATTTTTAACGGTATATAAATTATTGTTGTTGTTTAGTCGTTTAGTCGTGTCCGACTCTTTGTGATCCCATGGACCAGAGCGCACCAGGCACTCCTGTCTTCCACTGCCTCCCGCAGTTTGGTCAAACTCATGCTGGTAGCTTCGAGAACACTGTCCAACCATCTTGTCCTCTGTCATCACATTCTCCTTGTGCCCTCAATCTTTCCCAACATTTCCCAGGGAGTCTTCTCTTCTCATGAGGTGGCCAAAGTATTGGAGCCTCAGCTTCAGGATCTGTCCTTTCAGTGAGCACTCAGGGCTGATTTCCTTCAGAATGGATAGGTTTGATTTTCTTGCAGTCCATGGGACTCTCAAGAGTCTCCTCCAGCACCATAATTCAAAAGCATCAATTCTTTGGTGATCAGCCTTCTTTATGGTCCAGCTCTCACTTCCATACATCACTACTGGGAAAACCATAGCTTTAACTATATGGACCTTTGTTGGAAAGCTGGTGTTTCTGCTTTTTAAGATGCTGTCTAGGTTTGTCATATTAAATTTCCGTGTTGGCAGTTTGAGACAAATTAGTGGGTTTTGGGTTGCAGTTTGGGCACTCTGTCTCCGAAAGGTTCACCACCACTGTCTTATACCCTTTTAAAATGTGGGGGGGGGTTAGGGGGGTTATTGGGTTGTTGTTTTCATTTTCATTATTATTTATTATTCATTTATAAAACAGCAAAATATATAAAGGGAGCAAAAGAACTTAAGCCTGGGAAACAGAGAAGCAAAAGAAACAAAATCTATCCCTAGTTTGGGAACATGCACAAGATAATGTTATTGCATTTTGGGCATACCAGAGGTATATGTTTGCTTACTGTGGAAAACAGGACTAGAAAGGCTGATCTGACAGATACTTTCTTTTTTTAAAAAAAAAAATTATTAACCGACCAGTCAAATCAAATCACATCACATAAATTCTGAATTACAAAGCCAAATTTTAAATTTTTTGTTGGGGGGACCCATATTTCAAGTTCCGAAGGGGATTCCAATCATCTTCTTGCTGCTGCTTTAATATTCACAAATCTGTCCAAATAATGTTCATAATTCTATCCATTCCTATCTTGCTGTTCTCACATCTCATCTTGTTCGTATATTTTTCTTTTTTTCTTTATGATCTCTTCTGATAATCTCCTTAAGCAGGTAAACACCAGTTATAATCCTGTGTGAATTTTCCATTCGTCCAATCATTATGTCGAGATGGTTTCCATATATCATCATTTTCATAAATAAAAGCACTCTTTCCATCATTAGTCTCGCAAATCTGTCGCCTTCTTTAGTCCCTCTGAGGAGGCTCACCCACAATATGACAGATACTTTCATGGTTTGTTAATATTGGGATTTAAGGACATAAGAAACAGATCTTTGCTTCCAAATTCCAGTAGCCACCAATGCAGCCACATATCTCGATCTGTGCGGCTATTAATATGCCAAAGGGTCAATATGCTTGTCTGAGCATATTCAAAAGCAATAGTAATAGTCAGGGACATAATTTGGTCTTTCAGATTTCAGCAGTGCCCTATGTGGGGCCCAAATTCAGCACCCCCCCTTCTGTTCTGTTCAATTCACCATGTCATAGTTGCGATGCCCTGTGATGCCCCAGGCTCAGTGCCCAGTGCAGCAGAACCAGTCACACTGATCTAAATCCGCCTCTGTAATACTACAATCCTATAAACGTTAACCCAGAAGTAAGCTTCAATGTACTCAGTGGGGTTTCCTCCCACAGGCATGTAAGCTTGCTACTAGTACATTAAAAAACAAGAATTTGTATGCTATGCATTTTTATTATATACTAACAAAGGAAAGAATTTTTTATAAACAAGTGCTTTTATTTTGATTTTGGAATGAACATAATAGCCCTACAAGCTTACAAAAATTCACTGCAGTTTTACACAACTAGTGTATTATTTACAGCTGCTAGGCCTCACTGAGAATTCAAAAGTCCAGAGCTGGAAATGTCTATATAGAACTGTTGGGTTCTTGTCTCCTTGTGTATTTCTTTCCTTCCTATAACATTTTCCACGATGCTTTCAAGTAGAATTTATTGAAGGTGAACCAGGCCTACATCTATACTCATTGTATCAATCCTTAAAAGTTGCAAGTGTGTCTTCCAGGAAGTCGGCTTCCAATTTTAGGCCCATGATCCATTGTGAGCAGCTGCATATAATCCATGGGAAAATCTATTGGTGTTTGTGAAGAAGTAGCTTGAATTGATAATATTAAAAATAAATCATCAATGAATTTTGAAGATCAGGTGCTGATTAAAAATGTCTTCTGTATGCTTCTTCCAATTACTTTTGTTGTCACTGGTAAATAGAAAGTAAGCAATGAAAATGTAAGGTTACATACATACATAATTATCCTTTGTGCAGATACTTGCTAAGAGTCTTTGATTAATTTATTATATTAAACTGGCTCCATATGCAAGTAACACTATGTAATAATTATAAGATGGTTTCAATTTTTTTTGTCTAGAGTCACTCAGCAGACACAACCCCATTGCACAATCATTGCTGCCATTATTACTTTCCCAATTATCTGTGTTACAATAAGAGGTCAAACATCAATTTCCGTGAGTGATGGCATTAAAAATAACATTCCACATGTACAAAATATGCCTTGTTAGGCAAACATTTCTGATATTGATAGGTAAACTTTAACGCCAGTTTAAAGGGTTGGACTCAACCCAAGTTTTTTAAAAAAGGTAAAGGACCCCTGACAGTTAAGTCTAGTCGTGGATGACTCTGGGGTTGCAGTGC